>NW_006408580.1:11886037-11901680 GCF_000296735.1 Chrysochloris asiatica
TTGAGAAATTCTGAATGTGTTTTTCCCTTTTGGTTTTCTAACTCCAAATCTTTGCACATTTCATTATAACACTTGACTTTGTCTTCCAAATTGCCCTTTGAAATTCGGCTGTTTACCTCCTTATTTCTACCATTTGTGTTAGCATCTCTATACTGGAGAGCAAGTTTCAGAGTCTCTTCAGGCATCCATTTTGGTTTTTTCTTTCTTTCCTGTCTTTTTTTTTCTTTCCCATTTTTAGTTGTCTTTTTTTTTTTTTTTAGGTTTTTATTGTGGGTTGAGTGAAAGTTTACAGGACAGATTATCAGTTTTACATTCAACAAATCATACACCTTGTTTCATTACAATGATTATAATCCCTTCCATGTACCATCAGTTAACAGTATTTCTCTCTATCTAGTTTAGCTTTTAAAAACACGCAAACAAACAAAAAAAACCCCACTCAGGCATATATATTAATTAATTTATATAAATTAATTTACATTAATTTACTAAAGGGCACATTCTGCAAGTCAGCCTCCTGGCCACCAGCTTTTAGTCCCTCTCTTCCCATGAATCTAGAGTCTTCAGCCACTCCCCCTCTCCATGCCCCCATCTCTGGCGTCTCTGCTTCTCTGGATAAGGTCCTGCATTCTGCTTGTGCGCTTCTCCCTTGATGGTCCTAGGGTCCTCTGTTTCTGGCCTGTTAGATTAACCACTCCCCTGTTTTTGTTACAAAATTTCTACCTTTACAATTTTGACAGTTGCAATTAGTCCTAATAATAATTACTAACTATTGAATCTCTGGTAGCGTAGTGGTTACGAATCAGGCGGTGAGCCGCAAGGTCAGCAGTTCGAAACTACCAGCGGTTCCACGGGAGAAAGATGAGGCAGTCTGCTCCCGTAAAGATTTACAGCCTCGGAAACCCTGTGTAGGGTCGCTATGAGTCGGAAACGACTCCACAGCACATAACAACAACAACATTGAATCATATGAATCTTATCCCCATCTCTTTTCACCAGACCCATGTAGACAAGATGAAATCTTTTCAGTGGGGAGTCTTTCTTTCCCCTCATACTCTTAAACTAAACTCCCTCTTGAAACCTTGTAAGCCAGTCACTTTGTGCCGTTATCGCCCCCTCATTTTAGGTAGCCAGTGTCTAAGTTGCCTGTCCTTATCTACCCTATGTATAGAGGAGATAGCATTGATTGATACTTGATATGAAGACTCCTTCCCTCTCTGTTGGTATTTAGAGTTATTGCCTCTCTGAGTATAGGGCAAGTTCATCAAATTGTAGCAATTTACCCTTGTTTCCCTTATCAAAAATTTTTTATTTTATTATTATTTTTTTGTAATCTTCCTCTAATGGAATTCTGATTCTCGAGCCATCAAAGCTAGGTCAAATGGGTACTGTCTGCAAGTTTGGGTGTTCTTGTGCATCTCCCCTCACTTCTTATCATCTGGATGCTTCACTCTCAGCTCTAGCCCTCTGTGGCTATGTCCTTGTCCATGGACTCAAGTGTCCCCAGGTCTCACCACACTTTGGACCAACCAGCCCTTCCTCTTCTCTCTCTCATCCATTTCTTCATTGCTGCCTTTCCCCCTCTTTCACTCACCAGTAGACCAATGTGGTCGCCAGCAAGCGTACATGCTTATTTGTGTGTTCCCTTTGAGTTTCAGTCTTAGAGGGGAGTTTGTCCTGAAGGAACTTGATTGCTAGCCTTGATGTCTTCCTGGCGAACAGCTTGCTTATTCTTGTAGTAGCCAGTCATGCTGACATTTGTGTTTTGTGTGTTTCCTGATGATCTTTCTTTGAAGATGTATCTTCTGTCACCGTAGCTGTTCCAGGCTGATCTGTTTGTCCTTTCTAGTGGGTATGTCCCACCTCATAAGGTTCTGGATGGGACCTTTCCTGTCTTTTTAATGACATTTTGCTTTCTTCCTTTATGATGTTCTTTTTTATCCCCTGGTATCTTTGAGCTCTTTTTAGTAAATTCCCCAGGCTTGGTTGAAAGGCCTCTTCACAGGAGTTGTAGAGTACTTTTTAAAATGTTAAAAACATAAATAAATAAAAATAAAAAAGGATAATCATTCACCTCTTAAAATGACTCCCTCACCTGGGACAAGAAAGATGTATTACATTTTTCATTGTAGTTGTTCCTGTCTTATCCATTCAAAAGTTCTTATATTCGGAATGTTAACCAAGATTCTTCTTTTAAAACTATGGTGTTGGATGCTGTGTTCCAATTTGCTTTTTTTTTTTTTTGGCATTCAACAATATTTATTGAATATATTTTAGTACCTGTATGATATTCTTGATGTCATCCCACAACTCTGCTTGTCTTTGGTCACTAGTGTCTAATGCACCAAATCTATTTTGAGATGGTCTTTAAATTCAGGTGGGGTATGTTCAAGTTCATATTTTAGCTCTTGTGAACTTGTTATAATTTTCTTCCATTTCAGCCTGAACTTGCATATGAGCAATTGATGGTCTATTCCACAGCTGGCCCCTGGCCTTGTTGATATTGAGCTTAGTTGTCAATTTGATTTCTATGTATTCCATCTAGTGACGTCCATGTGTATAGATATCTTTCATGTTGCTTAAAAAGTATTTGCAATGAATAAGTCATGGGTCTTTCAAAATTCTATCAATGCAGCATCGTTTCTATCACCAAGGCCATATTTTCCAACGACTGATGCTTCCTCTTTGTTTCTAACCTTTGCATTCCAATCACCAGTAATTGTCAATACATCTTGATTGCATGTTTGATCAATTTCAGACTGAAGATGTTGGTGGAATTCTTCGATTTCTTCATCAGTGGTTTTAGTGGTTGGTGTTTAAGTTTGAATAATACTGGTATTAATTGGCCTTCCTTATAGGCATATGGACATTATCCTATCATAGACAGTATTATACTTCAATATAGATCTTGAAATGTTCTGTTTGATGATGAATATGACACCATTCCTCTTCAATTTGTCATTCCTTCCACCGTAAACCATATGATTGTCAGATTTAAAATGGCCAATATCAGTCCATTTTAGCTCACTAATGCCTAGGATAAGGAGCTTTGGTAGCTCTGGTACCAGCTGTTCCGTGGGAGAAAGATGAGACTTTCTGCTCCCATAAAGATTTACAGCCTCGGAAACCCTATGCCGAGTTGCTATGAGTCGGGACTGACTCCACGGCACACCCCCACCACCAATAATGCCTAGGATATTGATTTTTATGCAGTCCATTTCTTTTTTGACAAGTTCTAATTTTCTTAGATTGATGCTTCGTACATTCCATGTTCTGATTACTAATGGATGTTTATAGCTGTTTCTCCTTACTTTGAGTTGTGCCTCATCAGTAAATGAAGGTCCCGAAAGCCTTACTTTCATCGTTTGTGTCACCACTGTCAACTCTACATTGAGAAGGTATCTCTTACCCAGTTCTATTTTGAGCGCCTTCCAACCTGAAAGGCTCATCTTCTGGCTCTTTATCTGATAATATTCTGGTGCTCTTCATAATATTTCTATATTCAATATTCTGTCAAATACAAACCACTGTGTTATTCAGAGACATGGGAACACTGGTTCCTGCTAATTCAGAGCTGAACCATGTGGAAATAAGCTGAGAAATTTTTTCCCATTTGAAGGGGAAAAGGGCTTGATTAATGAACCATGAAATGGAGGGTGTCTTCGGTCATTGAAGGGATCACAGTTTAATTTGCAGGTAATTATAAAGGCAAGGACAGGCAAGACCATGCCTCAGCCACACTATTTTCCAGAGTTTCCGGGGCTGACAGGAACTGGTTTGGATGACTGATCACTCAGTCACCTGACCCCTTGTTCTTCTATATTTCCCTCCACCCATCTTTCTGCAGTACCAGTTCAGCTTTGAACCCATGGATTTCTCTTTGTTCTTTTTCTTGACCACAGTCCAACTCCCTTTCCTCTTAGTTCATCTCTTGGTACTATTGGCCAAAATCCTGATCCTGGAATGTTGTGATCGCCCATTGTCCCTTCCTATCATGGTGCTATGGGAAATCCCATACCATGGAGATGCACTCTCAGATGGATCCTCAAATCAGCCTGGCTACTCTTTCTCCTGCCCTAGTCATTGCCCCCTTCCTCTCCCCAAAGCTATTTAAAGCTTCCAGTAATGCCTTCAAGCCCCTCCTTCCACCACCCCTCCCTCCCTTCCTCTAGGGAGACCAATCTCCCAGATCCAGCCAGCTGGTGAGCATCCATCTTGCTGACCAGAAGGGGAAAGAGTCTAGACTAGAGAGTGTGAATTGGTCATTACTGACCCATTACCAGCATCAGGAAGCCAACTGTACTCCCTCTCCACTCATCACCTCTGGCAGCTACTTCCCCTTCTTATGAATGTGATGATTTATTAATGAAAAATCTCCAGTATCCAGATAGATTCCCTCCCCCTTAGGAGGGCTACACAGGAATCCTGCACAAAAGACCCTGGGAGATGCCTTACACGGACCACTCCCTGTTCTCCTGCGTTAGCAAGAGCTGAGAGGAGAAGCGTGGGAGACTGATTTTGCATTGCCCGTCTTCCTTCCTTCCTTTCTTTCTTTCGTTTGTTCGGTGTGGGGCTCTGGGCTGGGGAGAGAAAGGTAGATCATACTCAGGCCTGGATCTCAAGGAGCGCACAGCCTCATGCTTCTGATTCATTCCCTAGTGTTCGGATTTCTGGTCTAGGACGTTCTCTCTCTTTTATCTACCATTCTGCTCAGCTTTCCTGTTGGAGTTTGTTTGTTTGCTTGTTTGAATTAACCTTTTCATTTAAAAGGAGTCCCCAGGTGGATCAAACAGTTAAGCTTTCAGCTACTAACCCAAAGGAGTTTTCAAAACAATGAGCCCCAGAAAACCCTCTGGAACATAATTCTGTTTTGGCACACATGGGACCACCATGAGTCCGAATTGACTCCATGGCAACTGGCTTCTATTTCAGAATAGTTCTAGCTTTACAGAAAAGTTGCAAACATAGTACAGAGAGTTCTTGTGTACCCCAAACCCAGTTTCCTCTATTGAGAACATCTTACATGAGTGTGATACAGTGCTAGAATGAATGAGCCAGGATTAATACATTATTTTCACTAAAGTAAGAGTCCTGGTGTGGTGCTGTAGGGTAAGCACCGGACTACTAATCATAACATCAGTGGTTCAAATACACCAGCTGCTCCTCAGAAACCCTATACAGGGTCGCTATGGGTCGGAACCGACTCGACGGCACTTCACAACAACAACATTAACTAAAGTAAGGAGCCGTGGTGGTACAGTGGTTAAGTGCTTGGCTTACTAAAAGATTGATTACTTACTAAAGCACTTTTTCACTAAAAGATCATTCGATAGAACCACAGCTCTGTGGGAGAAAGGTGTGGCTGTCTGCTTCCATAAAGATTTATAGCCTTGGGCTCCCTATAGGGCAGTTCTTTTCTGTCCTATAGTGTTGCTAGGACAGCAATGGATAGTATTTAAAATCCTGGAACTCTGACTCATTCCCTTCTAGCCTCTTCTCCTGAGCTTCTTTGGAGTTGGTGATGGGTGCTCTTTGCTTGATGGTCCCCTTCCCTCCTCCACTCCTTCCTCCCACAGTTTTTTGTCCCACCTCCACCCCCACCAATGATAACACCATCAAGTGAACCTCAATCCTGGAAGCTCTAGTGGCCTGCAGTTCTGACCCAAGACCTGTGCCTGCATTCTTCACCCCCACACTCATGTTACGTCTGTCGTTGTTGTTAAGTGCCATGGAGTCAGTTCCAACTCATTGTTGTTGTTGCGTGCCATTGAGTTGGTTCCAACTCATAATGACCCGTATAAGGTTTCTGAGGAGCGGCTGGTGAATTTGAACTGTGGACCTTGTAGTTCAAACGACTTTGTGGATCAGTGATTATCCTACAGCGCCACACCAAGACTCCAGAAAACTCATAGCAACCCTGAATAGAATTTCTGAAGAGCAGCTGATGTATTTGAACCGCTGATATTTTGGTTAGCTTGGTGGTGGTGTGCTGTGGAGTCAGTTCTGACTCGGATCGACCCTGCATAGGGTTTCTGATGCTGTAAATCTTTACAGGAGCAGAAAGCCTCATCTTTCTCCCGTGGAACTGCCAGTAGTTTCAAACTGCTGCTGACCTTGAGGTTAGCAGCCGACTCATAACCACTACGCTACCAGCGCTTACCCTACAGCGCCATACCAAGACTCCTCATGTTAAGTCTGTCATTGTTGTTAAAGTGCTTTCAAGTTGGTTCCAACTAATAGCGACTCTGTATAGGCTTTCCAAAGGAGTTCTGGTAGCGTAGTGGTTATGAATCGGGCTGCGAAACGCAAGGTTAGCAGTTCGAAACTACCAGCTGTTCCACGGGAGAAAGATGAGGCATTCTGCTCCCGTAAAGATTGACAGCCTTGGAAACCCTATGCTGGGTCGCTATGAGTTGGAACCGACTCCACGGCACATAGCCACCACCACCATAGGGTTTCCAAGGAGTTGGCTGGTGGATTTGGACAGCAAGTCTTGAAGTTAGCAGTCCAGTGCTTATCCTACAATGCCACATCAGGACTCCAGACTGGAATGATCCTATACATCGTTACCTTAATTGGACATACCTTAATTAGAAATAATTTGGATACAAGTAACTCATTTGCTCACTTTACCATCTTACAAAGAGCTCTTTGGAAACCCTACACAGGGTCGCTATGAGTTGGAACTGACTCAAACGCACTTAACAACAATACAAAAGGCATATAGCAACAGTGTTGTAAACAGCTTGTAAAAGCAAGCATAAGAGTGGGCTCTTTTATCTGATTGGCTGTGTGACCTTGGGCAAATTATTTTACCTCTCAGTGCTCCATTTTCTCATCTGTAAAATGGTGCTAATAATTGCCTTTACCCCATAGGTCATGTAAGATTAAATGAGTTAGAACAGTGCTTGGCATAGTGAATGATCAATCACCCTTAACAATAATAGTGATGCCCGTGAGGATTCTAAGAATATCTCAAAGAAGAACCGAGGAGAAGAAAGTGTATCAGCAACAAGACAGAAAAATAGGAAAGATTTCCTTCTTCCTCTTTTAAAGTCACTAGATCTTTCTCTTTGCCATTCTTAGGATTTGTCTTAGTTTTCTAGTGCTGCTGAGATGCTGCAAATGGGTGGTTTTAAAGAACAGAAATTTATTTTCTCACAGTTCGGGAAGCTAGAAGTCCGAGTTCAGGGGGTCGGTTCTTTGTTCCTTGTTTTGGCATCTAGTTGTTGTTGTTGTTAAGTGCCATCAAGTGATTCCAACTCATAGCAACCCTGTATAGAATCTCCTTGAAGTAGTTGGTGAGTTTGAACTGCCTGCCTCACAGTTCAAACCAACCTTGTGGTCCTACGCCACACCAGGACTGTTGTTGTTGTTGTCGAGCGCTGTCGAGTTGGTTCCAACTCATAGCAATCCTGTATAGGGTTTCCGAAGAGCAGCTGGTGGGTTTGAACTGCTGACCTTGCAGTTCAAACGGACCTTTCAGTCCTGTGCTTGTCCTACAGCACCACACCGGGACTCCACACACCAGAACTAGGTGCCAGCAATCCTTAGAGTACCTAGGTTTGTAGCTGGATAGGCCTCTGTCATCCTCAGATAGTCTTTTTCCCCATCTGCTCAAGTCTCTGCTCTTGGTGAGGTTTAGGGCACACCCTACCCTGATAACACCTCATTAACATAACAAAGAAAAGCCTATTCCAAAACAGCATCAGGTTAGGATTTGAGGGGAGAAGGGGACACATTTCAATCCATACCAGGTGTTTGAGTCATTCTCTCTCCTTTGGGCCGGGACACAGGCTGGAAGATGAAGCTCAAACGTCCCATGCCCTTAACCTAGGAGTTTCAGCACTAGTGTTTGAATTCCAAACTTTGAGAAGAGAAAAACCGAGAAGCCCCTCCTGGGCCCAGCAGCCTTCAGTGGTCCTGTCAGTTGTTGATGTGTGTGGGTGTGCAATGGCGTCACCCAATCTTGAGAGCTTCCCCTTCCTGGTTGAGGAAGTAGCAGGTTCTTTCAAAAGAGGGTGCCTTCATATCTATTGCTAAACAACAGATCACCCCCAAACTTAATGACTTTCAACAACAATAATCCTGTATCTCTCAGGGTTTTGAAAGCAGCTCACCTGGGTGATTTGGGCTTGTAATCTCTCATACTGTCAAAGTCAGATGGTGGCTAGAGGTAATGTCATCCTGAAGGCTTCTTCACTCATATGTCTAGGACCTGGGTTGGGAAGACTCAACTGGGGGCTGGTGTTACTGGGACTCATCAGGCATCTCTCTCTCTTCATGGTCTCTTTACATGGACATTCCAACGTGGTGACTTCAGGATAACCAGACTTCTTACATCGAGACTCAAGCTTCCAAAAATGTGTGTTCCATGAGGGAGCGGAAGTGAGGTGGCAGTCATATCACCTTTTATGACTCAGAAGGTCATTCAGCATTCCTTCCTCTGTACTCTGTTGGTCAGGGCAGTTGTGAAGATCAGCCCAGGTTCAAGGGGAGGGAACACAAACCTGCCTCCACCTGCCAGTGGAGTCATGTCAGAGTCACATGATAAGAAGAACATGTGGGTTGGGATATTCACTGGTGTGATTATCTTTGGAAATGCTGTCTGCCACAGGGAGTTGCATATATGAGGAGGAAATGGTTGTCCTATCTAATTCAATAGTATTTTCCCCAACAGTATTGTAACCATATCCTGCCATAATTATTCTTCTGCAAGATCACTTTATAAAAAGTGCTGATTTTTTAAAAATTCAGGTTATCATGGTAATACATATTTGTTGAGCAAGTGATACCTTGCTACCCCTTCTAGGGGATAGTAACCCACTCCATGGTTTACAGGTGTCAGAGTTGCCAAGAAAGACGTGACTCACACAGGCACTGGATGGAACAACACGTTACCCACATGAAGAGACAGCACAAGGTCAGCTTCAGTAGTGGGCGTCAGTCACCCACGGCCAGTGGGGCACTCCTTACAGCGGACAAAGGGTCTGTATGCAGCGCTCTTGTGCTGCAGGCAAAGGACCCGAGCCTTCCTTTCAGGGCAATTGATGTAGCAGTGGTGTTGGCCGGGTGCCATATAACACCATATGTGCTCAGGGCAAGCGGAGAGGGATGTGTTGATAAACCACCAGCTGCAATGGGATGTGTTGTGGGTCAAGATTCATCAAAAAAGGGAGTTAGTCCACATGCTCATCCTACCCAGGAACCCGGGCCAACTCCTCTGGTTCTAAGCACAAAATTCATTCTTGAGACCTAGGGAAATGTGGCAGGCTGTGCTCAGACTGTCCCTTCCACAATTGTTGTTGATCAGAACTTGACTGTTGTTAGGTGCCATCGAGTCAGTACCAACTCATAACGACCTTATGCACAAAAGAACGAAAAACAGCCTGGTTCTGGGCCAACCTCACTATTGTTGCCACACTTGAGCCCATTGATGCTGTCACTTTGCCAATCCATCTCGCTGAGGGTCTTCCTCTTTTTCTCTGACCCTCAACCTTACCAAACATGATATCCTTCTCCAGCGACTGGTCCCTCCTAACAATATGTCCGAAGTATGAGAGGTGAAGTCTAGCCATCCTGGCCTCTGTACTTCTTCCAACATAGATTTGTTTGTTCTTTTGGAGAATACTTTCAATATTCTCCTCCAACACCATAACTCAAAAGCATCAATTCTTCCATGGTCTTCCTTATTCACTGTCCAACTTTCGCATGCATGTGAGGTTATTGAAAATACCATGGCTTGGGTCAGGCGCACCTTAGTCCTCAAGCTGACATCTTTGTTCTTCAACATTTTCAAAAGGTCTTGTGCAGCAGATTTGCCTAATGCAATACGTCGTTTGATTTCTTAGTTGCTGCTTCCATGAGTATTGATGGTTGATCCTAGCAAAATGAAGTCCTTGACAACTTCAATCTTTTCTCTGTTGATAAGAATGTTGTTTATTGGTCCAGTGGTGAGGATTTTTGTTTTCTTTACATTGAGATGTAATCCATACCGAAGGCTGTGCTCTTCGATCTTCATCAGTAACTGTTTTAAGTCCTCTTCACTTTCAGCAAGCAAGGTTGTATCATCTGCATATCGCAGGTTGTTAATGAGTCTCCCTCCAATCCTGATGCAACGTTTTTCTTCATAGAACCCAGCTTCTCGGATTATTTGCTCAGCATACAGATTGAATAAATTTGGTGAAAGAATACAACCCTGTCGCACACCTTTCTTAATTTTAAACCATTCAGTGTTCCCATGTTCTGTTCGAACAATTGCCTCTTGGTCCATGTACAGGTTCCTCATGAGCACAATTACTTCTACAATACTCATTGGAAAAAAAAAAAAATCAAAGTACAGAAATGCATAAAGAACAAAGGAGATTACCCCTTCTCTTCCCTCTCATGCTTTGTAGGGGTAGCAATAATGGAGAGTTCTAGATTTTCTTGATGAATTTGTTGTTGTCGTTGTTAAGTGCCATCGAGTTGGTTCCAACTCACAGCAATCCTGTATAGGGTTTCTGAGAAGCAACTGGTGGATTTGAACTGCCAACCTTGCAGTTCAAACTGACCTTGCCATCTAGTGCTTATCCTACATCACCACACCAGGATGAATGGGGTCTAGATTTCCCTCTATACCTATTCAATCATTTATATGATTTTAGTTTTTTCCTAGAAAAATGGTTCACATTACAAAATTTTGCTCATTTTACTTGAAAAGATCCAACATCTATGGCAAGATGTAGAGACACCTTTCATTCTTTTTCACAGATGCATAGTATTCCAGTATAAATGTTGTGGTGACTGTAATTGAATTTAAAACACAGCGTGCTAGAAGTGTATATGTTCTTTAGTTTAAGTTAAACTCTAGGGGCAGTTCTTGCTCTTTGCAGGAATTCACACTCCAGGAGTGCTCGGCTAGTTTTTATCAGAAAAGTCACCCTCCAAGTGCTTTATCTACTTTAATGTCTTTTCAATACCAGATGTTTTGCCAATTAGCACAATGATTGTTCCGTTTAATGTATATAGTGGCTATTAGAAATGTGCTCTTCCTGTTAAATTTAGAAGTATTCAGCACATATGTATTGGCTGAAATACTTTAGAGATGCTCGTAACCCTTACACAAGCAGGGTGGTTGGATGAAGACAAGCATATAGTCTGTGCTCAGTGGCCCCAGGACTAGATATCTGGTGGGGCCTTTATCTAGCCATGAGTTAGGGTATTCTGGTTGTCTCATACCAACTAGATATAATGCTGATAGCGTTCAGCTTCAAGAAACTATAGCCTTTACCTCAAATGAACTTTATATGCAAAAGCAAGATCTGAGAGTGGGATTCCTTTGAGTCCACAGAAGAGATTGTATGACTGCGGTGCTGGCTTGTTATTGATTTTGTTATTGAAAAGTTTTGCTACTAGGGTTCCAGTTCATATATGCATGGATTTATTCTAAACAAAACAAGTTTAAACACTGTTTCTAAGATCAGTGGATGGCTGCAGATAGCTTCTCTCGGCAATACGCTAGGCTTATTCTTCAAGAAAGAGGTCCAATCAAAACATCCTAGGGGATCTGCTGGACCAGTCAAATTCAAGGCAGAGAGGTCTGTCTGCTCAGAAGGGAATGTTCTTGTTGTAAGGTGCCATCGAGTCGGTACCAATTCATAGTGACCCTATGTACAACAGAATGAAACATTGCCTGGTCCTGGCCCAACCTCACAATTGTTGCCACTTCTTGACCCCATTTATGCTGCCGCTTTGCCAGTCCATCTCACTGGGGGTCTTCCTCTTTTTCTCCAAATGAAGTTCCCGCAGACTTTACTCCCACGGGCTTTATTCCATTCACATCATCACGGTTAACTCTACTTTGAGGAGGCAGCTCTTCCCCAGTTGCATTGTGAATGCCTTCCAACCTGAGGGGCTCATTTTCCGGCACTATAGCTGACAGTGTTTCTCTGTTATTCATAAGGTTTTCAGTGACTCAATATTTGGAAGTAGCTCATCACTCCTTCTTCCTAGTCTGTTTTAGTCTGGAAGCTCATCTAAAACCTGTCCACCATGGGTGACCCTGCTGGTATTTAAAATACCGGTGGCATAGCTTTCAGAATCACAGCAACTCACAAGCCACCACAATACGACAAACAAGTGGTGGAATGGTGACTGTTTGTTTTTGGGATTGGTGCTAAAGGATAAGCACTGGGCCACAAGGTCAGTGGTTCAAACCCACCAACCACTCTTTGGAAACCCTATACATGGTCACTATGAGTCAGAACTGACTCGATGGCACTTAACAACAACAACAACAACAACAATAACTGGTAATCTTGATAGAATTTCTCAAAGGACACAGGACAATCATGGGGATTTGCTATGAAATTTTAAGAAAATTGAAAAGTGAATTGGTGAGAAAAAGGCCAGGAAAGTTGTGCTCAGGCATTTTGTTCCCACATCACAACACTGCACCTGCTCATTCTCTGAGAGTAGCAAGGGCTGCCCCATGAAAACTTCATTGGGAAACCTTATCCCGTCCATCCTACAGCCCTGATCTTGTCCCTTCAACCTTATTTTTTTGTTCTCCAAATTCAAAGAGCACTTAAAAGGAACAGGATTTGAACCCTTCAAAGCTGCCAGAGCTGCCATTTTAATGTGGTGTACATCAAAGAGTGCAGAATTCTTCAGGAAAGGACTAGACAGATAGAAACGCTGCCTTCAGAAGTGTGTAGACCTAGATGGAGGAGATGCTGAGAAACATTAGCCTCATATTTGGATAGTTTTGCTGTAATAAAGGTTTCTACACGTTTGCATCAATACTTCTTGATTTATCCTTGTATAGGTGACCAATTTTGGCCTCAGATCTGGTTTGTTGCAATTTGGTAGCAAGTTGAGGAATATGTTGTTAGCTGTCGTTAAGTCGGCTTGCAGCTCCTGGCACACTGGAATGAAAAGTTGTCCTGTTTGACTCCATCACCATAAACAGGTGCAGATTGAATCTTTGTGAGCCATAAGGTTTTCATTGGTTGATTTTCCAGAAGATCACCAGACCTTTCTTCCTAGTTGGACTTAGTCTTGTTCAGAATCACAGCAACATGCAAGTCTCCACTGACAGTCTGACAGTAACTGTACCACCTATTTGGGACTAATGGTGGCTACAAAAGAACCTCCGACTTGTGTCTGAACAAATTGGCCTATCAGAATTCATTTTTCCAAACCCATTTCAACAGACGTTCAAATGCTTCCAATATTCTGCCTTTACACAAATGCTGCAATACCATCCTTTTTACAGAATTGTTGCGGTTGTAAAGTGCCATTGAGTTGGTTCGGGCTCATAGTAACACTGTATGAGGTTTCTAAGGAGCGGCTGGTGGGTTTGAGCCACTGGCCTTGTGGTTAGCAGTCCAGTGCTTATCCTACAGTGCCACACGAGGACTTCTGTCACAGAATAACTGCATAGTATTTCTTGTGTGTAGATGCACCCTTTTAAAATTTCTCTAATCCTCTTTTTGTTTCCTAGCTTTTGGAAGAATCTAGATTTGAATCCAGATCTGGTTGATGCTAAGCCCAAGTCTTTCCCAAATACATCTCTGTTTTTTAAGTGCCATCGAGTTGATTCCGACCCATAGCGACCCTGTACAGAGTTTCCAAGGCTGTAAATCTTGATGGGAGTAGAAAGCCTCATCTTTCTCCCGTGAGGTGGCTGGTAGTTTCGAACTGCTGACCTTAAGGTTCGCAGCCCGATTCGTAACCACTACGCTACCAGACATCTCTCTAGTCAGAAATGTCTGAAAGATTGTACTTGGGAGTGGAATTGCCAGAAGCACTGTGAGAGTTCCATCCCTGATCTCGATTGACTTTTCATCTCTGGATCAGCTTAAAATGACTCCCTACTCTTGTTTGCTAAGGCGCTCTGGTAGCTTCCGAGGGGATCTGCTGGACCAGTCAAATTCAAGGCAAAGAGGTCAGCTCAGAGGGGAACACCAACTGTTCTTTTGTTGTTACGAGTCGGGCTGCTAATCTGAAGGTTAGCAGTTCAAAACTACCAGCCGTTCTGTGGGAGGCAGATGATACTTTCTGCTCTTGTATAGATTTACAGGCTCAGAAACCATATACAGGGTCTCTGTGAGTCAGAACTGATTCCACGGCACACTACCACCGCTGTTGTTGTTAAGTACCATTAAAGTCACCCCTCACTCGTAGCTACCCTATGTGACTGAGTAGAATTTACCCATAGGCTTTTTTTGGCTGTAATCTTTAAGGAAACAGAGTCTCAGGTTTTTCTCTCATGGAGCCACTGGGTGGGTTCGAATCGACAACCTTTTGTTTAGCAGCAGAGTGCTTTGTTGTAGGTATGGTCTTCTGAACAAATCCAAGAAATCCTGTTACAACAAATCTAACATTTCAGTCAGGAAAGTGGAAAGATCAGATCATCAACATATGGAGTTAAATATAACCACATGCACTGAGCAATATATTTAACATCCTGTTTAATAATTCAGAGCATCAAGTGCAGTGTGGAAAGATGTTATGTCCGCGCTGCCTGTTTGTGTGAAAATTTGCTACCTGAACTGTACCGCATTCACTCTCACCCACCAGCCCCAAAGCAAGCAAGAGACATTTGCCAAGAAGTGACAAGCAAATATTAATGACAAAGGCTGGAATCAAATTATTCTAATTTACCAGTGATAGCGCTACTAAATACGGTAGGACTTCTTTAAATCCCATCTCCTGAGACAATGGAGATTTTGATGTGGATTTTCGCCTTCTTTATAGTGTTTTTTGTAGTCTGTGTTCCTAAGAACTGGGTCAGATTTTGCTGTATGTCTGTAATTTATTTTGGAATGTTTGATACTTCCATAACTAAGCAAACCAGAACTATGATGCCATTCTAATATTGGTGTTTTTAAGTTTGAGGAAGTATTGTTGATTTTAATTGAAATAACTCACTCTACATCATTCATCCAAGGATCCCTGATAGCGTTGTGGATTACAAACTGGGCTGCTAACCTCAAGGTCAGCAGTTTGAATCTATCAGCCACCCTTTGGGAGAAAGATGAGGGCTTTCTGCTCCTGTAAAGATTTACAGCCTCAAAAACCCTATGTAGGGTCACTATGAGTCAGAACCGACTCCATGGCACATAACCTCCACCAACAACTATAATCAACCATTTGTCTGTCAGTTTGTCATACAATGATGACTTGCATGTTGCTGTGATTCTGGAAGCTATGTCACCGGCATTTTAAATACCAGCAGGCTCACCCATGGTGGACAGATTTCTATGGAGCTTCCCGATGAAGACAGACTAGGAAGAAGGAGAAGCTGCCCACTTCTGAATGGCTAGTCACTGAAAACTCTATGAATAGCAGTGGAACATTGTCAGGTATAGTGCCAGATGATGAAAACATTTTGAGTAGCACCAGAATATTGTTAGATATGTGCTAGAAAATGAACCCCGCAAGTTGGAAGCCACTCAAAATATAACTGAGGAAGAGCTGCCTCCTCAAAGTAGAATTGACCTTGATGACATGAATGGAGTAAAGTAGGGGTGGGGAGCGTCCAGCCCATGGGTTGTATGGTGGTGGTGGTTATGTGCCATGGAGTTGGTTTTGACTCATAGCGATCCTGTATAGGGTTTCCGAGGCTGTAAATCTTTATGGGAGCAGAAAACCTCAT
>NW_006408580.1:11902595-11903487 GCF_000296735.1 Chrysochloris asiatica
CAACAACCACTAAAGCCACTGATGATGAAATTGAAGAATTCTACCAATTTCCTGGTGTGGCTCTGTAGTATCAGCACTGAACTTCAAACCACAAGGTCAGCAGTTCAATTCCACCAGCTGCTCCTCGGAAACCCTATACAGGATCGCTATGAGTTGGAACCAACTTGATGACACATAACAGCAACAACAACAACCAACTTCCCCCGTGTGAAACTGATCAAACATGCAATCAAGATGTACTGATAATTACAGGTGATTGGGATGTGAACATTGCAAAGCGGAAGGATCATAGTTGGACAATGTGGCCTTGGTGAGAGAAATGCTACTGGAGATTGCTTGATAGAATTTTGCAAGATCAATGACTTATTCATTGCAAATACCTTTTACAACCAACATAATGGAATACATAGAAATCAAATTGACTACATCTGTGGGAAGAGGCAGTGAAAAAAGTTCAATATCATCAGCTAAAACAAGGCCAGGGGCAGACTGTGAAGCAGACCATTAATTGCTCATATACAAATTCAGGCTGAAGCTGAAAACAATTATTAGAAGTCCATGAGAGCCAAAATATGATCTTGAACATATCCCACCTGAATTTAGAGCCCCTGTTGAGAACAGATTTGATGCATCAGGCACTAATGACCAAAGACCAGAAGCGTTGTGGGATGACATCAAGAACATCATACAGGGATATCATCTCACACCAGCAATAACAGCAAAGATCAAAAAAGTAGAGGACAATAAACGCTGGAAGGGATGTTCAGAGACTGGGACACTTCTGCATTGCTGGTGGGACTGCAAAATGGTCCAACCTCTCTGGAAAGCAATAATGGCGCTTCCTCAGAAGGTTGGAAATAGAAATACCTCATGATCCAGCAATTCCTCTACT
>NW_006408580.1:11916602-11920387 GCF_000296735.1 Chrysochloris asiatica
TTTTATGCTTTCTATATGCCTCCAGGTTGGTGTGATCAGGAAATGGGCTTCCCTTTTCACTCTTCTTCCTGAGAAGTTTCAAGATACCACTGTTGGTCATTTTGACGTAACTTAGGATTTAATTTTCGGCCTATTTCCTCTTTTGTCTGCTTGTCCCTCTCCACAATCCCTGTTCAGGCCTTTTTTCTGGTTGGAAGCAGTTCAGGGCTGGCTGTGGCTGTTTGGTTTTAATTGGAAACTTTCTCTTTAAATTTCGAGGAGATCTGTGCGCATGCATAGTAGAACCCTCCGAGGGTGGGGCTGGGGTGTCCACTAGCTCAGGCAACCCTATAGTCACCAGAATGGAGGTGCGCAGACAGCAAGGGACCAATGACCAGCTACCAAAAGAGAAGAATGTCCAAACCTTTATCTCAGTGGTTCTGCCAGGCATCTGTGGCCACTCTGATCCTTCCCCCAAGTGGTCTCACCCAAGATGGTGGCTCCTGGAGTAGCCGAGGGTCCTGGACTAGAAAGCAATAGATTTCTTGCTTCTGCCACAAATTCCCCCAGCTGTGAGCCTTCCAACCTTCTAAATATTCCTTTTTATGTGGTTCAGAGTTCTGGGACTATCCCCTGAGCCTGCTTGGTCGGGTATTCTGTGTTGTTGTTGTTGGAGCTCTTTGCTACACGTCCACTCGATCCACCATCTTGTTTGTTCTTCTGAAAGCCTAATTTTTGTCCCACGGAACAGCTGGCAGCTTGGAACTGCTGACCTTGAAGTTTGCAGCCCGATTAGTAACCACTATGCTAGCAGAGCTCCTTTACTGAAGTATTCATGGGTAAAAGCCTTTGATATCTGGGATTTGCTTTACAACTTTCAGGAGAGAAGAGCGGGAGCGGGAGCAGGGTAGGGGTGGGGTGGGGTAGGAGTGGGTAGAGTAGAGATAATAAAAGATTAACTTTGAATTGATAATAGTTGCAGCTGGGTTCATTTTGCTATTCTTTTTAATCTTGTGCAAATTTGAAAACTTCCATGACACAATGTTAGGAAAAAAAAACCCCAAAACAAACAAAGGCAAGGTGAGTTTATGTAACCCCAAACTGGTAAGACCTGTCCTATCAAGTATGTTTTGATCCTATTTATTCTGAGCTTGTTTTGTCTTTGCAGGTCTAGCAACAACTTTCTGAATGTCTTAAACACCTCAGTGCTTGGGTTTATTGCTGGGCACATGGAGGCAGTAGAGGATAGTGGTTAAGAGATGAATATGGGACACTTTCTGACTCGCACTGATCATGTCCACTTTTTAGCTGGGCTGAGTAATTCAGATGCTCTCTGTTTCAGTTTCCTTATCTTTAAAACAGAAATGCTCCTACTAGTAAAAAAATATAAGGATTAAGTGAGATGATATAGAAAACATTTAACATAATGCTTGATGTGTAAAATGGTTAAAAATGTTTATTATTTTAAGCATTCAGGGTATTTAGTGAATGAATGTTAGGATGAATAAAAGTGTGTAAGGGACTGTTGTTTTGTCGTGCTTTCAAAACGGATTTACTCTTTTAACATCCTTAGTTTTCAATGAAAAGCATAAAATGGGTTAAAATATGCCATCTTTTTAATGACATATTTTGTTTGGGGAATCATTTGCAATAATAGTGGATAGTCAGAAAAATTTATTCTGAAGACTTATTTAACATATACCAGGATAAGCATTAGAATAATAGCCACAAGGTTGGCAGGTCAAACCACTCTCAGAAACCTTATACAGGATCGCTGTGAGTTGGAACCGACTTGATGGTACACAACAACATACTCTCAAACTTCAAGAATTTCCTAATGAGCAATGCCAAGTTTATACTTTCAGCGATTTCATTTTTGAAGAGATTAGATGCTTGTTAAACATAAAACGGGGATATATTTTTTTCCATATGATTTGCTAATAAAAAAAAATGTACTTCCCTAAGACCAGACTGAATTAAGTCAGATAAAACCATGCTTCCAGGCAGAGGCCTATCCATTCTCAAAGTTTTTAGTAAGCAATATCAAAAAAAAGAAAGAAAAGTTAGCCAAACAAACCCCCAAACAATCAAAACCCACTGCCATCAAATCATTCTGAATCAATAGTGACCCCTATATAGGGATTTCTGAAACTGTCAATCTTTACAGGAGCAGACAGCCAATCTGTCTCCTGTGGAGTGGCTAGTGAGTTTCAGCCACAGACCTTGTGGTTTGTAGCCCAATGCCTAACCCACAGCACCACCAAGCATCCCCCCAAAAATGTTGAGCTAATGAACATCATTTCATAAACATAAGCTTTTATAATTGTAGTCTAAATATTTCAGTTAAAGAAATACACATCCTTGTTGGTGGGTCAGTGCTTGGTGGAGTCATAGGGGGAATGGGTGGATTCGTCAGTTTCAGAGACCTCAAAGTAGATGTTAACAGAGTGTTGTTGTTGCTAATTGCCATAGAGTCATGGTGACCTTATGTGTAACAGAACAAAACATTGTGCCAGCTGTCATTATCTTCATGATCTTTGGTGTGTTTCATTCCATTGTTGATGGTTTTGTTATCAGTTTACCCAGAGTGAATGATGTTCTCGGGGACTGATTTATATTAGTAAACCTGAAAAAGACTGATGGATAAAATAAAATCAACATAGTTCTCAGTATTTGTTATGGATTGAATTATGTACCCTCAAAATACGTGTCATAAATCCTAACTTCTATGACTAGTTGGGGATCCTTGGTGATGCAGTGGTTAATATGCTCAGCTGCAAATCAAAAGGTTGGCGGTTTGAACCCACCAGCTGCTCCATGAGAGAAAGATGTGGTAGTGCTTTTCCGTAAAGATTTATGGTCTTGGAAACCCTGTGGGGCAGTTCTACTGTGTCCCATAGGGTCTCTATGAGTTGAAATGGACTCAAAGGCAGTAGGATTGTTTGTGTAGTTTTTTATGCCTGCGGTAATAATCTCATTTGGGGATGGGCTGTCTTTGTTATGTTAATGAGGCAAGATTAATGTAGGTTGTATCTTGAATCAATCTTTCTTTTTTTTCCTTTCAATTTTTTATTGCGGATTGAGTGCAGGTTTACAGAGCAGGTCATCAGTTTTACATTCAACAAATCATATACTTTGCTTCATTACATGGTTGCAATCCCCTCCATATACCAATAGGTAACCGCATTTACCTCTCTTCATTCTATCTATTGCATTCCTCCCTGAATCTCCTGCTACCTTCATCTTTCCCCTGCTAACCTCCCTCTTGTTTCATATTGCCTGCCTCATCACCCATGGTAACATGTGTCTATCCTCTACCCTGTGAATAATTTTCCCTCACCCTCACCCTGTAACCATCATAGTTGGTTTCTTATCAAGAAAACCTTTTTTAAAAAAAAGTCTTTTGCAACATTGGTCTCATACAATATTTGGCCTTTTGTGATTGACTAACTTCACTTGGAGTCCCCGTGTGGCACTGTGGGCTAATGCGCTGGACCACAAAGTTGGTATGAGCCGCAACGTCAGTGGTTCAAGCTCATCAGCTGCTTCTAGGAAACCCTATACAGGGTTGCTATGGGTCAGAAATGACTTGACAGCACTTAACAACAACAACAACAAACTTCACTTAGCATAATGTCCTCCAGGTTCTACCATGTTGTGAGGTGTTTCACAGATTCATCATTCTACATTTTGTAGTATCCCAATGTGTGTATGTACCAAAGTTTGTTTAACCATTCTTTTATTGATGGGCATTTAGGCTGTCTCCATCTTTTTTGTCTTTTTTATATTTCCTTTGTATTTCTCTT
>NW_006408580.1:11920487-11950624 GCF_000296735.1 Chrysochloris asiatica
TGCTCTATACAATGAAAATAGACTAAATGAGGATAGGAAAAAACAATCATTAAAGCATTAAATTGTACAAATTACACATCTGTTCCAAAATATACTTACATGAAATTAAAAACCGCATCTCTGGTTAAGTGATTCTATGCATTCTGGGAACTTGGTGAGATTTGGGTGGGGCCCGCAAGGCGGGGCTGAGAGAAATGGAACCCAAGCACAGTTTGCAGCAAGTTACTCATGTCAATCTGCGGGCAGGTCACACTGAACACATCATTAGCATCATCTGTGCAGGAAATGGTGCATGTGGAAGGGGTCAGCAAACTCTAGCTTCGATTTTGAGTTCATTAAAACTTTGGTGTGAATTCCAACAGCCTGTACAGCAGAGCTTCAAAAAGAGTAAACATGTTAAGGTAAGCAGGCAACTCTTTAGAACCCAAGATACATTTTTTGCTGTGTGTGTGTGTTGACGTCTCCGTCTCCAATGGGCAGTTGTGGAGCTGTTCTTCTTCGGTACAACTTGGTCTTGAGCTGACAGCCCGGCGGGGCGGAGAGGGCACGTGAGGGTGGGAAGGAGGGACTTGCTCTTGGTGGTTACGTTACAGATGATGGCATCACGCAATCTCTGGTCCTGCAGGCCTCTCCTTGTATCATCTGGCGTAACGCTTAATGTAGTCTTCGACTTTATTCCGGAAGCCCTCCTAGTCCCGTAAATGATGTTCTGCTGCTTCAATATTCAATGGATCATCGAAATTCAAAAGATCAGTGAATAAAGAGTTTAATCCCCAAACAACATTCTTCAGCGTCCTGGTGGGAGCCCAGCCAGTACTGTCAATAGAATGTTCTCGCAGTAAACTCAGACAGATGTTTCCCGTCTCTGTGATGTTGGAGTGCCAGATTCGGGTCAAGCACTTCACTTTGGGGGGCACCATGTTGTACGGGTCAGGAACTTCAGTTTCAAACTGAAACTTTCCACCTTGGTAGTAACCCTCATCTGGGGACACAGTCAGCTGGAAGCGGTGGAGTGTATTGGGGTCGCGGAAAATGCACTGTACAGGTACTGGGTAAATTCGCTTCAAGTTCTGCAACCTCTTTGACGAGCAGCTTGTCTTGCACGAACACCCTCCGGATGGAGTCTAATGCTGTAGCTGCTGAGCGGGACCCTTTGAGACCATCATCCCGCTTCAACTTACTTGCCAGAGTGAGTATCCATGTTGCCTCTGGGCACCCCGAGACCGGCGAGGCGGTTCGGGGCCCAACACCATGCTGGGCCCGCATGGCGCAGTGGTGAGCAGGGGACTCGGTCCCTCACAGTGGACTGTCTCCATCTTTTTGTTATGTCTCTAGTAGACAGCTTATTGAAGGATCCTGTTTTCTTATCCATTTTATGTTTCTTGACTGGTACGTTTAATCCATTTAGGTATGAGTTGATAGTTGTCATTTTTCTGTGCTTGTCATTGTTGTCATTTTTGTGTCATTGTTGTCATTTTTTGTGGTGCTGCTGGTTTCTTTGTTCCACATAATTTTCTGTGCTGAGTTCATTTTGTTTGTGGGTTTTCTTTCCATTTTCGTTTCTGCTGTGTAAAGGTTTAATAGGTCTTTCTGATTTTCCCCTTTTCTTTATTTTGATGTGCCGGTGTATTATTTTTCTTTGAGATTTGTTGCTGCTGTTATTAAGTGTTGTTGAGTCAGTTCCAACTCACAGCGACCCTTTATAAGGTTTCCAAGGAGCACCTAGTGGGTTTGAAATGCTGAATTTGTGATTTGAAGTCCAGTTATGATCCTACAGTTCCACACCAGGAACTGTTTTATCTTGAAATCTACGTGACTTTCCTGTCATTTGGAAGTTCTGTAACTACACTATTCCTTCTTTTTGCTTTGTAGTTGACTTCATTATACATTGATATCTCTGGTTCCCTATTTTCAGTCCTGTAGGTTTGTTTTGGAGACCTGGTGTGGTGCTCCACCATAAGGTCGTTTTGAATGGCAAGGTCAGTGGTTCAAACTTACCAGCCGCTCCACAGAATCCCTATTCAGTGTCACTATGAGTCGGAACTGACTCAACAGCACTTAACAACAACAAGGTTTGTTTTACTTTAAATACTTCTGTATCTGGATTGATTTCTGGGTGGTGTTGTCATGTATGGTAATCTCAGGTTGTTGTCTGCTGTGGTTGGTTCTCAGTCCAAAGAACACCGTTTAGCATTTTTTTTTTGTAAAGTTGGTCTGCTCATTCCTTTAATTTCTGTTTATCAGGAAATGTCCTAATTTTGCCATAGTATTTGAGGGACATCTTTGCTGGATATATGATTCTTGGTTGGCAAATTTTTCTTTCAGAGTTTCATATGTGCCATCCCATTGCCTTCTTGCCTGCACCATTTCTGCTAAGCAATCAGAGCTTAGTCTTATTGGTTCTCCTTTGTAGGTAACGTTTCATTTTTCCCAAGCTGCTCTCAGAAATCTTTCTTTGTCTTTGATTTCAGAAAGTTAGATTATGATATGTCTTGGTGATTTTGGGGGGAGGTGGGGGGGATCTATCCTGTTTGGAGTTGATTCAGCTTCTTGTGTGCTTATCTTTCATGATGTTAGAGAAGTTTTCTTCCAACAACTCTTCGACAATTTTCTCTGTGCTTGTCTCTTCCTATTCTGGAATTCAGATCATCCTCTTCATGGTGTCCCAAATAACTCTTCAGTTTTCTTCAGATTTTTTCATTCTTTTTTTCTGATTGTTCTTCTAGTATTAGTGTTGAGAGATTTATCTTCAAGCTCACTAATTTGGGCGTCCGTTGCTTCGAATTTGCTGCTTTGCCATTTCAATGTATTATCCATTTCTGAGATCTTCATGTTAATCTGGATTTCTAATCACAAATTTCATATTGTTTCAAAATTTTATTTTATTTTGTCTGTTTGTTCTTGTAGTGCTTTCTTGAATTCTTCTAAAGTTTTTATTCTTTTCTCCTTGCTTTCCTTGATCTTTCTATCGATTCTTTGAGGGTACCTAATTACCGTTTTTTTTTTAAATTATTTTTTTTAGTTAGTTTCATTCCTCCTTCTTCCTCAGAATCGGTTTTTGGCTCTGCATCTTGGTCATTTGTTTGAGCCATTCTCTTTTGTTTCTGTGTGTGAACTAAACTTTTCTGTTGTCTCCAAGGCATTGTGGGGTTGTTGTATTTGTAAAAACGAACTGTGCTGTTGTTGGACGCAGAGAAGAAAAATCTGTGGGGGCTCCTGTAATTCAAGGAGCTCATGAGGTGACCATGGAGGGTATGTGATAGCAGAGTTCTTGGCCCTAGATGGAGTTCCTATTGGACTCACTGTTATCTATGTTCAGGGCACTCGATCTGGAAGTAGTTCACAGGGGCCCATGGTGGAGCTGGTTTCAGTGTCTGTTAGGACCACGGGGAAGCTGGGGTCAGGGTGACTGGTTAAATGATGGTCTGATGGATTGGCAGATTTTGTAGGTCTGGGACCAGGCCCACTTGAATCCAGGCATGAAAGCGGCACACCAAAGCTGTGCAGCCAGCCCCCACCTCACACTGGTGAGCCAACCACTTGGCTCTGTACTCCCGTTGAGCAGGGTCTGAGCTCTGGAGGTGAATGAGGGTGGAAGTTGGTCACACTTCTGGTCACCAGGGGAGCATGGGGAAAAAGAAGAAATTATACCTTTTCCATTGCCCATGTGAATCTGCTCTACCAGGCTTCCCTCCACTACCAAAGTTGTTCACAACATGGCTGAGCCGTGTCTGGCCAGACGTTCACCAGTCAGTTTCCCTCTCTTGGTTCCTGCTCAGCCTCTCCTCCCAGCATGCACTCCATCCACCTCTTGGACCTTTCTTCTGAAGTTCAGGTTGCCAGAATTTTCACCTGTATCTGTTTTATTTTGTCTCTCATATCTTTGTTGCAGAGGGTCCGTGTAGTGTGTCTGCCTAGTCTGCCATCTTACTGGAAATCTCTGATTCTTTAGCACCTCTCTCCCACTTCAGCAACCTCTTTCCTCCTCAGCACCTCACCTTTCTTCAGTATCCCCCTTCCTCCTCTCACTGGCACGCCCCCCCCCCCCAGCATCTCTGTCCCTTCCATATAGGAGAAAACAAACTCATCCATTCCAGAAACAATGACATTTCTCAAGCTGAAAGAATTGACAAAAACATTCAAGCTTCAACAAGCAATATTGAAAGATTCTTTGGGCAAAAATGTGGTGCTGTAGGATCAGCACTGGACTGAGACTGGGTTCTTCCCTTTTGGTTTTAAACTCAAGGTCTTTGTACATTTCACTATCATATTTTAACTTGTAGAGCTGCCCTTTGACCTTTTGAAATTTTCTGTGTAGCTCTTACGTCATCACCCCCACCCCCCATTTGCTTTAGCTACTCTATTTTTCAAGAGCAAGTTTCAGAGTCTCTTCTGACATTGATTTTGGTTGTTTCTTTTCTTTCCTGTCTTTTCAATAACCTTTTGCTTTCTTTATGTAGGATGTTGAGGAATAGAAATAGTAGATATTGAATGGCTAGCTTTCAATGGTGGCTCTGTCACTCATCGGCTGGGTGACCTTGGTGTGGGGGACATAGTGAGGTGCTGCTCTGATCCCTCTTCAAGGAAGAACTCACTGAGGGGCTGCTCAGGTGCTATTGGTAGACAGCTGTCAGGCCCTCAGGGTCAGCTCAGCTCTGGAGACACTGCCTCTGCCAAGGCCATGTCCTGCGGGGATGGTCTCCGATCGTGAGTGATTGTTCCTGGAGTAAAAAGGCCTAGCCATCTTAGCATTTGTTAGAGGTTGGAGCTATGGCAGAAAGTTGCTGGAAGGGACTCTTTCGTACTTTAAACCTGTACCTAAGTGTCTCAAGGAGTCCTGGTCTGGCGCTGTGGGTTAATGTGCTGGACTTCAAAGTTGGTTTGAATCACAAGGTCGGTGGTTCAAGCTTACCAGCTGCTCCTTGGAAACCCTATACATGGTCACTATGGGTCAGAACTGACTTGACGGCACTTAACAATAACAACAGCAACAACAAAGTGTTTCGAGTCCTGGTGTGGTGCTGTGGATAAATGCTCTGGACTCTAAGGTTGTTTTGAACCATAAGATCAGTGGTTCAAGCTCACCAGCCACTTCTCAGAAAGCCTATTCAGAATTGCTGTAAGTCACAGCCGAGTAGACAGCACTTAACAACAAACAAGTGTTTAAAGAGTCTGCTTGCTCCTCTGAAAGGTGGCCTGTGTTTGACGGAGCCCCTCCTGCTTTGGCAAAGGCTGGTAGTTCAGTCGAGCTAACTGGGTGGGTATCTGGCCTGGCACTTTGTGGGTTGATGGCAGAAGCCCCACCCATCCCTGGAGGGAAGGAAAGAGGAAGCAGTGTCCCCTGGATGGGGAACCACCTCTGCAAGGGACATTGCTAATTTTTGTTGAGCCCCCGGTAGGGGTGGGAGGAGTGGCACCCAGTCAGAGCAGGAGGGAGCTCTTTGGAGAAGACCCTGGCCTCAGGGGTGGGGGGTATCTTAGTAGGAAGCTTGGCCTTCTATAAACATCAGCTTAATTTCTAAAGCCTCCAAAATCTTCCTGAATAGAATTTATGCTGGGCTTGAAGCAGAGAATATGGTTTCCTCTTTTGAAGAGGCCAGGAAGGGATTCAAGGGGACTGCGTGGCACAGTGGGTTAAGCATTGGCCTGCTAACTGCAAAGTCAGTGGTTTGAACCTACCAGTCACTCCCTGGTTAGAAAAATGAGGCTTTCCACTCCTGCAAAGGTTTATAGTATTAGAAATCCTGTGGGGCAGTTCCACTCTGTTTTATAGGGATGCTGTGAGTTGGAAAGGACTCGACAGCAGTGGATAAGTTTTTGGTTTGGTTTAGGGGGAGATCTAGAGGAGCCTGTGACAATTCTGGCCTGGGCGGGTCACTAAATGGTGAAGAAGTACAGGCTTCACAAGATTATTATTATCATTTATTATTGTGGTATATTGTGGTAAATATGTTGTTGACAGGTGCTGTCGAGTTGGTTCTGACTCATAGCGACCCTGTATAGGGCTTCTGGGACTGTAAATCTTCATGAGAATCACTAAAATCTATAGGAAACTACAACACCTCTACAAGAAAAAGACAAATAACCCAATTAAAAATTGAGCACAGGACATGAACAAACACTTCACCAAGGAGGAGATCCAGGCAGCCAACAAACATATGAAGAAATGGTCATGATCATTAGCCATTGTTGTTGTTGTTGTTAGGTGCCATCGAATTTGTACCGACTCATAGCGTCCTTATGCACAGTAGAACGAAACACTGCCCGATCCTGGGCCAACCTCACTACAGTTGCCACGCATGAGTCCATCGATGTTGCCACTTGGCCAATCCATTTCGTTGGAGGGGAGGTCTTCCTCTTTTTCTCTGACCTTCCACCTTACCAAATATGATATCCTTCTACAGTGACTGGTCCCTCCTGACAATATGTCCGAAGTATGAGAGACGAAGTTTGGCCATCTTGGCCTCCAAGGAGCACTCTGGCTGTACTTTTTCCAAAACGGATCTATTGGTTCTTTTGGCAGCCCATGGCACTTCAATATTCTCCTCCAACACCATAACTCAAATGCGTCAATTCTTCTACAGTCTTCCTTATTCACTGTCCAGCTTTCGCATCCATATGAGGTTATTGAAAATACCATGGCTTGGGTCAGGTGCACCTTAGTCCTCAAGCTGATATCTTTGCTCTTCAACACTTTAAAAAGTTCTTCTGTAGCAGATTTGTCTAATGCCATACGTCATTTGAGTTCTTGACTGCTGCTTCTGTGAGTGTTGATAGTTGATCCAAGAAGAATGAAGTCCTTGACAACTTCAATATTTTCTCCGTTGATAAGAATGCTGTTTATTGGTCCAGTGGTGAGGATGTTTGTTTTCTTTACATTGAGATGCAATCCATACCAAAGGCTGTGCTCTTTGATCTTCATCAGTAAATGTTTTAAGACCTCTTCACTTTCAGCAAGCAAGGTTGTATCAACTGCATATCACAGGTTGTTGATGAGTCTCCCTCCAATCCTGATGCCATGTTTTTCTTCATATAACCCAGCTTTTCGGATTATTTGCTCAGCATACAGGTTGAATAAGTATGGTGAAAGAAAACAACCTTGTCGCACACCTTTCTTAATTTTAAAACATTCAGTGTTCCCATGTTCTGTTCGAACAACTAACTGCCTCTTGGTCCAGGTACAGATTCCTCATGAGCACAATTAAGTGTTCCAGAATACTCATACTTTGCAATGTTGTCCATAGCCTGTCATGATCCACGAAAGCCTTTGTGTAGTCAATAAAGCACAGGTAAACATCTTTCTGACATTCTCTGCTTTCATCCAAGATCCATCGGACATCAGCAATTAGAGAGATGCTGTAGAGAGATGCAAATCAAAACAACAATGAGATATCATCTCACACCAGCAATAACAATGGAAAGCAGAGGTCACAAATGCTGGTGAGGACTTGGAGAAACTGGGACCCTCCTACTTTGTTGATGCGAATGTAAAATGGTTCAACCACTCTGGAAAATGGCATGGTGCTTCCTCAGAAAGTTGGAAATAGAAATACCTTATGATCCAGCATTTCCTCTAGTTAGTATATATCCTCAAGAAAAATGAGCCAGAACATGAGTAGAGATATGCACACCGATGTTCATCGCAATAGCAAAAAGGGAATAGAGGTAAATACTGTTAACGGGAGGGGATTGTAAGCATTGTGATGATTTGTTGAATGTAAAATTGATGATCTGCCCTGTAAACCTTCACTCAATTCACAATAAAAGCTTTAAACCAGCCAACAAACAAACAATCTTCATGGAAGCAGGAATCCTCGTCTTTCTCCTGTGAAGTGGCTTGCACGGGCTGACCTTGTGGTGAGCAGTCCAGTGCTTATTCTACAGTGTCACCAGCATTAATATATATAACAAAATGTTTGCCATTTTAACAGTCTTCACATGTACACTTCAGTAACATTAAATTAAATCTGTTCATCATGTCGTTCAGCATCACCTGTTGTTGTTAGGTGGCATTGAGTTGATTCCAACTCCTATAGACCCTCTGTGATGAGAGTGAAACTGTCCCATGGGACTTTCCAGGCTATAATCTTTATGGGAGTAGATTTCCAGGTCTTTTGTTCATGGAATTGCTGGGTGCGTTTCAACCACCAACTTTTTGGTTAGCAGTCAGGTACTTAACCATTGTGCCACCAGGGCTCCTCCATTAACTGTTAAAGTTCATTATTTTTATATTACAAAAGTAATACAAAATTCCCCCCTCCCAGGCTGTTCACTGGAGATATAAAGATATAGATGTTGTTGTTGTTGTTAAGTGCCGTAGACTCAGTTCTTACCCATAATGACCCTATCTAGGGTTTCCGAGGCTGTAGATCTTTGCATTTCAAAAAAGGGAAAAAGACCAGGAGGCAGGCTTGCAGAGTGTGCCTTTTGGTGGTTTAAATGATTATATATGCCTGAGTGTTTAATAAAAAAGCTAAAATGAATAGAGAGAAATACTGTTAACTGATGGTACATGAAGGGGATTATAACCATTGTAATGAAATAGGTGTATGATTTGTTGACTGTAAAACTGATGAGCTGCCTTGTAAACTTTCAGCCAATGCACAATAAAAAACTTTTTTAAAAAAGAAAAAGAATAGAATGGACAACAAAGGAAAGAAAAAGGCAACATGAAAGAATCTAAGTGTCCTATGACACCTAGAGAAACACACTTAATATTTGGGGGCATTCTCTTTTATACTTATTTCTTTATCTGCATATTGCCAGTATATAGCAGAATTTGCCAGGTACCCCTTGAAGACGCCAATTTAGCCATATACGTTTAGCCCAGTAAGAGAAAACAATTTAAATAATAGGAGTGATTCTGTCTACCGTTTTGCTCAAAAGAATGAGTATGAGATGGAAGCCACAAATCGATTTCCTCAGTTGCTTTCAATTCAAATGTGTCTCTCCAATCTTGCCAAGCGAGATTGTGCTTAGGAGACAAATTTTTCACACAGTATGATCCCTACACTCAAGCGAATGACTTCACCCTGAGAAAGGGTAACCTTTTGGTATAGGATTCAGTGATAAGCCTCCAGTATGTTGCTTCCCTACCTTATTTTCAAGGACAATTTTGACAGTTGGTGATTTCCTCTTCCTGTCGGTCTTTTGAACCCAACTTCTGTAGCGGATGCAGCTGCATTATACATATATTCACAACTGTTGGGGTATTTTCAATTTTTTACTCTGAAGGAAGGTGGGAAGATGAACATCCTTGTACATAACATATTTGCCCTCTTGTCCACTCATTTCTTTGCTATAAGTTTCTAGAAGTAGAGAAGCCTGGGAAAGCACATTTGAAGGTTTCTGACACGTGGTGCTAATCCTCCCATGTCTTCAGCTGATTGATTAGGGAAGTTAACAGGTTACAGTTCAGGGTCCGAAATATTCAGGACACAGTTCTTCCAGTCAGGACAGCCTCTCCTCAGCCGTGCTCACAGACAGGCCTCTCTCTGGCCCTCAGCCCATTGGCCTGGCTACTGCTCTGTTCCAGCAATGCTCCAGAGCTGTTAGCACTGCTGATAAATATTACAAAGCTCTTTTTTTAATTTAATTTTTATTGTGAATTGAGTGATAGTTTACATGGGAGAACTTTGGTTTTACACTCTTCATTTCATTGCAATGATTATAATCTCCTCTGTGCATCATCATTCAACAGCATTTGCTTCCTTTCCCTCTGTTTTTTTTTTTTTTTTGGGGGGGGGTGGAGGGGGATGTACACAAAAACACTCAGGAATAGATAATCATTTAAACAACCAAAGAGCACATTCTGCAAGCCTGCGTCCTGGCTGCCAGCACACAGCCTTTCTCTTTCCATGAGTCTGGAGTCCTCAGCTACTCTATCTCTCCTTGTCCTCATCTCTGCCTCCATCTCTGGTGTCACTGCTTCTCTGGATAAGGTCCTGCACTCCGCTTGTGTGCATCTCCCATGATGGTCCTAGGGTCCTCTGTTCCTGGAATGTAAGATTACCCCCCTCCCTTTTTGTTATACAACTTCTACCTTTACAGTTGTGACAGTCGCAATTAGTCATGATAACAGTTACTCACTATTGAATCATAAGAATCTTATCCCCATCTCCTTTCACCAGCTCCATCTAGACAAGAACTATTCAATGGGGAGTCTACCTTCTCCCCACACTCTGAAACTAACCTCCCTCTTGAAAACTTGTAAGCCAGTCACTTCATGACTTTACAGCTGCCCCATTTTAGGTAGCCAATGTCTAAGTTGCCCGTCCTTACCAACCCTGTATACAGAGGGGATAGGATTGATACTTGATGTGAAGACTCCTTCCCTCTCAGTTGGTCTTTTGAGCTACTACATCCATAAGTATGGGTCAAGTTCATCAAATTGTAGCAATTTACACTTGTTTCCTACATTAAAAAAAAAATTTGTTTTCTTCCTCTAGTCGAGTTCTGATCAGCAAGCCATTGAAATTAGGTCAAATGGATACTATCTACAAGTTTGGGCATTCTTGTATGTCTCCCCTCATTTCATATCAACTGGATGCTTCACTCTCAGCTCTAGATCTCCATGGTTATGTCCTTGTCCCCACGTCTCACCACACTTTGGACCAACCAGCACTTCCTCTTCTCTCTCTCATTTCCAGGTCTATGGAATGTGGTTAAATTCAACCCATATCTTCATTGCTGCCTTTCCCCCTCTTCCACTCACCAGTAGACCAACGTGGTCGTCAGCAAGCTTACATGCCTGCTCATGTGTTCCCTTTGAGTTTTAGTCTTAGAGGGCGTTTGCTCTGAAATGATTTGATTGCTTACCTTGACAGCTCCCTGGTGAACAACTTGCTTGTTCTTGTAGTAGCTAATCAGACTACCATTTTTTGTTTTGGACTTTTCCTGCTGGTCTTTCTTTCAAGAAGTATCTTCTGTTTTCTAGCAGCTCCAGGCTGGTCTGCTTGTCAATTCAAGTGGGAATGTCCCACCTCAGAAGGTTCTGGATGGGGCTCAGGATTCTATGTAAGGTCCTATATACTACAAAGGCTCTGCAAGAAGCCTATTTCACTGGGCAAGTTCTAGAACCCCTTTTAGGTATTCCAATCAGTTATAGGCTGAAGATGGGCTTACAAGCTTTTTGTAATCATATTTCCTGATACTCCTTTCTATCCCAATCAACTGTGTATTTTACAATAGTAGGCAAGGGAAACCAATATTCATAAGACAGTCAATCATCTTGACATTATTTCCCCTCTTTTACTTGTTTGGACTATGCCTCGATCCCTGTATCACAGAGACCTGTTTTTTCAAGGTTAAGCATACATCACTGTTTACCTCTGTTCCATTTAGCCCATGCAAACCTGCCTCAGTGTTCCCCTATCTACCTTGTTCTTCCATTGCCCTCCCACTTCTTTTATATTGCTCTCCGCAACGCCCGAACTGTGAGGTGTCTGTCTCTACCCTGTGCTCTATTGTTGGTAAACAACAAAGATTTTTTTTCTCCCCTTTTAGCATGGATATCTTTTCTTAAGCTTTTATAATAATGGTCTTATGCAATATTTCTCCTTTTGTGACTGACTAATTTCACTCAGCATAATGTCCTCAGGGTTCACCCATGTTATGCGGTGGCTTGCAGCTTCCTTGTTGTTCTTCAAGGTAGCATCATATTCCATTGTGTGTATGAATCATAGTTTGTTTATCCATTCTTCCATTGATGGGCACTTAGGCTGTCTCTATCTTTTTGCTATTGTGAATAGTGCTGCTATGAGCATTGGTTTGCATGTATCTACTTGTGTTCCGGCTTGTATTTCTTGTGGGTAAATACAAAGTAGAGGAATTGCTGGATCATAAGGTATTTCTATTTCCAACTTTCTGGGGAAGTGTCATACTATTTTCCAGAGTGGTTGGACCATTTGGCATTCCCACCAGCAATGTTGGAGGGTACCAGTCTCTCCACATCCTCGCCAGCATTTATTGTCCTTTGCTTTTTTGAACTTTGCTGTTATTGCTGGTGTGAGATGACAATACAAAGCTCTTTTAAGGCTGCTGATAAATGCCCATGGGACGCATCACTTCACCATCAGCCTCAGCCTGAAGGCATTCAGCTCTAGCTCCCATGGGTCAGCAAATTTAGCTCCCCCAATTAAGTGACTAGACACACCCCACTCACTCTGAAAGCAAGTCTCCTGCTGAGAGTCACTCAGTTTTCTTGCTCCATGGGCTGGGAAGCCCACCACTTTGTCTCGTACTCTCACTCTTGGTTCTGTTGCTCCTCTGTCACTTCTTGGCTCCTCCTTCAGTGTTACAGCTTTCTGTCCCTGGGTTGTGAAGAATCAATGCATGGGTCTCAGAATCCAAAGAAAGCTCTCCAGTCCTGACTCTGTCTTCTTCTTTTTTTCCTTTTTTTAATCAGGAAATCCTGTTATTAACTTTTTACAACATTGGTCTCATGCAATGTTTGTCCTTTTGTGATTGACTAACTTCACTTAGCATAATGTCCTCCAAGTTCAACCATGTTGTGAGGTGTTTCTTCATTATTCTTCAGTGTTCTGCAGTATTTCATTGTGTGTATGCACCAAAGTTGGTTTAACCATTCTCCTGTTGATGGGCATTGAGGCTGTCTCTATCTTTTTGACGTGTCTCTTGAAGACAACATGTTGAATGATCCTGTTTTCTTTTCCATTCTGCTCTGTGTCTTTACTTCCATTGGCTCTGTCTTTTTGATAGTGAGATCCTCACTCCTGCTTCTGAAATGGCTAATTTTATACCCATATTAGAGTTCCAAGTTTTCACAATTAACACTGAACAGTCACTCACAAGTGAATCATATAATCCATTAGCATCCTCCTCCACCTTCTCTTACCCAGAGCCATCAGGAAAAAGTTGTTTGTGGGAGTTTACATATATTATGGCTAGAAGAGAAATATTGACTACTTCACTGTGCTGAATATGTATATATCATGAAATCCTGGTGTGGCGTTGTAGGACAAATACTCAGCTATAAGGTTGGTTTGGACTGCAAGGTCTGCTTCCTCAAAGTTGTTGTTGTGAAATGCCATTGAGTCAGTTCTGACCCATACTGACCTTGTATAGGATTTACAAGAAGCGGCTGGTGAGCTTGAACTGCCAACCTTATGGTTCAAACCAACTTTGCAGTGCAGCGCATTAACCCACAGTGCCACACCAGGACTCCTAGATTTTTGTATAGTTTCCATTTTTATTCACAATCCTTCCTCCTCAGAGTAGAGTTGACTTTAATGATGTGATGGAGCAAAGTTTTCGTGACCTTCATTTGCTGATGGGGCATGAATAAAATGAGAAGAAGCAAGCTGCTTCTTCCCATCAATGATTGCAACTTGGAATGTATAAAATATGACTCTAGGAAAATTGGATATTGTCAAAAACGAAACGGACCACATAAAGATCGATATCTTAGACTTTAGTGAGCTGACATGGATAGGGATTGGCCATTTTTAATCGACAATCATATAGTTTACTATGCCAGAAACAATAAATTGGAGAGGAATGGTGTTATATTCATCATCACAAAGAACATTTCAAGATCTGTCTTGAAGTACAATGTGGTCTGTGATAGGATACTATCTATATACTTACAAGGAATACAACTATTATTCAAACCAACCACCAAAGCCAATGATGATGAAATTAAAGAGTTCTACCAACTTTTTCAGTCTGAAATTGATCAAACATGCAATCAAGATGCATTGATAATTACTGGTGACTGGAATATGAAAGTTGGAAACAAAGGAAGGATCAGTAGTTGAAAATATGATGCTGGAGATAGAAACGATGCTGGAGAGCCCATGATAGAATTTTGTAAGACCAATGACATATAACTTGCAAATACCTTTGCTCAACAACATAAATGGTGACTATACATGAGGACCTTACCAGATGGAATACACAAGAATCAAATTGACTATATCTGTGTGACGAGTCGATGGAGAAGTTCAATATCATTAGCCAAAACAAGGTCGGGGCCGACTATGGAACAGACCATCAATTGCTCATATGCAAGTTCAGGCTGAAGCTGAAAAAAATTAAAACAAGTCCATGAAACCCAAAATACGACCTTGAGTATATCCCACCTGAATTTAGAGACCATCTCAAGAACAGATTTGATGCATTACACACTAATGACATCAAGAACATCATATATGAAGAAAGTAAAAGGCCATGTAAAAAACAGGAAAGAAAGAAAAGCCCAAAGTGGATCTCAGAAGAGATTCTGAAACTTGCTGTTAAACATAGAGTAGCTAAAAAGAATGGAGGAAATGATGATGTAAAGGAGCTGAACAGAAATTTTCAAAGGGCAGCTCGAGAAGACAAAGTTAAGTATTTCGAGGTTGAGTCAAAAATTATCTTCACTGCAGTTATATTAAAATGTCTGTCCACGTCCATGGCTGATGACAACATTGAGCATGCACGTGAAATGATTTTGTTGAATAGATGAGTGACAATGGATTATGTGGCAAATCATTTGCAAATCAGCCATGGCTCTGCCTATGAAATGATGCACAACAGACTTAGGTTTCGAAATGGCTGTGCAAGATGGGGACTGAAACAACTCACAGAAAAGCATAAACAGAAGCATTTGAACATCTGCAAACACAATTTGGACCGATATTTGAAGGAAGGTAAAAGTTAATTTCCTAGGGTTGCCATAATAAAGTTGTTGTTTTTAAATGCTGGTAAGTTGGTTCCAACTCATAATGACCCTGTATAGGGTTTCTGAGGAGTGGCTGATGAGCCTGAACTGCCAACCTTGCAGTTTAAACCAACCTTGTCTGTCCAGTGCTTATCCTACAGTGCCACACTAGTACTCCCAAATAATAAAGTACATACTATAAACTGAAAAGTTTAACACAACAGAAATGTATTTTCTCAGTTCTGGAAGCTGGAAGTCCAATATCAAGGTGTTGGGAGGGCTATGTTCCCTGGAAATCTCTAGGGGAAGTCTCCCAGTTTCTGGGAGTCCCAGACACTCCTTGGCTCATGGCAGCATCACTTGAATCTCTGCCTTTGTTTTCACATGACCACTGTCCCTATGTCTCTCTTCTCTTTGTAGACGGACACCAGTTGTATAGGATTAGACCTGTCCTATGAGCGTAGTAGTTACAAATCGGGCTGCTAATCTCACAGTTAGCAGTTTGAAACTACCAGCAGCTGTTCTGCGGGAGAAAGATGAGGCTTTCTGCTCCTGTAGAGATTTACAGCCTTGGAAACCCTGTACAGGGTCGCTATGAGTAGGAACCGACTCCACAGCACATAACAACAACAACACCATTATGGGAGTCCTGGTGTGGCACTGTGGGCTAATGAATCAGACTACAAAGTCATTTGAACTGCAAGGTTGGTGGTTCAAGGTCACCAGCTGCTCCTTGGAAATCCCATACAGGGTCACTATGGGTCGGAACCAATTCGACGGCACTTAACAACAACAACAACACACCATTATAACCTTATGTTAGCTGATAAAAAACCAGTTCCCCTAGACTCTACTCCAACTCATGGCAAACCGATGGGTGTCAGAATTGAACTGTGTTCCACAGAGTTTTCAGTGGCTGGTTTTTTGGAAGCACATTGCCAGACCTTTCTTCCGAAGCACCTCTGACCGGACTTGAACCTTCAACCTTTCAGTTTGCAGTTGAATGTGGTAACTAAACATTTGTACCACACAGGGATGCCACTTAACCGACAGCATCTTCAAATACCCTGGTTCCAAACAAAGTCCCAGCCACAGTTACTGAGGGTTAGGGTTTCAACAGAGCTTTTGAAAGGGACACAATTCAACCCATAAAATCTTTTTTTTTTACTTTAAAAAAAAAATGTGACTACTGGACAATTTAAGATTACATGTGTTATTTGATGATGCATGGAGGGGATTGTAATCATTGCAATGCAATGAAATATGATCAGATGAATGTAAAACTGATGTTCTCCCACATAATTCGTAATAAAAACGTAAAAAAAAAATTACATAGGTGGGCAAAAATGTTGTGGGGGTAGCATCTGACTATACAAGGGGAAAGGAGAATCAGACCCAAAATCAGCCCAAGGCTGAGCCCTAAGAGGGCTCTACTCTTCAACTTTCTTTATCCTATTCTGGCAGCAACCATTCCGTGCTTGGTATTCTACTTCTCGACTGGATTCAATAACCTTTTGCAATGGCCACCCAGAACTCACAGACAATACTCACCTCACAATTATGGGGTTTATCAAGGAAGTTAGCAGGGTACAATGCACGGCCAGAAGTGGTTAGAATGCAGTTCTTTAAGTCAGGACAGCCTCCTCCCAACCATGCCCACGCCTCTCTCTGATCCTCGGCCTCTCAGTCATGCAGCCTCTTGACCTCTGCCTTACTTGGGCAAATGTTACAAAGCTCCTTTGTTGTTGTTGTGCCATTGAGTAGGTTCTAACCCATAGGGACCCTATATAGGGTTTCCAAGGAGCGGCCGGTGAGCTTGAACTGTCGACCTTGAAGTTCAAACTGACTTTGCAGTCCAGTGCATTAACCTACAGCACCATACCAGGACTCTAAAACTCCTTTAGTGCTAATGCCCAAGGTACATTGCATTTTGCAAGCCAGCCTCCTGCTCCTTGACACTCAGCTTTACGTGTTCTGTAGGCTGGGAGGCTGTCGCTCTTTCTTGATGGCTGTGAAATCCCTTGTTCCCGCTTCTGAGATGGCTCATTTTTGTTCTAGTGGAATCGCAAATCTGACAGAGCCTTGTGTTCAAATCTCACACACCTTATTTGCATGGTTTCATCCAGTCACTTGGAGTTCTGGTGTGGTGCTGTAGGTTAATGCACTGGACCCCAAGGTCGGTTTGAACTGCAAGGTCTGAGATTCAAGCTCACCAGTTGCTCCTTGGAAACCCTATACAGGGTCACTATGAATTGGAACTGACTCGACGGCACTTACCAATGACAACAACAAGCCAGAGACTTGGTCCAGGTGTGACATTATAGGATAAGTTAAGCACAAGATCTTCCGTTCAAATCCACTAGGTGCTCCTTAGAAACCCTATACAGGGTCTCTGTGAGTTGAAACGGACTCAACAGCACTTGACAATAACAAGAACCCAGTCATTTTTTGGAAGTTACAAAGACTATAGTCGAAGCCATGAGTCACCATGCTCCAGCATTGTATTTCTATTAGCCAAAGCGATTCCATACATATTGAAGTATTTGCTTATAGATCGTATTCCTTTTTGTATCTTCCCAGAGGACAGCACTTAATCATTTGTCTTTTTGCACAAGAAACATCCAACCAAGGCTGGGATTTTGTACACTGGTGGTGCTGTGGGTTAGGCTTTGGGCTGCTAACTGCCAAGTTGGCAGTTCAAACCCACCAGCCAATCCTCGGGAGAAAGATGAGGCTATCCGGCTCTGTAAGGATGTCCAGTCTCAGAAACCCTCTATAAGGTGACTCTGAGTTGGAATTGACTCGATGGCATTGGGCTTGGGTGCTGCTGAGCAGCTTCACTGGTCAACCCTCTAACTTCCATGGATCTGGATTGTAGGCAAAGGTTAGCAGGCCTGAGCACCTAGGGGGTTGATCTTGGTCCTTTGGCCATGTCAGCAGGACCACTTGGTCCTGCCCAGGCACAGGAGGAAGACCTAAGGGCCCAGGTGAAGTCTTGCCTTTGGAATGTCTGTTACACTTATCTGCTCTTTTCTTTCAAAGCAAAATAACGTTGAAATCTATATTGTCCTCTGGCCCACCAAACCTCAATCTGAGGGTAAGGGTGTGGCAGGTATGTGTCTTCATTGTTTTTGTCTCTCATTAAGAGGTTTTATTAGACCGAGCCTTGTACATCCAGGGTTGGGTCTAGGAATACAAGCAAACTGTGTGTCAATACCAGTGAAATGGACAAATGATTTAAAATCATTGTAAGTGCTTTGCTGTGAGATTACATTTTTTGTCCTAGAAACAACACGCTATTAATTTTTCCCTTTGTATATACGAAATCATTTATATTTCTCAAAGAGAGAAAAGGAAAACAACTGGACTACTGGTGAAAAGATATGGGAAACTAGTGCATGTGAGAAAGCCAACTCTGCGTTTGCATTCTAGTACATTCCAGAAGGAAGCAGGGCAGCTTTGAAGAGGAAATGCAGGAAAGACTGGCAAGGAAAGAGCCATTGAAACCATCTGCTTCTGCAAAAGGGCCAGCTGCCACCCTGATAGGTGGGCACATATGTTCACCTGGCATGATGCTTACAGATGCTTGACCCTATGTCAGCATGTATGGAGACCACCCAAACCAGCTCAGGGTGTGGCCAGAGGGGCCGCAACTCCTGAATTGCTTTGTAAGGCAGAATTCTGCAAGTGCACATAGCCTTAAGTGAAGGTCATCGTTAGGAAACAGCTGCTGTGGGCTGCTTACCTATGTGTTGCTTATGAGGGTGTATACTTGAGTCCCTGGGTGGTGCAAACAGTTGACACATTGAACTACTAACCAAAAGTTGACACATTCAACTACTAACTGAGAGGTGTCTCAGAAGAAAGGCCTGGTGATCTACTTCTGAAAGAGCAGCCACTGAAAAGCCTATGGAGCACAGTTCTACTGTGACACACAGGGGGTGGCCATGAGTCATGTTGGACTTGATGGCAACTGGTAGCTTATATTAGAAAAGCATCTTTCAAAATTGCCCATCAGAACTCAATCAGACATTCTACATCACCTTTGGCCAATGAACTGGTCTAAGTGGTGTGGGCGGGAACTGGATGGGCATTAGCTTGGAGCTGCCAGTGAAACCTTTTCTCTCAGTCAAAATGGACAAAACATTCATGATATTTATGGATTTTGCCTTTCCTGTCCTTTCCAAAAAAACTATCATTACCTCTCGTAGTCTGCATTGATGGCCACAATTTTGACCTCTAGGAGAAGCATTCGATCACAAGGTCAGCAGTTCAAATTCATCAACCGCTCCTTGGAAATCCTATACGTGGTCACTATGGGTTGGAACCAACTTGATGGCACTTAACAACAACAACTATATCCACACCATTTAGAAGAAGGAACAGATGATAACAGACCCACCAAGAAAGAAGAGCATGGATGGAGTCCTGGTGTGGCACTGTAGATAAGTACTGGATTGCTAACTGTAAGACTGGTGCTTCAAACCTACCAGCCATTCCTTGGAAACCCTATACAGGGTTACTATGAATCAGAATCGACTCGATGGCAGTGAGTTTGGTTTGCTTTGGTTTGGTATACCTGGTTGCTGGACTCAGCCTTGTGACTTGCATTGGCCAATAGGCTGTTAGCAGGCATGACACTGAGGTTGGAAGTGACTTGTACAGTGGTGCTTGCTCCCTCTTGGGCTGCTGCCATCTCCATGATAGTCTGCTCAGGCTAGCTTGCTGGACGATGAAAGACACGTGGAGCAGAACCAAACCAAGGCCAGTCTAGGTCAGCTGACTCCCCAGACACGTGAGTGAAGTCCAGCCAAGATCAGCAGAGCCACCTAGTTAACCGTCTGGATGCATGAATACTTACTGCTGTTTGCCACTGAGCTTTGAGTTGTTTGTTAGGAGTCCTGGTGTGGCTCTGTAGGATAAGCACTGGACTGCTAACCACAGGGTTGGTGGTTCCAACCTACCAGTTGATCCTTGGAAACCCTATACAGGGTCACTATGAGTTAGAACCAATTTGATGTCATCTTACAATAACAACAATTGTACTGGAAGCTCACTGGTGTTATTCAAAAGGCTAGCAGGTTCAAGTTCACTATCTGCTCCTTGGAAACCCTATACAGGGTCACTATGGGTCGGAATTGACTTGATGGCACTTAACAATAACAGCAGGCCTGAATTTGCCTTTGTGGCACCTCAGAATAAACATTGGACTGCAAGGTCAGTGGTTCAAACTCACCAGTCATTCCTCAGAAACGCTATACAGGGACGCTATGAGTCAGATTCAACTCGACAGCACTTAACAACAACACATAGAAAGAGGACTCCTAGTGTGACACTGTAGGATCAACACTGGACTGCAAACTACAAGGTCACCATTCAAACCCACCAGCTGTTCCTCGGAAACCCTGCACAAGGCCGCTATGAATCGGAACCCACTAGATGGCACTTAACAACAATAACAACACATAGAAAGGGGAAATCTACTTTTCATGTGGTTTCCAGGCAGTGGTTGCCCCACTGATTTATGGACGAATTGGTGGAAATGTGTCTCCAATTGCAGCAACAACAGCAGAATCCTGGGAGATTTCAGTGACCCAGAACAGTCACAAATTATGCTATATTGGAATTATGTGTGATTTTACAATATAATCACCCATAAAACCCTAAGAGCCCCTTTAGATTAATGTTCAAAATTCATGCGTGTGGGGAAAAAAAGCTGTATATGTGTAACCAGGGCCAGCTAATGTTTGTTCTAGAAACTTCCCTATTTCCTGACTTGCAAAAGTTCATACTTGCAGACTCAGCAGGGTAATAACATTGGTATCTACGTTAATGTTCTATGCCTATAACTAGAATCTCTTGCATCCACGTAGAAGTAATTTCAGTAGTCCTCACAGCAGGGCCGTAATTCTTAAATACTTAAAATATTATGTATGTTGTCTCTCCTGATGAATAGAACCTTTTTTCATCTCGCTGTTAACAAACTTAGATTCTCTCAAGTGATTGAAAAGCACTTTGCAAGCCTAAAGTTCTATAAAAACTCTAAGTAATAGCAACAATAAAACCTTATTAGCCATTTCAGGCTCTGAATCAAGATTTTCAATCCTTGGCATCTAATTAAACGTTTTACATTCTAAAGGAACACGTAACATTATACCTCTCTCCAAAAGCTTCCTTCCTTATCGGGATTAGAAAATTAGTCAAGACTTTGTAAGAGGCACGCAAATGCAACTCTAAATAAAGATGTCTTTGGTATTGCTTTCAAACATTATGAGCCTGGTCCTGGCTAATGTTGCTAGCTACTTTTGGGGAAATTCCGAGGAGAAAGCCATAGTTTTTGGATTACAGGCAGCCCAGGTCTATTCGCTTGTTGAAGCCTGAGGCTCACATTACGAGACAGGTACAATCTTATCCCTAATGTATAGAAAAATGAAGGCCAACATGAGCTTTTATGTTTAGCCTTAGAGGTAAAAGTGCTCAGCTTCCGAAACCCAGATTCTTATAAGCCTTATTCTTCAACTACGAGGAGGTTTCAAAAAATTCATGGACAAATGGAATTAAAAGGTAATGAAAACTGCCCACGAATTTTTTGAAGCCCGCTAGTATCTTCACTTGTAATCTAGGCCTACTCTGTCCAGTATAGTAGCCACTAGCCACATGTGGCTACTGAACATTTGCAATGCGGCTAGTCCAAATTCATATGTGTTGGTCCTGTCAGCTAGGTTGATGGTTCAAATCTATCAGTTGCTCTGTGAAATAAAGGTGCGACTGTCTGTTCCCATAAAGATTTAAAGTCTCCAAAATCCTCTACAGGGTCACTACAAGTCAGAATCAACTCGTGGGCAGTGGGTTTGGTTAGTTTGGTATGGGGGTGATGGACAGTTAGGAAAACTCTGTGGAGGGAGGTCTACTCCGTCACATGGGGTTTCTATGAGTTGGAACCACCACCAACAGCATGGGACCACTGGTGAGTCAATGATAGGACTCCTCACTTTCCCTATTGGAGACCCAGCTTTTATTCCCAGCCAATGCACCTCAAGAGCAGCAACTATCCATCTGCAAGTAGAGGCTTGCATGGTGTTATGCATGGTGCTATGCATGGTGTTTGCATGGTGCTATGCTACTGAACAGGTTTCAGTGGATCTTCCAGGCTAAGATGGGCTAGGAAGAAAGGCCTGGCAATTTATGCCTGAAAATTAGCCAGTGAAATTCTTAGGATCACAGGGGTTCAATCTGTAACTGATCATGAGTATGGCATGGGATTGGGCAGCTTTTCATTCCATTGTGCATGGGGTCGCTATAAGTCCAGGGCCGACTTGATGGCAATTAACAAGAGTCTTGGTGTGCACTGGACTGCAAGGTTGGTTTGAACCACAAGGTCAGCGGTTCAAACTCACCAGCTGCTCCTCGTAAACCTTATACAGGGTCAATACGAGTCAGAACTGACTCGATGACACTTAACAACACCACCACCATCCAAAATATTATTTCAACATGTAATCAATATACAAAGTTTGACATTTGTTAGTTTTTGTTGTCAAATACACAAGATTTCAAAGAGTATCAGCAAAACAATTTAAAAATACCTCCTTAGTAATTTTCATATTGGGTGTTGTTTTTGTTGTTAAGTGCCATCGAGTTGGTTCCGACTCATATCGACCCTGTATAGAGTTTCCGAGGAGCGGTTGGTGAGTTTGAACTGCTGACCTTGTGGTTCAAACTGACCTTGTGGTCCAGTGCTTGTCTTACAGTACCACACTATTGGGTTAAATGCAAAACAATAAAAGCCTTTGCCTTTGAGTCAATTCTGACTCATATAGACCTTTTGAGACAGACTAGAATTGTCCCATAGGATTTTTGAGCTATAAATCTTTACAGATGCAAACTGCCACATCTTTCTCCCGCAGAACAGCTGGTAGGTTCAAACCACCAATCTTTTGGTTCGTAGCCAAGCGCTTAACCACCATACCAGCAGGGCTCCTATTGGGGCAAATAGATTATATTATTAAACTTAATTTTACCCATTTCTTTTTACCTTTTTGGTAGGTGACTAGTCAAAAATTTAAGATGATATATATCTACCTTGAATTTTATTTTTATTGGAAAATTCTCCCATGTAAACTATCACTTAATTCACAATAATAAAAAAAACAAGTGAGGCATGGAACATTCCCAAGATCACTGTCACAGGTTAGGTCCCCAGGAAGTCGACTCTGAGATGGTGTTTGACACGCAGGAAGTTTATTAATACTTGAGGAAGGGGAGGGATGCCAGCAGGAGTGTGCAGGGGGCGAAGTGGAGCTGTGGTGTTTATTTTGAAGGAAGCCCTAGACTGCCCCTGAGGGGAGTTTGAAAGACAGAATGATCCTTCAGAGCTGTCCTAAGGTGCGTGGAGTGGGCTGAGCCTTTATACTCCCTTGTCAATCAGTCATCCACATGGGTTTCCCTGGCCAGAGGGTCTCTCTAAGACAATCCCCTTGAGGCCTGATAGCTGCCGGTTATCTGCTAGCCACCCTGCCACACTGAGGGAAGAAGTCCTTCAGTCATGAAGGAAGATGGCATGTGAGTCTAGCTCCCCCAGTTCCTTGTTTGGGGGCAGTGGTGGTCCAGTGGTAGAATTCTTGCCTTCAATTTGGAAGACAACGGTTCAGTTCCTGGTCAACTGCGGGGGCTTGTGTGTTGCTATGATGCCAAACAGGTTTCAGTGGAGCTTCCAGACTAAAATAACTAGAACTAAAAAGCAGCCAATGAAAACTCTGTAGATCATAGCGCAGCCCATTATGGGTGTGTGATTGTGTAAGTGTGTATGGGGGATCTGGCAGAGCTTCATTCCATAGTACGTTCCAGGAGGTGGAGGTGGGGTGGGAATGGGGGGAAACTTCACGGCAGCTAACCACAAGAAAAAACAATTCCTTGCCTGAAATGGTTTCTCCCCATATGCCCAATCTGACAATCCAAGCTGCTGTCCAGAGCAGGATACTTCTACAAAGTAAACCCACAACCATTGGGTCCGTTCTGACTCCTAGCAATGCTCTATCGGGTTTTTGACACTGTAAATCTTCATGGGAACAGACAAACTCCTCTTTCTCCCTTGGAGCGGCCAGTGGGTTTGAACGTGGACCTTGAAGTTAGCAGTCTAGTGCCTACCCCACAGCACCAGCAGGGCTTCTTTCTACAAAGCACACAGTAATCAGCATCTAGAGGCAGAAAAAGCAGTTCGTGGGGGGAAACAGGCATACTCTCCCCATTGCCACATGAGATGTGTCAATCCTGGAGAAGTCAAGAAACAAGGGTCAGCAGCGACACTAGAGATGAGGACATGGAGAGAGATAGAGCAGCTGAAGACTGTGTGCTGAGAAAGGCTGTGTGCTGGTGGCCAGGAGGCAGACTTACAGAATGTGCCCTTTGGTTGTTTACATGATTATGTATTCCAGAGTGTTATTGTGTATATCCAAACAAAACAAAACAACCCAACAAAAAACCACTGAGGGAATAGAAGCAAATACTGTTGAATGATGATGCACGGAGGGGATTGTAATCACTGCAATGAAACCATGAGTGTACACTTGATGTTCACCTATGTAAACTATCACTCGATTCACACAAAAAAAAAAACTTTAAAAAGGAAAAGAAAAGAAGTAAGGGTCAGTAAGCATGGCTCTTTCTTTGATACAAATGCAATCTCTAACTTCAGCCAGTCACATTATCAGTATGGAAGACAGACTAACAGCTCATCAAGACAAACCGTGCAGTCTCTGCTTGCCTCTGATGGGGCAGGAACTCAGGCACGTGTACACTCAGGATAGCAGCATTATTGCTCTAGAGTTGTACCCTCTGCTCTCTCATTGTTAGCAGGGTTTTCCAGCAAGAACCCCTGTCAATATGTCAAATAAGTGTCCTCAGCGATGGCAAACTTTCAAAAGCGATCAGTTTTGGTCACAGCCCCATGGTTTCTGTCTGATACGATCTGGGCTAATGATGTCATAGAAAACCAGTTGCTATGGAGTTGACTCTGACCCCAGGTGTGTCAGAGTAGATCTATGCTCCACAGTGTTTTTAGTAACTGTGACCTTTCAGAAGTAGATTGCCAGACCTTTCATGCGAGGGGCCTCTGAGTGGACATGAGCTGCCAACATTTCAGCTTATGCATTAATTCTTGGAAAATTGGAAGATCAGCAAAAAAGAGGAAGACCCCCAAGGAGTCTTCCTTGGATTGACACCTTCAAGGATTTGACCCTGTCCAAAGCAATGGGTTCTAACATAACAACGATTGTGAGGACGGTGCAGGGTCGCTATGGGTAGGAACCGAGTTGATGGCATCTAACAATACCACCACCATCCTGGGACTCAGTTGGCATAAGGGGCTGTCAAAATCTTGGGAGTTGAACCTGGAAAACAGGGGGTTGGGTTCAGGAAGGCTGACTTTGTTTATTTCTGTTAGTATCTTTCTTAGGCAAATCACTCAATTTTTTTTTTTTTTAAATGGTTAACATAGGAGTAATTCAGCCTTTATGGGGCTTTGGTAAAACTAGATGGAACCGTATCTCTGTCAGACAGGGTGGAGGCTGGTTTTTCAGATAGCGCTTTGCACAGAGCCCAGACTGAGGCTGGGAAATGCACACAAAACAGAAGTCGGGTAATGAAAGTACCAAGCAGAGCAGCAAATAATCAGGCAATTATTGAGCTAAGACTATAGCTTTTAAGTCCTGAAACTTCTGAGTCAGAAAATTCTTCTAATAATAGTTAATAAGAACATAATCCTTAACCATAAGAAGCAAGGTAAGTTGTCTAGAAGATGAACTGCGGGCTACAGTTGAGTTAACAAACAAAAACGCAGATTTGTGACGACTTAAACAAAAAGAATGGAACAATAGTAAGTGCACTGAGGCTTGGCAAAGGGGAGAAGGTATCCGGAAGAAACAAGAACAATCCGCTTTACCTTGATTAGCTCTTAATGAGTTTTTGACGGAATGGGAGGCATCACTCTTTTACTTCCATCTAGTGGTCAAACACAGAACTGCATTTCACCTAGAAAACCCATTTCCCCCGTCTATTTCAATTCATAGCGATGCTATTCAGGATAGAGTTGACCAGCCCCCATTGAGTTTTCAAGGTTTTAATCTGTATGGAAGCAGGCCGGTTGCTGAGCTTGAACCAAGGACTGTTTGGTTAACAGGTGAATGATTAACTAATGCGCCACTAGAGTTATATTCCCCACCCCTCCGCCTTCTTCATTTTCTCTGTGTCAAACATTCTTGTGCCAAATTGGCAGTTGATTGATTTTGCCCCATTGTTTCACCTTTGTGGATTCCAAGTCCTGGCTCTATTACATGATAGAACTGTAACCATTTTTACTTGTGCATATGGTCACTATGTTGTTGTTGTTAGGTGCCATCGAGTTGGTACCGACTCATAGTGACCCTATGTACAACAGAACGAAACACTGCCTGATCCTGGGCCAACCTCCGCTTGAGCCCATTGATGCCTCCACTTTGCCAGTTCATCTCACTGAGGGTCTTCCTCTTTTTTTGTGAGGAGAAGCTTATCATGTTACCAAACATGATAGGCTTCTCCAGCGACTGGTCCCTCCTGACAGTATGTCCGAAGTATGGGAGATGATGTTTGGCCATCTTAGCCTTCAAGGAGCACTCTGGCTATACTTCTTCCAACACAGATCTGTTTGTTCCTTTGGCAGCCCATGGTACTTTCAATATTCTTCTCCAACACCTTAACTCAAAAACATCAATTCTTCTACGATCTTCCTTATTCTCTGTCCAGCTTTCGCATGCATATGAGGTTATTGAAAATACCATGGCTTGGGTCAGGTGCACCTTAGTCCTCAAGCTGACATCTTTGCTCTTCAATGCACATAGGCTCACTATACCTCCTGACATCACCAGCTGTGTAGATGCGTATGGGAAGGACAAGAACAGGGACTGTGGCACACACACCCTGTAGGATTGAAGGAATGAACCCAGAGGAGGATCCAGGTTTTGTGGGTTCGACTCACTGCCCAAACCCACTGCCATGAAGTCGATTCATGCTCATAGTGCCCCTAGGTAGGGTTTCCAAGGTTGAACATTTTTACAGGAGCAAATAGCCTCATCTTTCTTCCACTGAGTGGCTGGTAGGTTTGAAATGCTGTCCTTGCAGAAGCTTACACAATTTTGAGGCCCCTCTTTAACTAAAAGAATGCCATTGGATGCCTTTGAGTCAGTTCCAACTCATAGCAACCCTATTCACAACAGAATGAAACATTGCCATCCGCACAATTCTTGTTCCACTTGAACCCATTGCTGTTGCCACTGCATCAATCCATCTCCTTGGGGGTCTTCCTCTTTTTCGTTGACCTTCTACTTTACCAAGCATGATGTTCTTCTCCAGGGACTGGTCCCTCCTGATAACATGTCCGAAGTATGAGAGATGAACTCTAACCATCCTGGCTTCTAAGGAGCACTCTGGCCATACTTCTTCCAACACAGATTCGTTTGTTCTTCTGGCAGTCCATCGTGCTTTCAATATTCTTCTCCAACACCACCACTCAAATGCATCTATTCTACCATCATCCTTATTCATTGTCCAACTTTCACATATATTGAAAATACCATGGCTTGGGTCAGGTGCACCTTAGTCCTCAAACTGATATATTTACTCTTGAACACCTTAAAGAGATTTTGTGCAGCAGATTTGCCTATATGCAATATGTCATTTGATTTCTTGGCTGCTGCTTGCATAAGTGTTGATTGTGGATCCAAGAAAATTGAAGTATTTGACTTCAATCTTTCCTCAGATTATCATGATGTTATTTATTGGTCCAGTGGTAAGGACATTTGTTTCCTCTACATTGAGGTACAACCCATACTGAAGGCTGTGTTCTTGATTTTCATCAATAATTATTTTAAGTCATCTTCGCTTTTAGCAAGCAAGGTTGTATCATCTGCATGTCATAGGTTGTTAATGAGTTTTCCTCCAATCCTGATGCCACGTTCTTCTTCATACAAAATTTTGTTGTTGTTGTTAAATGCCTTAGAGTCAGTTCCAACTCGTGACACAGGTATGAGGTTTCTAAAGAGTGACTGGTGAGTTTGAACCACCGACCTTGTGGTTCAAACCGGCCTTGCAGTCCTGTGGTGATCCTACAGTAACACACCAGGACTCCTCATACAAAATCACAGGTATCAAATTAAGTATGATAAAAAATCACAGCAAATTCGGAATTTTCAAAAATCGACAATACTCAGACAACATAAGTTTTTTTTAACTGGCTACATAGTACATAGAGTACTTTAATCTTAGTTTCCTTTCTTGGCTATCTACTCTTAGATTCTGGTGTGGTGCTGTAGGATAAGCACTAGACTGCAAACCATAAGGTCGGTGGTTCAAACTCACCAGTAGCTCCTTGGAAACCCTATGTAGGGTTGCTATGAGTCAGACCAACTAGATGGCACTTAACAACAACAACAACTCTTTGATTGGCTTTTTTATTTGATCAACAATTACAAAATAATTGTCATAAATGAATTTGAAATTAAGGCGGACAGGAACAATTCAAGTGTATTTTTTAATTGCCACTACTCTGTGTTGGGAGTCCTGATGTGGTGCTGTGGGTTAATGTGCCAGATTGCAAAGCGCTTTGAACTGCAAGGTCGGCAGTTCAAGCTCACCAGCTGCTCCTCAGAAACCCTATACAGGGTCGCTATGGGTCAGAACCAACTTGACGGCACATCACAGCAACAACACTGTGTTGGGTTCCACAACTACGTAATCAAGTTACTATTATGGGATCAACTTCCGGTTTGGCGGCAGCAGAGCAGAGTTAGGTAGGACAGGCTCCGTGGGGTAGGGGCTAAAATCCCGGAAACGCTGCTCTCACAGAACAGCACCAAAGCTCTGGATCTAGCATAAGGGTTAGGGCATCAGTTTCCTGCAACCGCCAGTGGAAAAATCACAGTATAAAGGAGAATATTGCGATTTAGAAATTGGTCAAGACACTGGACTCCCTCTGTGGCTGTCCCGCCCAGGAGGAGGTCAGAGGGCAGGGCTACAGCCAGACTGGCACAGGGAACCGGCACTAAAAGTGGCACAGTGACATTTGCAAAAGGAGGTGTGGGGGGATTCTACATGTTTTTTTTTCCTCCTCTTCCCTGTGGTGCCTTCTTTGCCCAGCCGGGTCGCCTTCAGGCACCCCCAAAAAAGCCCAGCACAATGTACTTTTTTCTCCAGTGCACATGGAACATTCTCCAGAATTGACCATGTGTTAGGTCACAAAGCAAGCCTCCATAAATTTACAAACATTAAAATACTACAAAGCACCTTTTCAGACCATAATGCTATAAAACTAGAAACGAACAACAAGAAGACTAAGGAAATAAAGTTGAATACATGGAAACTGAATAACACCCTGCTGAAAAGCGATTGGGTAAAAGAAGAAATTAAACATGAATTCACAAAGTTCCTAGAAATAAACGAGAATGAAAATACAACATACCAAAATCTTTGGGACACAGCAAAAGTGGTGCTGAGAAGACAATTTATTGCGATAAATGCGCACATTCAAAAAGAGGAACGAACCAAAATTAACACATTAATACAGCATCTCCAACAATTAGAAACAGACCAATAGAGGGAACCTACAGTCACCAAAAGAAAAGAAATAATAAAGATAAGAGCAGAAATAAATGAGATGGACAACAGAAAATCTATAGAAAGAATCAACAGGACAAGAATCTGGTTCTTTGAAAGGATTAATAAAATTGACAAACCATTGGCAAAACTAACAAAAGAAAAGAGGGAGAAGACACAAATAACTCGCGTTAGAAACCACATGGGCAACATCACAACAGAACCAAATGAAATCAAAAGGATAATAAGAGAATACTATGAAGAGTTGTACTCCAACAAATTTGAAAACTTAGAAGAGATGGATACATTTTTTCACAGTGAAGTAGAAAACCTGAACAGACCCATAACAAAAGAATAAATTGATCAGGTCATCAAAAAACTCCCAACCAAAAGAAGTCCATGCTAAGATGGCTTCACTGGTGAGTTCTACCAAACATTTAGGGAAGAGCTGTCACCAATTCTATTCAAATTATTCCAGAAAATAGAGGAAGATGGAAAACTTCCTAATACATTTTATGGAGCAAGCATAACCCTCATACCAAAACTAGGGAAGAACATCACTAAGAAAGAAAATTATAGACTAATATCCTTCATGAACATAGATGCAAAAATTCTCAACAAAATCCTAGCCAACAAAATCCAGCAGCACATCAAAAAACAAACAAACAACAAAAAAAACATCATGACCAAGTGGGTTTCATAAAAGGGATGCAAAGATGGTTCAACATTAGAAAAACAAACAATGTAATCCACCATATAAATAAGAAAAAGGAAAAGAACCACATGATCATATCGATTGATGCAGAAAAGGCATTTGACAAAATCCAACATCCATTCCTGATAAAAACACTCA
>NW_006408580.1:11951514-11952467 GCF_000296735.1 Chrysochloris asiatica
TAGGTATATTGCACGAGGAGGAGCTAGTACTTTAACAGATGGTGCTGGCAGAACTGGAAAATGATATGCAAAAGATTGAAACAAGACTTTTACCTTACCCCCTATACAAAAACCAAATCAGCATGAATTAAAGACCTAAATGTGAATCCCAAAATTATGAATGTCATCAATGAAAAAATAGGGACACATGTGAGGGCTCTAATTCAGGGCATACACAGACTACCAAACATTTTGAAAATTACATAAACAAAAGTATACAAAATACATGATTGGGGCATACTAAAAATTAAAAACTTATGTGTATCAAAAGACATCACCAAAAGAGTAAAAAGGGAACCCACAGAATGGGAAAAAATCTTTTTGCAATGACACATCAGGTAAGGGACTAATTTCTAAAATATATAGGAAACTACAACACCTCTACAAGAGAAAGACAAATAACCCAATTAAAAAATGGGCACAGGACATGAACAAACACTTCACCAAGGAGGAGATCCGAGCAGCCAAGAAACATATAAAGAAATGTTCACGATCACTAACCATCAGAGAGATGCAAATCAAAACAACAATGAGATATGTCGGGGGCCGGCCTTGACAAGGGGGTTCGGTTCACGAAGCTGGGAGATCTGGCGGCGACAGAGATAGAGAAAGAATATACACAAAGACGCAAAGAGAGAGAACACAAAACACCCTGAAACCAGAGTGGATGCGACACTGGCAGGTGGACCCTGGACTACCGGCATCGTGGTCCCTGCAGGCAGTAAAGCACCGCCCTGCAAACCTTAACGCATGCCTTGCCAGCTGTAATGCCTTGCATGCCAGTCATAACGTACGCGGGCTTCGGTCTGCACCCCCATTTTATTTCGGGGAGGAGCTTTACACAAAGGAAGGCGGGGTTTATTAAGACGGGGTACAGAAGTGAAATGTGATTAATCGTTCAACACAGGACACAA
>NW_006408580.1:11955107-12005355 GCF_000296735.1 Chrysochloris asiatica
TAGAGACAATGATGTGGACAGATGGAGCAGCTGGGGACACTGGACTCAGGGAGGGAGAGGGGCTGTGTGCTGATGGCCGGGGGTGGGGGTGGGCCTGTGGGGTGTATCCTTTGGTTATTTGATGATGCATGGAGGGGATTGTGACCATTGCAATGAAATGAAATATGATAGGATGAATGTAAAACTGATGTTCTCCCATGTAAACCCACATAATTCACAATACAAAACTTACAAAAAAAGATTACTATTATGGACTCACAGATAAATGTATTTCTGTAGGTTATTGTGCTGTGTATTTTGCATGCCTTTTCAGCTGGGACGAGCAGATTCCATCAGGACAAGAGGCATCAGATACTACTCTCAGCTGCAGTCCAATTCATTGGGATGGATGAGAAACATCACTACACATGTGGACCAACTTGCTATTTATTGTGCCCTACAAAACCAGAATTCTGAGAAATCCTATTTCACATAAATCCCATCAGAAAAGCAAAAGAAATACTTGGTATATTCATAGTTTTGTACATTGCATCACCAAATATGGCTCTATTCCCAACAGGAAAGCCTCTGCTTTCAATCTCTTTTTTTAAAACTTAAGTATAATTTATGATTACTATTTGGGAAAATTTAAGTTTTGAATTGAGTGAAGCTTTGCAGAGCAAATCATCAATTCTACGTTCAGCAAATCAGACATTTTGTTTCATCTCAATGATTGCAATCCCCTCCATGTAACAACAGTTATCCCATTTCTTCTCTGTGGTTCTCATTTCCCTTCCACCCTCTCCTTCCCAAGCCTTCTGAACGTTGTCCTTGGGTAAATGTTGCCCTTTGGATCTTGTATGGTTGACCATTCCATGGTGAGCAGACGTTACTAGTGTTGTTGTTCCCCCCTATACACCCATCTACTGCTTGACTGAAAATTCCAGACCTGAAGAGTAACCGAGGACCATAGCCTCGGGTTCCTCTAGTCTCTTTCTGACTAGTAATCCCTGTCTTTTTTTAAAATATAGTTTTGAGTTTTGTTCTACATTTTCTCCCACTCTATCTGGAACCTTCTAATGTGATCCCGTTCAGAGTAGTCAGTTGGTAGTAGTAGCCGAGCGCCAGCTAGTTCTGGCCTCACAGTTGTGGAGACTGATGTTCACTTGTTCCATTAATTCACTGGACTAATTGATTCCAAGCATCTTCAGTTTCCTCATTCTTCTTTCTTCTGCATAAGGAGAGACTAATAGTTGCACCTTAGAGGGCCACTCATGAACTTTGAAGAACCCAATCACTACTCGCCAAAATAGGATTGTCTTTGTGGATTATGTTGTGCCAGTTTACCATGGTGTCCCCTGAGACTATGGTCCTGAGCCCACCCAGGCCCAGCAATTCATTGCCTCGAGGTATTTGGTAATGTCTAAGAAGTTTTCATCACTTTGCCTCCTGTACACATTCGTAGGTGTGTTTTCAACAAAGGTAAACACCCCTGTACAAATATCCTGTCAAACCCTTATATATTTATGGAAATATTTCCTCTCTCCCTCCCATACACACTCATCCTGTGTATCTGTCCATGTATTTACCCACAGAACACTGTTGTTGTGGGGCCTGCTTGTAATTTTTCATGTCTGACTGGAAGAATTTTCTACAGCGTAGCTTCTGACTCCATACCTTTCAAACCTTGCTTCTCTTCTACTCCCCATAGACTTCTTGTTCTGGGTACCGTAGGACATGTGTATACTAAGATACCACATCTGGGCCTGCCTCTTCATGTTAAATCACCAGGAGAGTCAACCCAGTGGATGGAAAATGTGCTCCCAGAAGTCGTTCTTACACTGGGGTGGCTAGTAATGTTTTAAAAATGCACATAAAAATATCCCACTGTCTTAGGCTAGGTTTTCTAGAGAAGCAAAACCAGTGAAACATATATATGTGTATATATAAAGAGGAATTTATTATCTTACAACTGTAGAGTCCCGGGTCCCCAGTGGAAAAGAGAGAGAGAGAGAGTCCCTCCTGCATGTCTATTATATTGGGAGTGGGCCACACCCCCAAGGAAGCATCCCTTCACTTGATTGGCTGCTCATAGCTGCTCACCATAGAGCTATCTATGCCTGTATTAGGTTTCATCACCAAGGGAATAAACACATCCCAGCTTCTAAGCCTCTGGAAATCCTGGCCTAGTCAAGTTGACATAAAACCCTAACCATCACTGAACCCACTAAGCTCAAATTTAATATATCCCCAATTCAACTTCCCCTTAGTCAGATATCAGGAAATTCCCCCAGATGCTCCAGTGCTGCTGGATATGAGAAGTATTACTGACAGGAAGTAGGTGTGGAAAGACAGCAATCTTAACTGACTTTGGTTAAATTACCTCATTTCTGCTAACTTTACAAAAACACATGTGAATACATGGAAAGTGCCTATGCAGGTAAGAAGCCTAGAAGCTTAAGCTTCATTGTCTCCTAGTCAATTTTGTCTGGAGGAAGGAGCACTTTCCAGATGCTCACCACTCATAACTGAATCATGTAATCTTATCAGCATCTTTCCCCACCTCCTGTTACCAAATGTTATTTGGTGGGAGTTACAAAGATTATGCGTAAAAGAGCCATATGAAGTACTAATTCATTGTGTGGCAGTTAGGCATTGGGCTGCTAACTGTAGGGTGGGAGCTTCAAATCCACCAGCTGCTCTATGGGAGAAAGATGAGACTGTTTGCTCCCGTGAAGAGTTAAAGCCTCTGAAACCTTATATAGAGTTGCTGTGAGTTGGAATCGACTCAATAGCAGTGGGTTTGTTTGTTTGTTTTTTCAAGAATCTTGCAGACTAGGAGGGCATTTAACTATTGCATGTAAGCAACTACAGTATAAGACAGAATATAATGAGGGCCTTCAAAGGGATAACGATAAACGACAACAAGTAAATAAACAGATAAATATCTGACAGTCACTGAGCGCTTATTATGTGGCATACTTTTCTCAGCACTTTCATGTACAATATTTTTTAAATCACCCAAGAACTCTGTAGAGTAGATAATATTACTAATAGTCCATTTTACAGATGCAGAAATTGAGATTAAGCTAGGCTTAGTGAGTTATTCAAGGTTACATGACAGTAGAGTAGAACCTGGAAGTGGAAAGCCTAACTGGGCATAGAAGGGTAGGTTTGCACTAGGACAGGCAAGTGTTAATGGGGCCTGAGAAGAGGAAGGGCAGCTAGCTGGCTTTGGGGACAGCAAACAGTGACACTGTCTGCTGAGATGGGGAATGTAGGAGAATTGTTGTTGTTGTTGTATGCCATGGAGTTGGTTCCGACTCATAGCCACCCTGTACAGGGTTTTCGAGGCTGTAAATCTTTACAGGAGCACAACGCCTCATCTTTCTCCCGCGAACAGCTGGTAGTTTCGAACTGCTGACCTTGCGGCTCACAGCCCGATTCGTAACCACTACGCTACCAGAGCTCCTTAGAAGGAGAATATTGAAAGGAATATCGGTGATGGATTCAGTCCTGCCCCAGCGAGTTTGAGGCATCTGTGGACCATCCACGTGGAGGTGTCTGGGAGACAGTTAACATATGTGTCCAGAGGAGTCTGGGCTGGAGATGGACAGGGTAGTCAACTTCTAGAGAATGACTGAGATCTCCTGAGATGTGTTGGATGCAGAGAAAGTCAAGATTTAAAAAACCCTGGGAGTAGGGAAAAGTGTAGTCAGACAAGGAGGAGAAAATCCAGAAGGTGGCGGGTACAAAGCATCTCAAAAAGAGCAGAGGTTACTATGTTAAATGTTGCAGATAGAGGCTGGGACATCTGGATTTAACAAGAAAGTCACAATAATCTTGGTGTTGGAGCAACAGACTCTGAGACAAGGACTTGAGATCAAGTCGATGACAGGAGCATCAGAGAATGTGGGTTTGGGAGTGGGGGAGTGAGATGAGAGAAGGAAGCCAATAACGAGTATTGCCAAGCCAGTTACCAGTGTGGACAACTGGCACTCAGTCTCATGGGTGAACTTGGGAGACAATGTAGGTCACATACCTCAGAGCTGTCTGTCACAAATTAGGTTCTCTGGAAGCAGAAACTGAAATGGAATTTGGCATGCAGGATATTTATTAGGGACAACATCTGTGGAAGGGAGGAGGAGGCCGTGGGATTGGGCAGAGGGAAATGTTGAACAGCAAAGCTGGCTTGGCACAGCCTGAACTGACCCCGTAGGGAACCCAGAAACATATGTGTCCTGTTGGAGTTGTCCCACAGTGGGGTGAAATGACCCGTTATTGGATGTGGATAACCCTGGGAAGGAAGCGCTTCTGGGTGACGTGATTCTTAGCAGCTGGAGGCTGTCTTCTGACAGCTGGGCCAACAAGTCCTTTCTTAGAGGGTGAACTGGGTGCCTCATCTTTGTGGCTACAGGAAGGTTGAAGAAGCAGGAGGTATTTATACACTTGAGGGTTATTGGTTGAGGGCTGCTGGGATATGGTAATTTCACAGCACAATCAGGGCAGCCCTCCATGGCTTCACGTAGTTAATAGCAGTTGGAAGAAGCAGGAGCTAAGGAAGTCATAGGGCCTGAGCCATGTGGGTGGGCACCAACAGGGGAATGAGAGTAGTTTCAGTGACATGCTATTAATAAAGAAGTTCATTGAGGATACCTAACTCATAACACCCCCTTTCTGTCGTTTTGTCAAAGGAGTCCCTGGGTGGCTTAAATGCCTGAAATGTTGGCAGTTCAAATGCACCAAAAGGCTCCTTGATATAAAGGCCTGGCAATCTGCTTCTGAAAGGTCAGGTCACAGCCATGGAAAATCCTGTGGAGCACAGTTCTACTCTGACATATGCGGTCACCATGTGTTGGAATTATTTGATGGCAGCTGGTTTGGTTTTTTTGGTTGTGGTTTTGTTTGTATTAAGTGACCTTGGGAGTCCCTGGGTACTGTAAAGAGTCAACACACTGGGCTGCTAATGGAAAGGTTGGAGGTTCGAGTCCACCCAGAGGTACTTCAGAAGAAACTCTTGTCATTCTACTTCCAAAAACTCAGCCATTGAAAACCCTATAATAGGAGTCAGAATCAACTTGATGGTGACTGGTTTGTGTTTGGGGGTTGTGGTTTTGTCTGTGTTATATAACCTCAGTAGTCCCTGGGTGGTGCAAACAGCTAACACTCTCAGCTGCTAACTGAAAGGTTGAGGTTCCAGAAAAAAGGTCTGGAAATCTACTTCTGAAAAATTAGCCATTGAAAATCCTATGGACCACAGTTCTACTCTAATAAACCTGGGGTAGTCAGTCATGAGTTGGCAACTGGTTTTATGTGACTTTGACTCTTGGCCATGACTGATTGATTCAGGATCCACACTGGACCAATCAGAATCCTTTCCTGGAGTTTTCAAACTGGAACTAAGGAAGTAAGCAAGATGAACCTTCCCTGGAGGTAGGAACCATGCGATGGGAGGTTCTGGAGCAGTTGGGGGCCATGTTTCCTGTCATGTGGAGGAAAGAATGGCATCACTACAAAGAGAGTAGCTGAGAACAGAGAGTGTGTATAGGCCACAAGAAAAAAGTCCCAGCGGTTCTCGTGGCCAAGCTTCATTCCTGATTTTCTTTTCTTTCCACGGGCATGGAAGATCCCCAGCATCTTGCTGCTGTTAAAGCCCTAATTGTGCTAAGCTCTGTAGAGCTGTTTCCGGTCCTGGAGAGTAGAGCTGGCCAGTAGAGTTAAGGAATGAGAGGAATGTCAGGAAATATGAGCGCAGGTGCCTTCCAAGGAACTGACAATGAAGAGAAGGAAAGTAAGAGAATGTCAAAACTAGATGAGAAGGCAGGATCAAGGCAGGATTTTATTTATTTATTTATTTTTAGGATGTGGAAAACTTAAACATGTTTATGAGCCAGTAAAAGCAGCATAAATCATAACAACAGAATGTATTAAAATGAGGCAGAGGTATGAAGCTATAAAAGCCTTGAAGACAACTAAAATATGCCCTCAGTAAAAAGAAGGAGAAAAGGCAGAAGGGAAAAAAAAACCCTTGCAGAGAAAGCAAGCACTGGCACGAGTCCCCATGGTATTTATAGTCCCTGGCAACTGCTTGTTTTGGAGGCCTGGAAATCTACTTCTGAAAAATTAGCCATTGAAAATCCTACGGAACACAGTTCTACTGTGATAAACCCGGGGTAGTCATGACTTGGAATGGACTCAGTGGCACCTGGTTTTATGTGACTTTGACTCTAGGCCATGGCTGATTGATTCATGGGCAAATACCTGATCCATGCTGGACCAATCAGAATCCTTTCCTGGAATTTTCAAATTGGAACTAAGGAAGTAAGTTCACAGCCCTTAGCCACTTGCTGCTTTCACTTCCTGCAGGCTTGTCCAAGGCACTGGGAAGAGAACCCTTTAGAAACTTTTACCTGATGATTAGGATGTGAAATATTCATTCAGTCCAGCTCATGTAGCCTTGGGTGTTCTCACTCAAGGACACAGGTGGGATGGGGCCACTGGAGTGTATAGGATGGAAGATGCAGGAAAGAGCAAAAAGGACTGATGGGGTAAAGTCCCTGTAGAGGAAGTGGGGCTGGTATCTGATCAGTAAAGAAGTCCTTGGCCATGAAATGAGGAGCTTGGGCGGCAGTGGGTAGGCAGTTGACTTCATTTTCTTTGTAGAGGTGAGGGCATCTGCTGAGGATAATCAAGAATGAGCTAGATATGCTAGCTAGGAAAGTTGAAGGCTTCAAGTAAGCAAAAACTCAACCAACAGTGATGTGAATTTTATGGATATTTACTGCTTAGTTGAGTGTGTTCTTCCCTCAACTAGGTCTTTGAACATTTCCTTGTAATACTTTGTCCTCTTGAACTGTTCTTTGAACATTTCTGTTCAGCTCTTTTACAGCATCATTTCTGCCATTCGCTTTAGCTACTCTACATTCGAGAACAAGTTTCAGAGTCTCTTTTAACATCCTCTTTGATCTTGTCTTTTTAGTGACTTTGTGCTTTCTGCATGCATAATATTCTTTTTTGTTCTGTTTTATTTAGAAACTTTTAATTGTGAATTGAGTGAAGGTTAACAGACAAGATCATCAGCTTTACAAATCATCTCCAAGATTACAACCCCCTCCCTGCAACAACAGTTATCCGACTTCCTCCTTGTGGCTTCCCTTTTACATCTTATATTTCACAAATGAGCAAAGCAAAAATATTTGATGTACATATTCACCGAAACATTCAAAGGGCACATTCTGCAAACCAGCCTCCTGCCCGCAGGCACACAGCCTTACTCAGTCCATGGGCCTTGAGTCCTCAGCTGCTCTATCTCTCGTTGCCACCGTCTCTGTCTCCGCTTTTCTAGTTAGGATCTCGATTTACCACTCACACTCTTTCTTCTTGATGGTCCTAGGCTTCTTTGTTCCAGAAATGAAAGATTAACTGTTCCCCCTTTTAGTTACACATCTTCTACAATTACAGTTGTGATAATCACAATTAGTCCTGATAACAATTACTTACAACTGAATCATAAAATCCTATCGCCATCATCCCCCATCCCCTTTCACCAGATCCATCTGAAAAAGGAAAACTATTCAGTGGAAATTCTATCTTACCCTCCTCATTCTGAAACTAAGCACACTCATGAAACCTTGTAAGCTAGCCACTCTGTGCATTTATAGAGCCCCCGTTTTGACAGCCAATGTCCAGGTTGCTCATCCCTATCAACCTAGTGCACTGAGGAAACAAGCTTGTTCCTTGATATGAAGAATCTTTCCATTCCGGTTGGAATTTTGAGCAACTGCAACCGTAAGCAAAGGTCCAGCTCATTTAACTGTAGCAATTTACACTTGCTCACAGACATGCATGATGTTCCTGATGACATCGTACAACTCCTCTGGTCTTCAGTCATTAGTGTTCAATGTGTCAAATCTATTCTTGATATCTTCTCTAAATTCGGGTGGAATATACTCAAGGCTCTATTTTGGCTCTCGTGGACTTGTTTTTAATTTATTTCCACTTTAGCTTGAATTTGTATATGACATGAATTTGCATTAATAGCCTTTTTGACAATTGGCTCCAGGCCTTATTTTAGCTGATGATATTGAGTTTCTCATCATCTCTTCCCACAGATGTAGTCAGTTTGACTCCTGTGTATTCCATCTGCAAAGGTCCATGTGTGTAACATGTGCAACATTTCTCAAACTGTAAGAACGAAAGAAAAAATACAAACCTCGATTTGCAATATTAAGGATTCTCTGGGGCAAAACATTGAATGATGCAAGAAGCATCAAAAGAAGATGGAAGGAATACACAGAGTCACTGTACCAAAAAGAACTGGTTGATGCGCAACCATTTCAGGAGATCGCATATGATCAAGAACAAGTGATCCCGAAGGAAGAAGTTCAAGCTGCACCGAAGACATTAGTGATAAACAAGGCTCCAGGAATTCATGGAATACCAATTGAAATGCTTCAACAAACCGATGTAGCTCTGGAAGCACTCATTAGTTTATACCAAGAAATTTGGGAGACGGCTGCCTAGTCAACCTACTGGAAGAGAGGCACATTTGTGCCCGTTCTAAAAAAAGGTGACTCAACAGAATATGGAAATTATTGAATGGAATCATTACTATCACACACAAGTAAAATTTTGCTGAAGATCATTTTAAAATGGTTGTAGTGGCACATCAACAGGGAACTACCAGAAACTCAAGCTAGATTCAGAAGAGGACATGGAACGAGGGATATCATTGCTGATGTCAGATGGATTGTGGCTGAAAACAGAGAATACTAGAAAGATATTTATTTGTGCTTCATTGACTATGCAAAGGCATTTGACTATGTGGAGCATAATAAACTACGGCTAACATTAAGAACAATGGGAATTCCAGAACACTTAATTGTGCTCATGTGGAACCTGTGCCTAAACCAAGAGGCTGTTGTTTGAGCAAAACAAGGGGATATTGCCTGGTTTCAAAGCAGGAAAGGTTGTATTCTTTCACCATACTTATTCAATCTGAATACTGAGCAAGTAATTCGAGAAGCTGGATTTCATGAAGAATGCAGCATCAGGATTGGAGGAAGGCTCATTAACAACCTGCAGTTTGCAGATGACTCAACCTTGCTTGCTGAATGTGAAGATGACTTAAAGCGCTTGTTGATGAAAATCAAAGAATACAGCCTTCAGCATGGACTGTACCTCAATGTGAGAAAAAATAATCCTTATTATGAGACCAATAAATAACATCATGTTAAATGGAGAAAAGATTGAAGCTGTCAAGGATTTCATTTTACTTGGGTCCACAATAAATGTTCATGGAAGCAGCAGTCAAGAAGTCAAAGGATGTATCGCATTGGGCAAATCTGTGGCCAAAGACCTCTTTAAAGTGTTAGATAGCTAAGATGTCACTTTGAGGACTAAGGTGTGTCTGACCCAAGTCATGGTATTTACAATTACCTCACATACATGTGAAAGCTAGACACTGAATAAGGAAGATTGTAGAAGAATTGATTCATTTGAATTGTGGTGTTGGAGAAGAATATTGAAAGTGCCACGGACTGCCAGAAGAGCAAACAAATCTGTTTTGGAAGAAGTACAACCAGAATGCTCCATAAGAGTGAGAATGATGAGACTTTATATACTTTGAACATGTTATTAAGTGGGACCAGACCCTGGAGAAGGACATCCTGCTTGGTAAAGTAGAGGGTCATCAGCAAAGAGGAAGAGGCCTAATGAGAAGGACTGATACAGTGGCGGGAACAATGGACTCAAGCACTGCAACAGTTGTGAGGATGGCACGGGACTGGGCAGTGTTTCGTTCCTTAGTGCATTGGGTCGCTGTGAGTCAGAACTGAGTTGATGGCAACTAACAACAAGAATACTACTTAACTAGCAAGGAGCTCTGGTAGCGTAGTGGTTACGAATCGGGCTGCGAACCTTAAGGCCAGCGGTTCGAAACTACCAGCCGCTCTGCGGGAGAAAGATGAGGCTTTCTACTCCCGTAAGGATTTACACCCTCGGAAACCCTGTACAGGGTTGCTATGGGTCGGAACCGACTCAACGGCACTTAACAACAACAACAGCAAGAAGTCTGGAAGTGGTTCTGTTTTTCTGAAGATCTTTCACCTGATGTTCACGAAAAGCTTTAGCGAATGGTTCTTTTGAGAAAATTAGGTTACCAAATTATGACGTGTCATGAACAAATGTTGTTGTTGTTAAGTGCCATTGAGTTGCTTCTGACTCACAGCGACCCTGTTTAGAGTTACTGATTCTGTAAATCTTTGCAGGAGCAGAAAGCCTCGTCTTTTCCTGCAGATAGGCTGGTGGGCTCAAGCTGTCAACCTTGTGGTTTGCAAGCCAGTGCATATCAGACAGAGCCACCACTCTCCCTCATGAACAAATAGGTCCCCAATTTATAATTTATACTGTAAACCTTTGCTGCAATGAGCTGAAGTAGACTCATTTTACAATTTCAGATTGAACAGATATAATCATTGGCCCAAAGATATTCCCTTAAGCAGATCCTTTTCTTTTTCATAACATAGAGTATCAGTGAAGGAAGCTCTAGCCCTGGGTCACTATACTTCTTATGGTTGGCAGAATTCTGAGATGGCCCTCAAGCCCCTCACCTGCTGGTGTAGCTGCTCTGTATAGTCTTCTTGTGAGTGTGAGTGTGGTCTGTGAATATGCAGGAGATCACTCCTGTGACTAGGTTATGTTGTGTTGAACAGTTGGTTTTAAGAAGGGAAGATTATTCTGGGCGGACCTGACCTGATCAGATGAACCCTTAACAGGTGCTGGACTCTTCCTAAATACAGGGATTCGACGCCTGAGAAAGAATCGAGGCAAAGGAGAGTCTCCAATGTTGGTTTTGAAAATGGGAAAGGCTATGTAGCAAGAGTCTGAAAGTGTCCCCTGTTGTTCGTTGTTAAGTACCATCTCATCCATTCCAGTTCATAGCAACCCTGGATAGGGTTTCCAAGGAGCAATTGGTGGGTTTGAATCTTCCTTTCTTAAAGGCATCTGTTTAACACAACATAACCTAATCATAGGAGTGATGCCCCATCATATTCATAGGTCAGACTCACACTCAAGGGAAGGAGCTTGTGGTTAGCAGTCTGGCACTTATCCTACAGTACCACACAAGGACACCAAAAGTATCCCCTAGGAGCTGAGAATGACCCTTGGTTGACAGCCAGCAGGAAAATATAAACCTCCATCCTACAAATGCAAGGAAGTGAATTCTGCCAATGACTCGAATGAGCTGGAAAACAAGACCCTAAGCGCCAGGTGAGATTGCAGTTGAAGTCATTTGTGAGCTGAGAATGCATCCACACTATGGCCCGACTTCTGACCTACAGAATAATAAATGGATGTGATTTTAAATTGATGAATTTGTGGTCATCTGTTGTTAGTCGCCACTGAGTTGATTCGGACTCATGGAGATCTTTGTGTGCAGAATATTGCTGCTCAACAGGGTTTTCAAGACTGTGACCCTTTGGGAGCAGATCACCAGGCTTGTCCTCAAAGGTGCCCCTGGGTGGGTCCAAACTGCCAATCTTCTGATACATAGTTGAGTGCTTAGCAATTGCACCACCCAGGATCACTGTGGTAGTCTGTTATGTTGTTAAGTGCTGTTGAGTCTGTTTCGACTCATAACGACCCTGTTCAGGGTTTCCGAGGAGCAGCTGGTGAGTTTGAACCACTGACCTTATGGTTCACAGTCCAGTGCTGATCCTACAGCACCACACCAGGAGTCCTGTTATGCAGCCGTAGGAAACCAGTTCACCTCAGTTCTAACCTTGGTTCTGTCTCTAGTTTACTGTGTGACCAACAGTCTGTCACTTAACCTGCCTGAGCTTCAGCTATCACAAACAAAGGAAACAGAAACCTCTTTCTGGTCTGCAGGATTAATGTGAAGATCCAATTGGTCAATGAATATAAAAGCACTTTGAAAATTATAAAGTGGTTTATACATGGAAAATTTATTATTGTCATGTTAAAAATAAATCTCTAATTTTGATTACGGGAAATCATTTAGAAGCACCCAACCCAGGATTGGAGTCCTGGTGTGGCTCTGTGGGCTAATTAATGCATCAGAATGCAAAGTTGTTTGAACTGCAAGGTCGGTGCTTCAGGCTCACCAGCTGTTCCTTGGAAACCCTACACAGGGTCGCTATGGGTTGGAATCGATAGCACTTAATAACATCAACAACCCAGGATTGGTAAGCCTCCATTTTGTTACAGTCCCTCAGTTGTGAGTGGGTGTGTTGAGCACTAGGTCTGCTGAACTTGGAGAATGAACAGTGTCAAATACACTCCTTCTGAGCATCACTACCTACATATCAGTTTCTCTCTGCCACAGATTTGACATAAGCAGATGCTTTCACATTTATTTATTTATTACTTTTTTTTGAACCTTCCTCAATGAAAAATACATAAAACATTTCTTTTTTTAACGTCTAAAAACTTCTATGCCTTCCGAATTTCACAGTTTTCCCTTTGATAGGGAAATATAGCCTTTCCCAGATGACTCTGAGCTTATCCCAAAGCCTTGTGTTTGTTGTCCTTTAAGAATATTATTATCACTGTGTCTTTTTTGTTAGGGTCGCTATGAGTTGGAATTGACTTGATGACAGAGGGTGGGTGGTGCCTTTTTTGAACAGCTTAAATTAAAACAAAAAAAACCTTTTTACTATGAGTTGAGTGAAGGTTAACATATCAGTTTTCCATTCAACAATTCATACACATTTTGTTTCATGCCATTATCATGGGGAGGAAATAGCTTAAATTTTTTAATGAACCAAAATATCTTTCATTATGTTGATCAAATTTAGGGCATTGTTCTTAATCCATTAATCTATTCTTTCTTTAAAAATTTTTTTTCATTTCCTTTGTCCTTTCCACACATGTGTATCTACTCATCCATTCTCATGCTTCCAATCTGCTGGTAATGTACTTTTGATTGAATCATTAGTCAGTGTTTATCTTATTACGATTGTAAATGCTTTAGACAGCTGAGCCACGCTGTGAATTATGGTTAAATTTTCTTTATTCTTGTACAACCCTTTCCTTGGAGTTAATAGTTGTCTGGTTTTTTGGTTTCTTAGTTTTCTATGTACTTATCATTAGCTATAAACTTTTTACCAGATGTTTAAATCTCTTCTCAGAATGTTCGGACTCATTAAGTAGGCCATCGATTTGAACATGTGGAAAATATCTAAGCTGGAGCTTTCTGATTTGTCCCAGTCTAGTCTAGTCTTCCATGTTTGACTTACCCACGACTTTTAGTACTGAGCCCTTATTCTGTGCCAGGTATTACCATTTTTCATTCTCACAACAACCTTCTGAAGTACAAATCTGTATCCCTTGTATGTGAAGCTTTCAAAAGATGGCCCTTTTGAAAGCCTGTGCTTTACCCCTTGCCTTAGTTTCTTAGGGCTGCTATAACAGAAATACCACAAGTGGTGGTTTTAAGGAACAGAAATTAATTTTCTCACAGTTTAGGAGGCAAAAAAATTTGAATTCGGGGTCACTGCGCTGAGTGAAAGGAGCCCTGGTGGTGTAGTGGTTTGCAAACTGGACTGCTAACCACAAGGTCAGCAGTTTGAAACTACTGAGGGTTTCTGTTCCATAAAGATTTACAGCTTAGGAAACCCTTTGCAGGGTCACTGTGACTTAGAACCAACTCCCTGGCACACCACTGCCGCTCTGAAAGAAGATCTTTTTCAGCTTCTGTAGACCCAATATTCTTTCATTCCTTGGTGATTTCTACGTGGCATGTATCTTCCCCTGTGTTTGTGCTTGCTTCTCTGTGCTTAATTTGCCTTTTTAAAATATTCTGCAGGGACCCATTTTTCAAGAAGCAAAAAGTAAAGGTGGGAGAGGCAAGGCTTCCTTCCCTTTTCCTTTCTCCTTCATCTTATTTGCCCCAGGAGATAAAAAATGCCCCCTCCCACCCTGCAAACCTACCCCCCCCAAAAAACAAACAAACAAAAAACAAACAGAGGGAACCTTCTGAGGTAGGACATTCCCACATAAAAGGACATGCAGACCAATCCAGAGTGGCTAGAGAAACAGAAGATACTTCTTGAAAGAAAGACCAACGGGGGGCAAAAAACCCAGACCATTTGGCTGTTACAAGAATAAGTAAGGTGTTCACCTGGGAGCCATCAAGGCAAGAAAAGTCAGCCCATCAGGATAAACCCCCCTCCAAGACTGAAAGGGAACACAAGAGCAGACTTGTAAGCTCACTGGTGACTGCCCTGGTCTACTTGTGAATGGAAGTGGGGGAAAGGCAGTAATGAAGACCGGCTGAGTTTGACCATGTTCCATCCTGACGACCTTAAGATGAGAGAGAGAAGAGGAAGGGCTGGTTGGTCCGAAGTTTGGAGAGACTTGGGAACTCCTGAGCTCATGGATACTGACCTAGCCAGCGGGAACTAAAGCTAAAAGTGAAGTGTCCAGCTGATCTGAAGTGGGGGGAGGCACACAAGAATGCCCAAACTTGCAGATAGTACCCATTTGACCTAGCTTGGATGGCTTGCTGAGCAGAACTCTACTGTTGTTGTTGTTATGTGCCATGGAGTCGGTTCCGACTCATAGGGACCCTGTACAGGGTTTCCGAGGCTGTAAATCTTTATGGGAGCAGAAAGCCTCATCTTTCTTCCACAGAACAGCTGGTAGTTTTGAACTTCTGACCCTGAGGATAGCAGCCTGATTCATAACCACTATGCTACCAGAGTGCCTATTAGAGGATGATAAATAAATTTGATAGAGAAAGCAAGTATCAATTGCTACAACTTAATGAACTTGACGTAGTAGCTCAAAATACCAATGGAGAGGGAAGGGGTTTTCACATCAAGGATCAAGTCTATCCCCTCAGTACACAGGGTTGATAAGGACGGGCAACTTAGACAACTTAGACATTGGCTACCTAAAATGAGACAGGGAGGCTATAAAGGTACCAAGTGGCTGGCTTGCAAGTTTTTAAGAGTGCGCTTAGTGTCAGAGCGAGGAGGGTAAGTAAGGTAGAATCTCCACTAAATAAGTCTCCTCTTATCTGATGGGTCTGGTGAAAGAGGATGGGGATAGGATTCTTTAGATTCAATAGTGCGTAATTGTTATCATGACTAAATGTAAGGTAAAAGATGTATAATAAAAAGGGGGAAGTAATCTTACATTCCAGGAACAGAGGACCCTAGGACTATCAAGAGGGATAAGAATGAGCAGAGCATGGAATCCTAACCAGAGAAGCAGTGGCACAAGCAGTGAACCAGAGATGGAAGCAGAGGCGACAGCATAGAGAGACAGAGCAGTTGAGGACTCTGGTTGTGGTGGTGGTGGTGGTGTGTCGTGGAGTCAATGACGATGCATAGCGACCCTGCACAGGGTTTCAAGGCTGTAAATCTTCATGGGAGCAGAAAGTCTCATCTTTCTCCCATGGAAGAGCTGGTAGTTTTGAACTGCTGACCTTAAAGTTAGCAGCCTGATTCATAACCACTATGCTACTAGAGTTCCCTAGCTGAGGGCTCTAGACCTATCTATGGAAGGAGAATGGCTATGTGCCTACGGGCAGGAGGCTGGCTTGCAAAATGTGCCCTTTGGTTGTTTAAATGAATATATATTTTCTGTGTGTTTTGTGTACATTAAAAAAAAAAAAAAAAAAAAGGAATACAGGCAAATATTGTTAACCGATAGTACATGGAGGGGATTGTAATTATTGCAATGATGCAATACAACTGGTTGAGTGCAAAACTGATGTTCTGCCCTATAAACTACCAATCATTCAATTTACAATAAAAGCTTTAAAAAAAAAACAAATAAAACCCTCTGAGGTTCCAAAAAGTTGTTGTTAAGTGCCGTTGAGTCGGTTCTGACCCATAGTGACGGTGTATAGAGTTTCCAAGGTTTACAGCATGTTAAAAAGGGACAGAGGTATGAGGGGTCCCTAACCCAATGGGACCCACCTTAAATAGCTGCCCCAAATAGGATAAGCCCTGGGCGATAGCATTTTAAAACTCCCCATACCATATTTTATCAAAACCAAGAGAAAAAAAATTTCCCTCCCTACCCTCATCCCCCAAATTCCAATATATATATTTCAAGCTCACCAGCTACTACTCTGAAACCCTGTACAGGGTCACTATGAGTTGGAATTGACTCGATGGCGCTTAACAGCAACAACAATATATACATACATACTTGGTTGCTTGGTTATGTGCCATGGAGTCAGTTCCGACTCATAGCAACCCTTTATAGGGTTTCCGAGGCTGTACATCTTCAATGGGGCAGAAAGCCTCATCTTCCATGGGACAGCTGGTAGTTTCGAACTGCTGACCTTGAGGTTAGTGGCCCAACTCATAACCTCTATGCTACCAGAGATCCTTATATATATACGTATTTCCTTTAAAAAACAAAAATTTGAAGGATTAAGCAATAAAGTGAATCTAGAACCAGGGAATTTGTAATTCCCTCCTCCCCTCACTGTGGGGTGAATTGGTACATCCCCAGTAGAGGAACCCTCCCTTGGCAGAGGGGAAGGACCACAGGAAGCAAAGGGGTGGGAGCCTCTCCAGCCAAATTAGCAGCCAGTATGGGTGTGGGCAGAGTCCTGGTGTGGCGCTGTGGGCTAATGCGCCAGACTGCAAGCCTTTTGAACTGCAAGGTCGGTGGTTCAATCTCACCAGCTGCTCCTTGGAAACCCTATACAGGGTCACTATGGGTTGGAACCGACTTGATGGCACTTTAACAACAACAACAACAACAATGGGTGTGGGCAAGGCGCCAGAGAAGCCTTGGGGTTTTCCAAGCAGGATGGGGAATGGGGGAAGACACAATCCTGTGTAGTGTTCAGCCAATTCCAAATCAAATTGAGGGAGAGAAAAGCTGGGTGACGGTGGGGTGTGAAGAAAGGAGAAGAGGCTCTTCTGGGTTCCTGTGGTTAGGGGGATCCCCGCTTCCTCAGCTCCTGGACAAAGGCTTCAATGATTTCCTCTTTCACTTTGTGCAGCTCCTTTCTCACCTTCTTCTAGTAGTTCTTGTTTCATGTTTTCCAGGTCTGACTCATCACCAGAGCTGGTCATAGAGGGGTGGGCCTCGCAGGTGGTCACTGAAGAAGAAGACTACGTCCTTGGCAAAATTGTGCTCTTCTTCTCCCAGGGTCTTGCACAGGTTCACTCTGGGCTGGCATTCTAGCCTTTGGCTCCTCCTGATTGGCAGATTCATCCTTGAGGGGTTTCTCCCCAACTAGTATGACTTTCCTTCCCGGTATTCATCTCTTCCAAGAGCCCCCACCTGTGCTCCTCCCGCTCTTGGCTTTGGGGGCCAAGGCTGCCCCTGAGGACTCCTCCTGCTTGCTGACTTTCCTGAGTTTGGCTCCGGCAATGGCTGTGGCCAGGCCAGAGGTTCTGGTGCCCTTTCCACTAGGGCCCTGTGCCTTGGGGAGAGGATGCACTGGGGGTGGACCTCACCCTGCTCCATGCTGTGCAGCTGAGACGCCAGAGGGGGGCAGACCCGGATGTGAAGGTGGTCCTGGAAGCATGGGTGGCCCCCCAGCTGGGGGAGTAGGCACAGCTCCTACTTCTCTCTCGCTCCATGTGCGGTAGCTGGTCAAGTAGCTGCCTTTTCTGCTGCTCCACCTCCACCAGGGAGGGGTCATTCTGGGCTGACCAGGTTGGAGTTGCTGAGGGTGGAGGAGGACCACCTCCTTCCAGCTCCTTTAGGGCACTGGCCATGCCCACTGCGTCCTCTTTGCTACCAAAGTTGAGGCCTCAGGCTTGGCGGGCCTCATGGCACTGATGGAAGTTGAGGGTGGGCTGGTTATATTTGATGACCACTTGCCAGTCTGGCTGCAGAGGCCAGCCGACGACCCGGAAGGAGTTGGCCTTGAGGTTGTGGTAGATCTGGGCCGGGTGGAAGACTTTAGGGTTGTACCGATCTGCAGCCGCTGCTTGAGGCCACCATCGTAAAGCATCACAGTGGCCCGGCTGGAGCAGACGACTGTCATGCTCCAGCTGTTCATGGGCCAGCCGTGTGCCCACGGGGTGAAGGCTCCCTGGACATCCCTGGCTAACGATTCAGGGTCCACGGGTTCGGGACTGGTTCCAGGTTCTGCAGTCTCCCCCAGGGTCCTGCCCCATAGAGTCCAGCTTCCTGGGGGGAAACGTGGCTGGGGCTAGGGCCTCCTCCCCCTGGAGTCTGTTGGCAGGGAATCCCTGCCGCAGAAATGGTACTGTGTCCCCTCCGTGGTGCGCCCCCTCAGTCGGCAGCAGCGGCTACAATGTTACGCTTACTACTGTACTTCTCTACATTTCGTTGCAAAATTCTAATGGACTCTTTTTATATCGCAAAAATGAGTAGGTTTTAGATAATGTTGTTGTTGTTGTTAAGTGCCGTCGAGTCAGTTCCGACCCATAGCGACCCTGTATAGGGTTTCTGAGGAGCAGCTGGTGAGCTTGAACCATGGACCTTGCAGTTCAAGTGGCTTTGCAGTCTGACGCGTTAGCCCATTGCGCCACACCATAATAGGTATGTGTTAATTTGGATGAAGAAAAAAGCTATTTACAATAAAGGGGTGATCAGTACAACATTTTTAAAACAGAGGACACAGAGATGTACAAGAGTTATGTTGTTGTTGTTGTTGTTAAGTGCTGTCGGGTTGGATCCGACCCATAGTGACCCTATACAGGGTTTCCGAGGAGCGACTGGGTGAGTTTGAACCGCGGACCTTGCAGTTCCAACGGCTTTGCAGTCTGGCGCATTAACCCACAGCGCCACACCAGGACTCCTTAACAAGAGTTGTAGACAACAGTTATACACACAACAACAACGCCAAAGAGTTATACACACCAAAGGTAAATACATTATATATGCAATCCTACAATATCAGTAATAACAAACAGTAATTTGTGAGTGGATACATAGGTGGATTTGCAAGCTGAACCGGTATGAGTAAGCAAACGGGACTATACCTATGACCAATTATGAGGGTAAATAAAAAAGTTTTGCTACAAAATCATAGAAAGTTTTATTAAATAAAAACACCAAAAGATAAAGCTATTGTTTCTCAACTTACCCGTCATCTAGAACTATACACTTCTGAAGGTGGAGGGTCCCTGTCTCTAACCCTTCCCCCAAAGCATTCTGTGGTTCTGTGATTTACGATTTACACCATGTCAACATGACAGTTTTAGGACTCCTGGTGTGGCACTGTAAGATGAGCACTGGGCTGGGAACCACAAGGTAGACAGTTCAAACCCACCAGCTGACTCTCGGAAACCCTATACAGCGTTGCTATGAGTCGGAACCGACTTGATGACATTTAACAACAAAATGACAGTTTGGGCATCCTTGATAGACTCATATCATGTTCCCTTTCAAAGTTCCTTGAGTTTTGGGAAAGACGTCTAAAAGGGCAACAGCAGGGCTTTGGGGTAAATGGGGCAAGATTTCCTAATGAAATTCTCATAGCACAGTCCTTACTACCCATGAAAAATAAACAGGAACATTGTTATGATGGAAAAACATTCCTGGGCACAACTTTCCTGGCCTTTAAGAATATATATTTATCACCAATGCAGTTTTCTGTTTTCTTAAAGCTTCTTCATAATAAGCCCCAATGATCGTTCTGTGTCCTTCAAGAAAATCTATACAGATTACCCCTTTGGAATCCAAAACAGCAGTCACCATAACCTAGTGAGCTGACTTCTCTGCCTTGAGTTTATTTTTGAGGTCTGTCTGACCTTTCATAAAACACTTGTTCTGTTGTTTTACGTGAAGCAGGATTCCTGTAAACTTGTTGCAAAGCTTCAATGATTTGGGAAAATGCCCACTTGAATTTTGTTAAAAATTTGATATGAGCTCTAATTTCAAAATCATTTTTTTCTATGACACAGAAAGAATACATTTTTGGGATGGCACTCTAATGAGACTAAGAAATTAGTGTTAGTCTCATTAGTGTTACTAAGAGAACTTGTCTACAACCATCCACTGATCACAGAAACATGTTTAAACATACCTTGCATGTATGAACTGGAACTCTAGTTGCAATAGACTTGCCCTAGTATAGATTTGGCAAAGGATATTTCTACATAGGTATTTGCATGTACTGTCAATATATCCATGTGCAAACAGGAGGCAAAGTTATGAAAAATTCTTAACCCTAACCGAACACCTTATAGGAATGAGTCACTGGGCATGGAGGCTAAGGACCACAGTCTTGATGACAGCTAAGCCAATTGGCATAACGTAGTTCACAAAGAAAATGTTCTGTGGTGAGTAGTGACTGGGGTCTTAAAAACTGGTAGATGAGGGAGAGGTGCTGTGTGCTGGTGGTGGTGGTGGGGGCAGGCGTGCAGGGTGTACCCTTTGGTTGTTTGATGATGAATGCAGGGGATTGTGATCATTGCAATGAAAGCAAGTACAACAGGATGAATGTAAAGATAATGTTCACCCATGTAAACTAACACATAATTCACAATAAAAATTTACAAAAAAAAAAAAAGCTAGTGAGTAGCCATTTAAGATGCAACTCTTGGTCTCTCCCTTTCCAGAGAGATAAGAGTGAAAAAATTCAAAGCTACAGGGAAAAAATTGGTCCAAAGGAATAATGGACCGTGAAAACCACAGCCTCTGTTACCCTGAGACCAGGAGAACTAGATGATGCCCAGATACTACTACCAACTGCTCTGATTAAGATCACAATAGAAGATTCTGGACAGAGTGGGAGAAAACTATAGAACAAAATTCAAAATCATTAAAAAGATTTACTGGTTTGATGGAGACTGGTGGAACACCTGAAACTGTGGTCCTTGTGGTTGTTGTTATGTGACGTGGAGTGGGTTCCAACTCATGTTGTTGTTGTTGTGAAGTGCTGTCGAGTCAGTGCCGACCCATAGCGACTCTGCATAGGGTTTCCGAGGAGCAGCTGGTGAGCTTGAACCACTGACCTTGCAGTTCAAACGGCTTTACAGTCTGGCGCATTAACCCACAGTGCCACATCAAGACTCTTGACTCATAGACACCCTTTAAATCTGAGACTGAACCCCGCTGCCCCTCACAAACACATTTGGGATCATTTTATAGCCTAACAACAGATAAGCCTATAAAGTAAAACAATAACTGTGAAGAACATACGCCTCCGAACAATTAAGGTAAACCAAGAACAACCAAAAGGGTAACGTTTTACCCCAAAACAGAGTTCAGAAGGCATGAAAGGACAAGAAAGAAGGACAAATGGATATGGGGAAATCAGGGAGGAAGTCCAAAGATTGCTGTTACATTAGGGGAATTGCAACTAATGTCACAAAACAAAATGTGTGTAATTTGGTGAATGGAAAGCTAATTTGTTCTGTAAACATTTATCAAAACCACTCTACTACTACTACTACTACTAAAGTGAGTAGGTTAAAGCACACTCTCTGCTGATTGATATGGTCTCATTAAACTACAAGGAAGACCAGTTAACCCGACTTATTCAAATTTACACACCAACCACTAATGTCAAAGATGAGGGAACTGAAGTTGTTTTTTTTACCAACTTCTGCACTCTGAAGGTTGAACATGCAATCAAGATACACTGAAAATTATTAGTGATTGGAATGAAAACTTGGAATCAAACAAGAATTATCAGATGGAAAATACGGCTTTGATAATAGAAACAACATTGGAGATTACATGATAGAATTCTGCAAGACCAAAAACAGTCATTGCAAATATCTTTTTTTTTTCAACAACATAAATGGCAATTATACATATAAATTTTTCTGGATGAATACACAGAAATCAAATTAACTACACTGGTGGAAAGAGATGATGGAGAAGCTCAATATCATTAATCAGAACAAGGCCAGGAGCTCACTGTGAAACAGACCATAAATTGCTTGTATGCAAATTCAGGCTGAAGGTGAAGACAATTAAAACAAGTCTTCAAGAGCCAAAATTACCTTGAGTATCTCCCACCTGGATTTAGAGATCGTCTCAAGAGTAGATTTGACTCACTGAACACTAATGACCAAAGACAAGAAGAGTTGTGGAATGACATCAAAGACATCATACGCGAAGAAACCAAAAGGTCATTAAAAAGACAGGAAAGAGAGAAAAGACCAAACTGGAAGTCAGAAGAAATTCTGAAACTTGCTCTTAAATGTAGAATAGCTAAACCAAAAGGAATAATGATGAAATAAAAGAGCTGAAGAGAAGATTTCAAAGGGCAGCTCAAGAAGACAAAGTCATTTAATTACAATGAAGTATACAAAGACCTGGAGTTAGAAAACCGAAAGGGAAGCTCACACTCATCATTTTTCAAGCTGTGAGAACTGAAGGAAAAATTCAAGCCTTAAGTTGCAATATTGAGGGATTCTGTAGGTAAAATGTTGAATGACACAAAAGATAGAAAGAATACAGAGTCATTGTACTAAAAATAATTTGTCGATATTCAAGTATTTCAAGAGGTTGCCCATGATCAAGAACAGATAATATTGGAGGAAGAAACCCAAGCCGCACTGACTGCATTGGTAAAAAGCAAGGTTCCCCAAATTGACAGAATATAAATTGGAATGTTTCAACAAACAGATGCAATACTAGAAGCGCTTGTCTGTACCAAGAAATTTGGAAGACAGCTACCTGGCCCAACCCACCGGAAGAGATCAATTGCTGTGCCCATTCCAAAGAAACGTGACTCAATAGAACGTGGAAATTGTTAAACAACATCATTAATATCAAAAGCAAATAAAATGCTGTTGAAGACAAACGAAAGATGAATGCAGAAGTCCATTGACAGGGAACTGCCAGCCATTCAAGGCAGATTCAGAAGAGGATGTGGAATGAGGGATATTATTGCTAATGTCAGATGGATCTTGGCTAAAAGCAGAGAATACCAGGAAGATGCTTACCTGTGTTTCACTGACTATGTATGCAAAGGCATTCAACTGTGTGTATCATAACAAATTATGGATAACATTGCAAATAATAGGGATTTCAGAACACTTAACTTGTTCTCATTGCAGAACCTGTACATAGACCAAGAGGTAACCTTTGGAACCCAACAGAGGGATACAGTGTGGTTTAACATTAGGAAAGGTATGTATCAAGGTTGTATCCTTTTGTTGTATTTATTCAATCTGTATGCTAAGCAAATAATCTGAGGAAACTGGGTTATATGCAGAAGAATGTGGTATCAGAATTAGAGGAAGACTCATTAATAGCCTGAGATATGCAGGCTGAAAGCTGAAAGCTAAGAGGACTTGAAGTACTTCATCATGAAAATCCTTCAATATGGATTACACCTCAACGGAAAACAAAAATCCCAAATGGGATTGCATCCTCTTGGTTAAGGGTTATAATTACAATGGATAGTTTTCTTGAGACACAGTTAAACCAATACTAACCTAAGGTGTAATTTACATGCAATAAAGTGTACAGAATGCTCTTAGAAGTGAGGATGGCAAGACTTCAGCTCGCTTACTTTGGACACATCATTAGGAAAGACTAGAAAAGAGCATCATGATTGGTAAAATAGAGGATCAGCAAAATGGAAGGAACCCCTCGGTTAGCGGGATTGCCAATGGACCCAAACTGATCCTGAAAATGGGATAGGGATGGACAATGCTTCATTCTGTTATACATAAGGTCTCCATGAGTCAGAACCAACCTCATGGAAACTAACAACAAAAATACACAGATCCTAAGTGAATAGCATGATGACTTTTTATGTATGTATAAGTAACCACCCAGATCAAGATATAGAACATTTTCATTACCCCAGAAAGTTCTCTTGTCTTCCTTTCCAGTCAATACCAGTTCCTGCAATGTAACCGCTATTGTGACTTTTACTGCCACAGATTAAATTTTGCCTGTTTTTAAATGTCATAAAATGGAATCATGTAGTATTTAATATGTCTGGCTTCTTTCACTCAGCATAACGTATGTGTGATCCATCCATGCTTGTTGCGAGTATCGATACTTTGCTCTTTTACGTTCCACCCTATGAACATTGCTAATTTGTTTATTCCTTCTACTGTTGTTTAGAAACTCTGGTGGCATAATATGTTAAATGTTGGGCCGCTAACCACAAGGATGGCACTACAAACCCACCAGCTACTCTGAGGGAGACAGAGGAGGTTGTCTGCTCCTGTAAAGATTTAAAGCCTTGGAAACCCTATGGAACAGTTCTACTCTGTCCTGTAGCGTTGCTTTGTTGTTGTTAGGTGACGTTGAGTTGACTCCAACTCATAGCGACCTTATACACAACAGAATGAAACACTGCCAACCAACACTGTGCCAACCTCACAATCATTGCTTCGCTTGAGCCCATTGCTGCTGCCACTGTGTCAATCCATGTAGTTGGGGGTCTTCCTCTTTTTCACTGACCCTCCACTTTACCAAGCATGATGTCCTTCTCCAGGGACTGGTCCCTCCTGATAGTATGTCTGAAGTATGAGAGACTAAGTCTGGCCATGCTGGCTTCTAAGGAGCATTCTGACTGTACTTCTTCCAACACAGATTTATTTGTTTTTCTGGCAGTCCATGGCACTTTTAATAGTCTTCGTCAACACCATAACTCAAATGCATCAGTTCTACGGTCTTCCTTATTCATTGGAATATGAGGTTATTGAAAATACCATGGCTTGGGTCAGGCACACCTTAGTCCTCAAACTGACATCTTTTCAACACTTTAAAGAGGTCTGTGTGGCAGATTTGTCCAATGCAATATGTTATTTGATTTCCTGATGCTGCTTCTTTAAGTGTTGATGGTTGATCCTAGCCAAATGAGGTCTTTGACAATTTCAATCTTTTCTTCATTTAGCACAATGTTATTGATCCAGTGGTGAGGATTTTTGTTTCCTCTACACTGAGGAGCAAACTACTCTCATACCATATAGGATTGCTATGAGTTGGAATTGACTTGATGGGAATGGGTTTGGGTTATTTTAGTTTGGTTTTCTGCTGGTGTTAGACTGGTCTAAACCTGTGCTCTTAACCTCTTAAACACTGGTAGCTGTGTGCTGTCAAATTGGTTCCGTTTATAGCGCTTCTGTATAGGGTTTCTGAGGTAGCCTTGTAGCATAGTAGGTTATGAGTTGGGCTGCTAACCACAAGGTAGCAGTTCGAATCTACCAGTCACTCCATGTGAGAAAGATGAGGCTTTCTGTTCCTGTAAGGAGTTCTGGTAGCGTAGTGGTTATGAATCAGGCTGTGAACCGCAAGGTCAGCAGTTCGAAACTACCAGCCGTTCCATGGGAGAAAGATGAGGCTTTCGGCTCCCGTAAAGATTTAAAGCCTCGGAAACCCTGTTCAGGGTCGCTATGGGTCGGAACCGACTCGACGGCACTTAACAACAACAAAGATTTATAGCCTCAGAAACCCTATACAGGATCGCTATGAGTCGGAACCAACTCCAAGACACACAACCACCACCACCACCATAGGGTTTCCAACTTTGTACATCTCTGTGGGGACAGAAAACCTTTATTTCTCCCACGGAGTGAATGGTATACTCTAATTGCTGATCTTTCAGTTAGCACCCCAATGTGTCATCCAGGCCTCCTTCTTAACCACTAAGTTAAGTATAATATAAATATTATCCTCCTACTGATTTACTTTGATTGAGCTTCACTCTCCCAATAAAAGGAATTTCTGTATGTTGATGAACTTGACTGCTAGATAAAAGGCTGGAAGTTCAAGTTCATGAGAGGCACCTTGAAAAAATTGCCTGGCAATTTACTTCACAAAAGTTAGCTATTGAAAACTCTATGGAGCACAGTTCTACTCTGGTACACACGGGATCACCAGGAGTTAGTGTCCCCTTCATGGCCCTTGGCTCTGGTTTCCAGTGCTGGTAGGATGCTGGAGTGAATTCCACATCATGGAGTGGCAAGAACATCTGGCACTTCTCAGTAACAAAACACTGGGCCATGTTGTCAAGAACAAGAGACGAAACACCTTTGCCCATCGGAGAGAGGGCATCCCAGCTGCTTTTTGGCACTGGTTCACCCTTCAAAGGCAGCCAGTTTTTCCCCTGAAGTAATTGCTTGGTTATTTCCATGGAGACCCTAGAGTCTGTAGTTCCCCCAGGAAGTCCCTAACCATCCACTGATCAAGCACTCAGTGTTAGGAGGGGTTGTCTGGCCTCAAAAGCCATTTGTAAAGCTAATGAACAAATCACAGGCAAATTAAAGCCAGTCCATTTCTGGGTGAAGCCAGCAACAGTTTCATTGTGGGCTTAAGGGTGGGATTGCTGAGGCACAGGCCTGTGGGGTCACCTCGCACAAAGCCTTGGGAAGTTTTATGGGCCTTTGGCGGACTGGCATGCATGCTACAATGAACATACCCAATAAAGGGGCCCTTGAAATAAGAGAAGTTTTATGACCTTCAACAGCAAGCTGGGGCTTGTTCTCCCACGTTGGGGAGGAGAAGAGGGAGAGAGTGATTTATAGCAGTCAGGGCACGTCCCCTCCTGTGTACTTCTCTGGGTTAAAACATGCATCTGGTGGTCTCCAGGAGCCTGCAGGCCAGTCTCCGGTGAGCAGCTGGGGGTGACAGCTTACAGCCACAAAGATGATTAAAAACCTGGAAAACAGGACTGATGGGTAATGGTGAAGAGAACGTGGATTATTCAACCTGGAGAAGTAAAATTAATACCCGTGTTTGGGTGTATAAAGGGCTCTTACACCCAAGTTGGTGGTCAGTTTTTCTCCATCTCTCAAAGAAAGAAAAAGGTCCTAAGATGATGAAGTGGTTTTAAATTATAGCAGGAGGAACTGGGGGCTGCAAATAAAAAGCAAAGTAATGAGAACAGAGCGCTGGACTAGGTAACCACAGAAGCTGGTGGAATCTTTTCTGCACAACTATACAAACAGACTAGTCTGTCCTCTGCCTGGGAGGTTTTGAGGCTCTAAGTGCCTAAAGGTCAAGAAGAGATAAGGCGACTTGTCCAAGTTGCTTCATTTTTGCATCATTGTTTTAGTGTGTGTTCTTCCAGAAACAGACCGTGATACCATGGATTTACTTGATATGGCTTTTCTATCCAAAGTCATCTTAATTCCCACCAAATGTTTGGATGGGACCATACGAATAGGGTGTATAGGATTCTAATGCTGAGATTGGTTAGTTTTCGCATCCTACTAGATTTAAAAGGTGCCATCTCAGAAGAAGGATGATCCTTGGATCATCAAGAAGGGAGAGTCATGAGCGCAGTGTGAGATCTCTACCTGGAAAAGTGGTGGCAGCAGAGGCAATGGTAGAAGTGATGGCATAGAGAGACAGAGCAGCTTTGGGTTTTCTAGACCAAGTAAAGCTGAGTGTCTATGGACAGGAGGCTGCCTTGCAAAATGTGCCCTTTGGACATTCGCAGACAGTGCTAAAGGAGCATTGTAACACTATATATATATATAATGTTAGCGTAGTGGCTACACATCGGGCTGTAAACCTCAGGGTTAGCAGTTTGAAACTACCAGCTGTTCCACTGGAGAAAGATGAGGTTTTCAGCTCTAGTAAAGATTTACAGCCTTGGAGACCCTGTACAGGGTCAGTATGAGTTGGAACCGGCTCCACGGCACATAACAACAACAACAACACACACACACATATATACATATGTTTGTGTGCCATTGAGTTGATTCTGACTCTTAGTGACACTGTATAAGTTTTCCGAGGCTGAATATCTTTACAGCAGCAGAAAGGCTCATTTCTCCATGGAACAACTGGTAGAATCAAACTACTGACCATCCCTGATTGGTTGAGGCTCATACCTTTACCAAAGAGACCTGTAGTCATTTACTTGGGCAATTGTTGTTGTTGTTGTTAAGTACCATGGAGTCGGTTCCGACTCATAGTGACCCTGCGCAGGGTTTCCGAGGCTGTAAATCTTTACGGGAGCAGAACGCCTCATCTTTCTCCCGCGGAACAGCTGGTAGTTTCGAACTGCCAACTTTGAGGTTAGCAGTGCGATTTGTAACCACTATGCTACCAGAGCTCCTTAGTAGCATGCTCTTTTTAAAAATAAGACACACAGACTTTTCAAGAAATACTGGAAATAGGGTCTGAGTGCACATCAATACTGTTGTTCTTAAGTGCTGTGGAGTCGGTTCCGACTCATAGCGACCCTGTACAGGGTTTCCGAGGCTGTAAATCTTTATGGGAGCAGAAAGCCTCATTTTTCTCCCGCGGAACATTGGTAGTTTCGAACTGCTGACCATGAGATTAGCAGCTGGATTTGTAACCACTACGCTACCAGAGCTCCAGCTCCACCATGGGTCCACTAGAAGAGAGAAACATATGGTGGTAATAAATGGAATCTTAACCCAGGCTTGACTGGTGATGATTCCACTGGGTCTATAAACTTACCCTATGGTAATTTCCTGGGCCCCCAAATATCTAATAGGAATAAACATTAGTTATTGTTGTTGTTGTTAAGTGGTTCCAACCCACAGCGACTCTGTATAGGGTTTCCAAGGAGCGGCTGGTGAGCTTGAACTGCCGACTTTGCAGTTCAAACGGCTTTGCAGCCTGGCGCATTAACTCACAGCACCACACGAGGACTCCATTAGTAGTGGGTAGCAAAACTTCTATGTTGGTTCCTAGGTCTGTGGAATAAGGACTAGCACAGTGGGGAAGACCACATGGACGCCTCTGAAATGCTTTCCTCTCCCACACCAAGCCATGATCCTCCATCATACACGGTATCACACTGTGGGGGCATGTTAGGACCACTTTCAACAATATAAAGAATGCAGAGTTGGTAGTCCTCAACATAGCCACATTTAATTCACCAATTGTTGTTATTGTTGTTGTTAAGTGCTGTTGAGTCGATACCGACCCGTAGCTATTCTGTATAGGTTTTCCAAGGAGCAGCTGGTGAGCTTGAACCGCCGACCTTGCAGTTCAAACGGCTTCGCAGTCTGGCGCATTGGTGCCACACCAGGACTCCAATTCACCAATATGGACCTTAATAAAACTGGACAGGGCAGGCAGTTAAAAAGAAAAGGAAGTGGGGGGTGGGGATAGAAGTTGTTTTCCTTTTTTTTTTTTTTTTCATATACTGGAAGGGAAGCCATATATATTATTTTCTCATTAGGGCAAACCATTGGGAACTTTCCCACACATGAAAGAAGGTGGAAAAGCAAACAAACAAAAAAAGCTTTGGAAATGGTGGTAACGGTTGTGCAACATGGCGAGCACAGTTGGTATGACCAGATTGTTGTTGTTACGTGTCATCGAGTCGGTACCGACTCATAGCGACCCTATGCACAACAGAACGAAACACTGCCTGGTCCTGGGCCAACCTCACAATCGTTGCTACGCTTGAACCCATTGCCGCTGCCACTCTGCCAATCTATCTCGCTGGGGGTCATCCTCTTTTTCCCAACCCTCCACTTTACCAAACATGATATCCATCTCCAGGGACTAGTTCCTCCTGAAAATAAGTCTGAAGTATGAGAGACAAAGTTTGGTCATCCTGGCTTCCAAAGAGCACTCTGACTGTACTTCTTCCAACACACATCTATTGGTTCTTTGGGCAGCCCATGGCACTTTCAATATTCTCCTCCAACACTATAACTCAGTGCATCAATTCTTCTACGGTCTTTCTTATTCATTATCCAACTTTCGCAAGCATATGAGGTTATTGAAAATACCATGACTTGGGTAAAGCACACCTTAGTCCTCAAACTGACATCTTGGTTCTTGAACACTCTAAAGAAGTCTTGTGCAGCAGATTTGCCTGATGTAATACGTTATTTGATTTCTTGACTGCTGTTTCCATGAGTGCTGATGGTTGATCCAAGAAGAATGAAGTCCTTGACAACTTCAATCTTTTCTCCATTTATATGGATAGTGTTTATTGGTCCCGTGGTGAGGATTTTTGTTTTCTTTACATTGAGATGCAACCCATACCGAAGTCTGTTGTCTTTGACCTGCATCAGTAAGTATTTTAAGTCCTCTTTGTTTTCAGCAAGCAAGGTTGTATCTTCTGCATATTGCAGGTTGTTAATGAGTCTTCCTCCAATCCTGATGCCACGTTTTTCTTCATGTAACCCAGTTTCTCAGATTATTTGCTCAGCATACAGGTTGAATAAGTATGGTGAAAGAATACAACCCTGGCATGCTTGTCTGTCACTTTGTCACACTGTGGTACCTTGTGTGTTGTTGTGATTCTGGAAGCTATGCCACAGGTATTTTAAATACCAGTCACCCATGGTGGACAGGTTTCAACTGAGCTTCCAGATGAAGACAGACGAAGAAGGAGAGATGAACTACTTCCGAATATTTAGGCACTGAAAACCTTATTAATAGCAATGGAACACTGTCAGCACCAGATTATTGAATATTGAAACACGACATGACTGAATTGCACATGTAAAAATGGTTTAAATGGAAAATTCAAAAGACCCCAACAAAACTGGATGGATCATGATGAACAAGAGTGGATCACTCTAAATTTAATCAAGAAATCACTCTAATTACAGCTACATTGCCTGATGTGATATCCATTCCTTGTTGTTAATGTTCATGTGAGATGGACAATTGTAAGCATGTATGGTTTTTGCTCCAGAGCTATGTTTACTTCCCTACTCTTTCTTACAATGTAATTTGAAAGTCCCTGAACCATCTAGACACTCGGCAAAACAACACATGGATGCATTATTGCAAAAGATGACAGCACCAAACCATCCCTTCCTACACCACCCAGAAGCTCTGTGGGTGAAAGAAGAGGCTTTCTGCTCCCATCAAGGTTTATAGCCTTGGAAATCCTATACAGCGTCACTATGAATAGGAACCGACTCGACGGTAGATAGAGCTGTGGGAAGGATGGCACAGTGGGAAAGGATGGGCATGTTTGGCTACTAAATGATCTACTGAGAAATCTCTTGGAGTTCTTCTGCCCAGTGTTATTGGTAGAGGGACAAATGTGGCAGTTACAGTCTAAAAAAGGACCTGGTAATCCAGACATCAGATCTGTCCATGATAATGGCCTGTATCATCTCACCAGGCAAGGGAAGTATATAACAGAAGTACTAACTGATGGGGATCTATAAAAGATGCTAGAGGAGAAGGAAGATGAGTTTCCCTTATGGCTTCAACAACCAGTTGCAATAGTAGGGACTATAGTTCTCTACTAGACTCTAGAATCCTGAAGAATCTCTTCCCACGTAGGGCAAACACATTCCAAGTAGCAAGTGCGTGGGGCATGCAAAAGGTGGACTGTAGTGGATACTACCATGCTCTACTCAGATCTCTCATCAGGGCCTGTTGATCCATTCCCCAGCTGCTGGGAAAACTAACTGCTGACGACTCTCAGCTGTGGCTGTCTGTGGGCTTGGTCATCAGCTACAGTGAACTTTCTTGTCCTCCTTGTCCACGGTTATGCGCCTTCCTAAGTGGGGCCTGCACCCAATGACTGGATAATTCAGGGACTCAAAGCTCTGAGCTCCCTGCCTCAAATTAGTCTATTTTAAAGAGCCATCCCAGCTCCGGAACTCTCCGTAGGATAGTCTAAGCTCTCAGTTGTAACAGCACTGTAGGTTGGCTTCTCCTTCAACTCTCTTCTCCTGAGACACTCCCTACCAAGTCTTCTTTATGCAATGTTATCTCATAGCCTATTATTTGGGAATCCAGTGTAAGGTGGTGGTGGTGGGGGCCAGTAAAAGTCTTCTTTGTGAAGGCAGAAGTTAAGAAAGGTTTCAGGTCCAAAAATTCCTTTCTCTACAACCCTTACACTTTACCTCTTATGACTATTGACAACTATATGAACAAAGGTGGGGGAAGGGAGATACTGCAGCTGTATTGGGAGAGGAAATCACAGGGTCAAGTCTGGAGGCCACAGGCCCTTCCTATCTGTCTGGGAAAACAGTAAATAAACTCAGCAGGCAAGACCGGTTACATAGTTTGTGGTGTTCAGTGCAAAATGAAAATTTGGGCCTCTTGTTCAAAACAAAGGAAAAAACGTGTGGTTAAAAGCACTAAAATCTAAAGCTTTTTTCTTTAAAAATATTTTGCTACTTATAAAACATAATAGAGGTAATAAGATAAATAATAAGATACACTATAAATTACAAAACAAAAAGATACTCATTGGTGTTACGGTTGTTGGTGGTTATGTGCTGTGGAGTTGGTTCTGACTCATAGTGACCCTGTACAGGGTTTCCGAGGCTGTAAATCTTTATGGGAGCAGAAAGCCTCATCTTTCTCCCATGAAATGGTTGGTAATTTTGAACTGCTGATCGTGAGATTAGCAGCCCGACTCGTAACCACTACGCTACCAGAGCTCCTTCATTTGGTGTTATAGTTTTATATCATTCAATACATAATACTACTTTATTAATATGATATCTGGATTGATCATAATCGGTTTCCTGCTTACATATCTGACTATTCGTATATTGCTGTTGTGTGTCGGTTCTGATCTATAGTGAGTGACCCTATGCACAACAGAACAAAACACTGCCTGATTCTGTGCTATCCTCACGATTTGAGCCCATTGCTGCTGCCACTATGTCAATCCATCTTGTTGGGGGTCTTCCTCTTTTTTGTTGACCTTCCACTTTACCAAGCATGATGTCTCTCTTGAGGGACTGGTCCCTCCTGACATGTGTAAAGAAAGAGAGATGAACTCTTGCCATCCTGGCTTCTAAGAAGCTTCTGGTTGTATTTCAAAGACAGATTTGTTTGTTCTTCTGGCACTCTATGGAACTTTCAATATTCTTCTCCAACATCATAATTCAAATGCATTGATTTTTCTATGGTCTTGCTTAGTCTCTGTCCAGCTTTCATATGCATATGAGGTTATTGAAAATACCATGGCTTGGGTCAGACGCACCTTAGTCCTTGAAGTGACATCCTTGTTCCTGAAAACGTTAAAGAGGTCTTGTGCAGTAGATTTGCCCAATGCAATGCTTAGTTTGGTTTCTTGACTGCTGCTTCCCTGAACATTGATTGTGGATCCAAGTAAAATGAAGTCTTTGACAACTTCAATCTTTTCTCAGTTTATCATGATGTTATTTATTAGTCCAATGGTGAATTTTTTTGTCTTCTTTACATTGAGGTACAATCTATACATCTATAAAAATTTATCATTTTAGCAACTTCATTTGGAATTGGTATAATTGAGATGGTATCAGTCACTGTTGGCAAATAACAAGATTGCAAATAAGTTTTGATAATTTTTAATTTTGAAAATGATCTTTATGCAGATGCAACTGTTACTGGAGCTGTTAAGAATATTTTATAGGCTGTGACAAAATTGGTATAAATTTCTGATAAATTATTTCAAAGCATAAATTTCAGAACATCTCACAGAACAATTTTTATAAAATTTTTTTTAACTCCACACAAATCAGTTTCCTCTAAGTCTGAATTTAATTTTAAATGTACATTTAAATGACATTTCCTGTAACTTGTGGATGTCAAAAAATCTAAAGTGGCTTCACGATTTGTATATAATTTGAAATTCATGTTTATGCGTCCTATCACTGTATCTTCAATTACAGAGAAAAAATTAACTTAAAAATAGTCTTCTTCATTAATAATTGGTTCATCTGAAGCTGCCTATGAAAATAGTCTTCTTTTCTGTCAAATACAACGATCTTTCTGTTTAATTTCTATTTCTAAGCGCTGTAGCAGTTTTTAAAACCAGAGATCGGAAAGTCTTTGGAAGCTCTTTTAACTCTCCAATATGCTTTATTGTAACATCCATGTAGACACTTTTATTTTGTAACAATTTACTGACAATGTCTACTGCCTGAGAGCCAGCAATTCCTGTTCCCATGTTCAGGTTGGAGAGTTATTTGTACAGATGCCCCAGGAGTTAGGGTCCAGGCAAATTGGACTCCCCTTGCTGGTTTCCAGCGATAATTCCAAGTGGACCCCTCTTCCCTCCAGCTCCATTGCTGTTGCCACCACCAATTTGTGCTCTGTGATGCCCCAGACTGCCCTGAGGTATGCAAGTGTGCCAAGAGTGGCTTGGTTGATTACTTGGACTGTGTTTCTGCCATGTCCTCGCTGCCACCTAGAGTATCACTTACCAAACAGAGGTTCAAAGAGAAAACTGTTAAGAATTCAAGGCATGGCCAACCAGTTGCTGTCAAATAGACCCAGGACCCATGAGGGCTTTTTCTCTGACTTCTGCCACCCCTGCCTGCCTCCTCACACATGCGCACAGAACGTGCAGGCCTTTTCATTTATCCTTAATGCTGTAATTACTGCTTAATTTCCTACTTACATTAGTATTGCCGGTGCCTCCAACAACTTTATTTTCTTGCTTTATTTATACTAGTGAAAAGGCACTTAGAAGCAAATTATGCTTGCCTCCATATATCTCTCTACCTGTTTATCTCTGTGTTTATGGGGTGCCTATCACCATGGTATCTGGGCATTTCGACAGTCCCATTAGATCAAATTCATTACCTAGGAGAGGAAGAAAAACATCCTCCTCTTCCAGCCCTCTGCAGAAGCTGCTTGGGAGTATACTGAGGACTTGGGCTCAGGGCCACCTGCCAGCTTGGAGACTCTTGTTCTCCAACCCAAGACAAGGAACAGTTCTGACAAAGAAGTGAATTCCTTTCTAGAGCTAAGCATGGAGAGAGCTTGCACACAAATGTGGAAGATCTATCAGAGGATGGGTCTCAAAATATTGGGCATTTTACATTTGAAATGATTTCAATTTCAGTGCTTTCCAAACATCAAATTGAGCCCATTTTTCACAAATGCAGCTTCGTGTTCTGAGCAGCTTCTATAGAGGATTCTGCGCATTAACTCTTTCTTTCTCACCCTGGGGTTCAGGAGGGTACCAAATTTGAAGATTGCTGAGCATCACTTTTCGTCCTGGCCTGCACAGTTGCTTTAGGGCTTCAGCCCTCCTCCCCATCCCCCAGTGCAGCCTGGGTACAACAATAGAGACCTCTGTCCCCTCATCACTGACTGGTCACAGCCTGGGGTCCCTGCCCTGTCCCTTCCCCACATGCTTTTGATCCCTCCCAACCTCTGCCTTCTGCCCTGGGGCCTCCTCTTGTGTTTATGGCCTGACCTTTCCCCTCAGAGCCGAGTGACCACAGTGCGTTTTCTAAGATATCTGTGATGACGTTAGGTCCACCCAGATAATCCACTATAATCTCTACATCTCAAAGTCCTTAACTGAATCACATCTTCAAGGGCCCTTTTGCCACGTGAGATAACATATACACAGGCTTCAGAAATTAGGATGCAGACTTCTTTGGGCGGGTCGTTGTTGAATCTACTATCACCACCCTTGGCATTGTCTACCCCCCTTATAAATTGATGATTAGATAAATTAATGAAGGAATGAGTGCTATGTGTCCTTAAGTGGGATTCTCACCCAAACAACAAGGACTTGGGTGCAGATGGTTTATTTGGAAGGCTATCCCAGGAAACATGTATGGAAGGAGCAAGAGAGGTTGATAAAGGGTAAGTAAATGAGCTAGTTGCCACTGTAGGCAGCTGGGACTCAATCCCATTGGGAAATGGGGTACAGTGACTTTACTTGCTATCCAGTCTTTGTCACTCCTACCAAATGATTTGGTGGGACCGTGCAAATAGGGTGTATGGGACTCTAATGGGGGGAGGGGGTTGCTTAGCTTTGCCATCTCAGAAGCAAGAACAGATGATCACAGGACCATCAAGAAAGAACCTAGAGTGGAGCACGTCCTTTGGACCTCGAGTCCCCTGCATAGAACAGCAATAATGACAAAATGGACGGCAGAGGCAACAGCACAGAGAGAGACAGAGTGGTGGGTTTCCCAGTTCACAGACTGAGTGAGGCTGTGTGGCTTCAGGAAGGAGGCTAGCTTGCAGAATGGGGTGCCCTTTGGGCTTTTATCCACAAGGCTGAAGGAGCTTTATAACACTTGTCTGAGCAGGGCAGAGGCCAAGGGGCTATGTGGCTAAGAAGAGGCTGACAACGAGAGAGGAGCTCCTGATTAGAGAACTGCTGTATCCTGAGATGTTTCTGATCCTGAACCGTACCCTGTTCACTTCCTTAATGAACTCTCTATGAGTTGGAACCGACTCAACGACACTTAACAACAAGCCACAATCCTGAGTATTGTCTGTGAGTTCTGTGTGGCCAATGCAATGGATTGTTGAACCCAGCAGAGAAGTGGGAGGGCTGGTTGGGGTCAGAATAGGATAAAGAAGGTTGTAGGGTGGAGGCGTGTCTGACAGCTTTCTCGTAGGAATTGTCCTTGGCCTAGTAAGCATCCTCCTTCATGCTTGTGAAGCAGGAGGAGGGGCAGACACCATCTCCATGCCTGTGAGCAGGGACCCTCTGAAGAATTGTTTTGAACACATATCAGAGTCATCTCATTGAGAGACGCTGAATTAGTTTCCGGTGGCTGTTGTAACAAATTACAGCAGACTAGGTTATTCACAACAACAGATATTTATCCTCTAACAATTCTGGAGGCCAAAAATCTGAAATAAAGATTTCTGAGCGAGAACTTAGCTTCTGGTGGCATCCAGCAATTCTTGGTGTCCAGTGGCTTGTAGATGCACCACTCCAGTCTCCTCTGGCGTCACACCATCTTCTCTGTGTGTCTTTGCTTCTCTTCTTGGGCCACTATCATTGGATTCAGGGTTCATCTTAATCCAGGCTGATCTTGTCTCGAGGTACTTGATTGTGTCAGCAAAGACCCTATTTCTAAATAAAGTAACATTCATAGGTTCCAGGTAGAGCCACTAGAGATGCAGAGCTGAAGTATTTATCCATAGACTTCCATCCCTCACTGACTGGGAGTTACCTCTGGGGGTGTCAAAGCCTAGTACTCTCCTTACCACCGAGCAAGCTCCCATACACCCACAGGAAAGTTCCATTAGAGAGGTTGGCAGATGCTGGCGAAACTGTCCTCCTTAGGTGCAGGCCAAATCAGAGGTGAACCTAAGGGGCATGGCATCAGACATCATAAGGGAAGTGTGTTGTTTTTAAGTGCCACCGAGTCGCTCCCAACTCACAGCGACCCTGTATAGGGTTTCCAAGGAGTGGCTGGTGAGTTTGAACCTCCTACCTTGTGGTTCAAATCGACCTTGCAGTCCAGCACATTAACCCACAGCGCCACACCAGGATTCCAAGGGAAGCGTAGAGTTGGCCTAAAGCGATGGGTGACAGGGAGCCTTCTTGTGTCCTAAAATTTCCATCCCTGCCTTCCCCTACCCGTTAGGTACTGTGGCCTTAGCTCAACACCTGGAATAGATGAATCAGCAGGAACATCTCTTGTCTGCCCCGAAAGTGGGAGAAATACTGAGGCACATTGTGGTTCACTGTCCCCCTCCTACACAAGCAGCCCAGCCAACGAGGCTGTACATCTTCCCGAGCAGGCCAAGCGGAGAGAGGGGCGGCAAGGGGCGGCAGCGGGGGTGGAGGGAGAAGTAATTAGTTTGATGAATCTTTTTAAGTCGTCCTCTACATGGGGTTCTCACGGCGTTATAGGCTCAGTGATGCATTCCCTAAGTTTTATGAATCCTTAAACACGGGCCATTTTTCAAAAGCGAGAGAAGAAAGTAATCATCTGTCGGCAAAAACCCCAGGTGTCCTCAGTCTAGGACAAGGACACCCGATGAGGCCCCCAGGCCACAGAAGACTTTTGAGAGTCAGGATAGGGAGGTAAGTCTTTTTGCTGACCACCTTGCTGTTGGAAGTGTGCTGAGACGTCGCAGTCAAGATTCATCCGCGTGCACTACAAGTCTCCTCTATCGGCCCACCCAGAGCTCGGGTCTGGGATGACCTGTCGCCAGAGATGTGGCTCGTGGCCTGCATTTCTGGGGGGAAAGATTCTGCCAGCAGATCATTCTTGCGAGGTTGGGTGATGATGATGCCTGCCCACACTACCTACGGTCGTTTTCAAAAATGACCACAAAATTTCCCCCGGCTCTTGTTAGTGTCTTCCCTCATTGGCTGTGGGCATGGTCATTAACTTGTTTTTGACAAGTTGCAAATGTAAGGTAAACCCACCCACCACTGCCATAAAGTTGATTCTGACTCAAAGAGACCCTGTTTAGGGTTTCTGAGGCTGGAAATTTTTACGGGAGCAGAAAGCCTCATCTTTCTCCTGAGAAGTGGCTGGCGGGTTCAAACTACTGACCATAGTTAGGGTTAGCATCCCAATGTGTAACCCACCACTGCCAGCAAGACTAAATTCACTTTCCACTCTCTTTGGGGGTTTATTTTGAAGATGGAATGAATGAAGGGGACTCAAAGAGCTGTGGTCTTCTAGATTTCTAATTTGAGGTCAGTCTCCAGATTGCAGCCCCATTTTAATGAATGGGAGGCTTTCCTGGGGGTGGAGTTTAAAACAAACAAATAGAGCAGATCGTTTGCCCTGAGCCTATCCAGATATTGGACTAGTTCTCAGGCTGAGTGGCTTCCCCTCATGCTGGGCTGATGAATGTTATCCCTGAGACACATTCTGGGCAGCACCTCACCCACTGCCAGCCTGAAAAACACACGGCTCCTCCCCACTGCAGAAGGCCACATTGGCACAAGACCCAGGAAGACAGTAGAGTCAACCTAAGCATTATGAATTGAATGAAGTCCTCCTCCCATAATATGTGTTGTACATCTTAACCCCCATATGTGTGGTTGGAGTTCTGTATAGTGCTGTAGGATCAGCACTGGTCGCTGGTCCAAACTCACCAGCCACTCCTCAGAAACCCTATGAATCCGAACTGACACCATGGCACTTAGCAACCACAACATGCCTGTGGTTATAATCATATTTGGGACTGAGCTTGCTTTGTCATGTTAAGAAGTCCTATCAGTGTAGGGTGGTGTGTTCTGAGCCAATTACTTACATTTTTTGCTGTATATTTTGTTGTTAAGTGCCATCAAGTTAGTCCCAACTCATAGCAACTCTGTATAGTTTCCAAGGAGTGGCTGGTGAGTTTGAACTGCTGACCTTGCTGTCCAGTGCTTTCTCCTACAACGTCACATATGTATGACTTTTAGTTGTGAATTGAGGGAAGGTTTACAGAGCAGATCATCGGTTTTACATTGACCAAATCATATACTTTGCTTCCTTACATGTTTGCAATCCCCTCCATGTCCCTTCATCTTTCCTCTGCTGACCTCCCTTTTGTTGTATATTTTCTACCTTGTCACCCATACCAACATGTGTCTACCCTCTAGCCCATGAACAATTTCCCTCCCCACTATTCCCCCAGACCCCTGTAACCAGCATAGATTGGTTCTTTTCATTTGTTTGAACAATTATATAATTCACAGTTTCAAAGTAACAGTGGCGCACACCCTTCCCACCTCCCATTCCAAACCCTTCACTGTGATCAAGTCTATCTTGAGGCATGAAATTTTGAATATTTTTCCATAATTCTTCTTTTGCTTGGATATGGTGCTTCACCCAGGGCTGTAGTTTACCAGGGTCAGTCAATTTCTTTTGAGATCTAGAAAGAGCACATTAGGCACAGAGAAGCAAACAGAGATGGGGAAGATAAGATGCCAAACCACGTGAAGATCACCAAGGAACGAAGAACAAGAACCTTCCTCAAAAGCTGGCAAAGAAAGTCTTTCCCTACAGCTAGTGCCCTGAATTGGGACTTTAAGGCTTCTAAATTGTGAGAGTGGTGCTGTGGGCTAATGCACCAGACTGCAAAGCCGCTTGAACTGCAAGGCTGGCGGTTCAAGCTCATCAGCTGCTCCTCGGAAACCCTATACAGGGTCACTATGGGTCGGAATTGACTCGACGGCACTTAACAACAACAACAAACTGAGAGAATAAGTTTTTGTTTGTTAAAGTCATCCACTTGTGGTTGTTCTGTTATGCTAACTAAGACACTAGGACAGTTGGATTTTTAAAAAATGGCCCTTCCCCCCCCCCAAAAAAAAAGTACTCTCATACAATTTGATGAACTTGACCTACACCTATGGAAGCAGTAGCTCAAAAGAGGGAACAAGTCCTTACAGCAAGAATCATTCCCACCCCCACCACACACAGAGTAGACAGGGATGGGCAACTTGGACATTGGCTACCCAAAATGGGGGGTGGGGGGCTACAAAGGCAAGAAGTGACTGGCTTACAAGCTTTCAAGAGGGAACCTAGATCCAGAAGGCCTTGAGGAAGGTAGAATCTCCAGTGTGTAGTATTCAGTCTGACTAGGTGGGGCTGATGCTATGAAATGCAGACAGGTCTCTTGTGATACAATAGTGAATAATTGTTATCAGGACTGATTGTGAGGGTTGGAAATGTAGATGTTTTATAGCAAGGAGGGGAGTGATTAACTTTTCAGTCTAGGAGCGGAGGTCCCTAGGACCATCAAGGGAGAAGAGCAGAGAGCGGGACCCTACCCAGAGAATCAGTGATGCCTGAAATGGAGCCAGAGATGATGACGTGGAGCAGTGGAGCAGCTTTATAGCTCCTTTACTTCTCTTTCTCTCAGTGACCAGGATTGGCTCTCTCATCTTCACCCTTGACCATCCAAATAAGTGCCCCCCACATAATGTCCCTTTCTTTTGGTTTTTTAAACATTTTGTTGTGGTTTGGGTCAAAGTTTTCAGAGCAAACTCATTTCCACTCAACAATTTATATACATTTTGTTTTGTGATGTTGTTGTTATCAAGTACTGTCGAGTCAGTTCTGACTCATAGCGTTCCTATGCACAACAGAATGAAAACCAGCCCGGTCCTGTGCCATCCTCGCAATTGTTTGAGCCTATTATTGTTCCTATTGTGTCAGGTCATCTTGTTGGGGTCTTCCTCTTTTTCGCTGACCTTCTTCTTTACCAAGTATGATGTCCTACTCCAGGGACTGGTCCCTTCTAATAATATGTCCAAAATATGATCGATGAAGTCTCATCATCCTGGTTTTTAAAAAGCACTCTGGCTGTAATTCTTCCAACACAGATTTGTTTGTTCTTCTGGCAGTTCATGGTACTTTCAATATTCTTCTCCAATACCACAATTCAAATGCATGAATTCTTCTACAGTCTTTCATTGTCTAGCTTTCACATGCATATAAGGCGATTGAAAACACCATGGCTTGGGTTAGGAGTACTTTAGTCCTCAACTCAGTATCTTTGCCCTTTAACGTGTTGAAAATGTCTTTTGCAACAGATTTGTCTAATGATACATTGTTTGATTTCTTGACTACTGCTTCCATGAGTGTTGATTGTAGATCCAGGGAAAATGAAATCCTTGACAATTTCAATCTTTTTTCTGTTTATCATGATGTTTATTGGTCTCGTTCTGAGGATTTTTGTTTTCTTTACATTGAGTTGTAATCCATACTTGTTCCTCTTATTATGTTCTATGTACAGTTTCCACATGTGCACAATTAAGTGTTCTGGAATTCCCATTCTTCATAATTTTATCCATAGCTTGTTATGATTCACAGTGTCAAATGCCTTTGCGTAATCAATAAAACACAAGTAAACATCTTTCTGGTATTCACCTCTTTCAGCCAAGATCCAGCTTATGTCAGCAATGATATCGCTTGTTTCATCTCCTTTTTCGAATCCAGCTTGAATTTCTGGCAGTTCCAGGTCAATGTACTGCTGCAACTGTTTTTTAATTCTCTTCAGAAAAATTTTACTTGCATGTGCTGTTAATGGTGATGCCGTGTTGTTAAGTGATATCGTTGGTTCTGACTCATAGTGACCCTGCACAGGGTTTCCAAGGAGCAGCCGGTGGGTTTGAACTGCTGACCTTGTGGTTAGCAGTCCAGTGTTTTATCCTATTGTTCAACAATTTCCACATTCTGTAAGGTCACTTTTCTTTGGGTAGGGCTCAAATATGGGTCTCTTCCAATCGGTTGGCCAGGTAGTTGTCCTCCAAATTTCTTGGCATAGACAAGTGGGTGCCTCCAGTGCTGCATTAATTTGTTGAAACATTTTAATTGATATTCTGTCATTATTTGGAGCCTTGTTTTTCACCGATGCCTTCAGTGCAGCTTGGACTTTTTCCTTCAATACCATCCTTTATGGTACAGTGACTGCGTATTCCTTCCGTCTTTCTTTTGATATTTCCTACATTGTTCAATATTTTACCCATAGAATCCCTCAATGCTGCAACTTGAAGCTTGAATTTTTTCTCCAGTTCTTTCAGCTTGAGAAATGCTGAACATGTTCTTTCCTTTTGGTTTTCTAACTGCAGGTATTTCCACATTTCATTATAATACTTTATTTTGTCTTCTCAAGCTGTCCTTCGAATTTTTCTGTTCGGCTCTTTTACGTCATCGTTTTTTCCTTCTGCTTTAGATACTCTGTTCAATAGCAAGTTTTCGTCTCTTCTAACATCCACTTTGGTCTTTTCTTTCTTTGCTGTCTTTTTAATGACCTTTTGCTTTCATCATGGGTGATGTTCTTGATGTCATCTCATATAACTCCTCTCTGGTCTTTGGTCATTAGTGCTCAATGTGTCAAATCTTTTTGTGACATTGTTGTTGTTATTGTCATGTGCTGTGGAGTCGGTTCTGACTCATAGCGACCCTGTACAGGGTCTGTAAATCTTTACGGGAGCAGAAAGCCTCATCTTTCTCCCACAGAACAGCTGGTAGTTTCAAACTGCCGACCTTGAGGTTAGCAGCCCGATTCATAACCATTACACTACCAGAGCTCCTCTTTTGTGACATTAGTTGTGTGCAATCCCCTCAGTGTAGCAAGCACTCTTTTTCTACTTCCTCCTTGTGTTCTCTGTTTCCATTCACCCATCTTTCCTGTCCCTTCTTGCTTTCTGAACTTTGTTTTAGAGCAAATGCTGCCTGTTCGTTTCATGTGGTTGCTTGTTCGGAAGAGCATACTCCTCATGGGTTCACTTTGTAGGTCTGTTTTTTGAGTAGCTGAAAGATGATCTCTAGGATTAGGTCCAATTCCAGGCGTGAAGGCTATCTAAGTGCCATAATCTTGGCGGTTCCACCAATCTCTATTAGACCAGTAATAAAGTCTGTTTTATGATTTTGGATTTTGTCAAGTTGGGGAGTCTTTGGCATAGCACCCTTTTTTTGACTCAAGCCAAATTGACAACAAGGGTCCAAGAGTCCTATCTGAGTGAGGCTGACCTGCCCATTCCACGAGGCAGGTGTGTGCAAAGGCCTGGGACACACGGCTGCTCTTGGAATATTCTGCCATCATGTGAATTATCCCAGGCAAGCCAGCTGGATGAGGAGACCCAGGGCTCAGTGAGGCCTGTGATGAAGTCTACTGTCCAGTGGTAGTGGGCAGTGGTAGTGTACCTGGCCACATCTGATGGGTAGTGTACCTGGCCACATCATATTCCTTTCAGTGTCCTATGAGAAATGTGTAGATTTGGTTGGTAAATGCTGGCCTGGGGCCCAGAACACTAGGCATCTCCTGAAAAAGCCTGACCTGAGCCATGGGCTCAACTTTTCTTTGCAGAGGGAGACTCCTGAACCAAGTGTGTGTGTGTGGGGGGGGGGCGAGGGGGGCGACCCCAGCCACTGGGCCTCTAGGTCATGTTCCAGGGGAGGGTACCTCATTCTAGCCATATCCCGTTCAGCACAAGAAGGTGAATGTATGTACTATGTGTGTTTGAGCATGTGTGTGAGTGTGTGCCTGTGCATTTGTATATGTGTGAGGACATATTGTATGTGGGTATATATAGGGTTTCCGAGGCTGTGATTATCTATGTAAGAGTCCTGGTGTGGTGCTATAGGGTAAGCACTAGACTGCTAACCTAAAGGTCAGTGGTTCAAATCCACCAGCTGATCCTTAGAAACCCTACACAGGGTTGCTATGAGTTGGGACCGATTTGAAGGTACTTAACAAAACAATGTATTTCAATATATGGGTACATGGATTTGTGTGTGGGTATATTCATAGTGTATTTGCGTGTGTGTGAGAGAGAATGGGTTATGCATGTCTATGTAGATATTTCCATGTGTCTGTATTTGTGTATATGTATGTATGTGTATTTGTGTATATGTATGTATGGTACCAAGAGAAGATTTATTTGGGGCCACAGCCAGAAATCTCTAGACCTAGGGACTGGAGGTAACATATATAGAGTTTAGAATCCTTGAGAATCATCGAGTGTCTCCATCTTTCTCTTGAGCCTTGAGCAGACATTTTCCTTTCTGAGCAACTCATCTTTTTTCTTCTCACCATGTCACTGTTGGAGAGGTTTGGTAAGGGGAAGTCAAAGTTCCAACATCCCCATTGTCATTGACGCCGCCTTCCCCTGCCCCAGGAGCGCTGGTGGAGCAGTGGGTTAATTGTTGGGCTGTTCACCAAAAGAGCAATAACTGAAATCTTTCCGCTGCTCCTTCTAAGAAAGATGAAGCTGTCTGCTTCGGTAAAGATTTACAGCCCCAGAAACCCTGGGGGAGCAGTTCTCCTTTGTTCTGTAAAGTTGGCTATGAATTGGCATTGACACGATGGCTGTGGGCAGGTACCCTATCCCTCACTTCCCAAACATCAGAGTGGTGGGGCAGCCAAACTTCCAATCTTGAGGTCACCCATACTTGCTGGCAGAATGAGGACCGAGGGAGAATTATCCTTATTGAGTACTCATGACTCTTGGTCTGAGGGCTTTCTCAGGCCAAGGGCTTTCTCTGGTGTCTCTGGATTCACCTGGGTTAGGTTGTTGTTGTTGTTGCGTGCCATGGAGTCAGTTCCGACTTACCTTGGCCCTGTATAGGGGTTCCAAGGCTGTGGAGGGTCAGAGAAAAAGAGGAAGACCCCCAACGAGATGGGTTGACCAAGTGGCAGCATCGATGGACTCAAGCGTGGCAACAGTAGTGAGGTTGGCCCAGGATCAGACAGTAGGTACCGACTCAATGGTACCTAACAACAACAACAACAACTACAAAGTTTCTGCAGGAGCAAAAAAGCCTCATCTTTCTCCTGTGGAGCAGCTGGTGGATTTGAATTGCCAACTCTGCAGTTAACTGCCCTACGTGTAACCCACTACCCACCAGGGCTCCTGGGTTAGGTTAGTGGACAGTTAACTGCTCCTCCAGGAGCAGTCTTCAATTAAAGATGGAAGAGAGTTGGGGGGTAAATAAATACTCAACTTCTTTACTCCTTTGGTGGGAGAACTCTGACGTACATGTGCTACGCATCTTCTAGAGATATGTAGCATAACTGAACTCTAGTTGCTCAATAGTATGGCCATCTCATCCCTAGGAGCCCTGGTTGTGCAGAGGCTTAAGCACTGCTAAAACATAAGGTTGTTGGTTTGAACCCACCAGCCGCTCTGTGGGAAAAAGATGTGGCAGTCTGCTTCCGTAAAGATTTATAGTCTTGGAAGCATTATGGAGCAGTTTTACGTTGTCTTATGAGTTACAACAGATTCTACAGCAATGGGTTTGGTTTTTGGTCTCATCTGATTGGTGAGTGTGGGCACAGGATCCAGGCACAGCTGGCTCTGAGTTCCCTTTGGGAGGTATTCCACTTGGAAAAAAGCACATACTGCGGGGGTGGGGGGAGGTCCTCCATGCAGAAAGTTGTTTGGGGGTCAGGCTCCCATCGAGTGACCTATGGTTTTTGGTTCTGCCTGTAGTTGAGAGGATAAGATCAATTCTGAGGTGTCAGCAAGATAATTGTGACAGATCTAAAACCACATCTAACAATATAATCCTTTCAGTAATAAGGGACATTTGGAGCTTGGTCTTTCAGACTTCTATGTCTATTTCTCAATTGGTCTGGGAGGAGCAGAAAGAGTGTCCAAAATTGACCTTCATAAAACCCAGCATTTGTCACTGTGTCCCCAGAACCTTAAAAGTGCCAAAGGCACCCCAACTAATCACCGCAGAGTCAACTCCAACTCACGGTCATCCCATGTGTGGACTGTTCCATCAGGTTTAGAACTGCTCTAGCAGGTTTCCAATGACTGAGACCTTTCAGAAGTAGATCGCCAGGACTTTCTTCTGTGGCACTGGGTGCCTCCAATCTTTTGTTTAACAACCTCCAACCTCTTGTTAAGGAGCTCTGGTAGTGTAGTGGTTACGAATGGGGCTGTAAACCTCGAGGTCAGCAGTTCAAAGCTACCAGCATCACTATGAGTTGGAACCAACTCCATGGCACATAACAACAACAACAACAACCTTTTGTTAGCTGGTGAACCTGTTAACCATTTGCACCACCCCGAGACTCATTAATATTTGTTGAATAGAAAAAACAAAAGTGTCAGAACAAGATTCAAATCCAGGCCTGTCATTTCCTCCAAGTAGTGTCATTTACCCTAAGCCCTGTTAAGGGGGAAGGCTGGAGAGGCACTGAGGAGGCTAGGGCAATGGTAGAATGACCCTTGATGCCCTTCTGTAAAGAGAATGTTCTCTGTCAGCCACAGCTAGTGACCCCAGGTCAAGAGCTTGAGAACAGGAAACTTGGCTGGGGAGGTCTAAACCCCTGTGCATTATCCTGCTAGTCTTACCTCATCATAACACTGTGGGTTTTGACTGGGAAGCTCTACCTGCCTCTCTGGATTGATATGAAGATTAATGGCTGCTTAACCAATTACAGTTCCCCCAGCACCTCCCGCTTCTGAGAGAGAAGAAGCTGTGGAAACAGAAAATACAAACAAATTTCGCTGCTGTGTCAAGGTAATGACACTTGGGCTCAGCTCACTAGGAGGGAGGTCGGAGCGAATACCGAAAGTTCACTCTTTCAACTCATGGGCAAGCAAAGGGCTGAGGATAATATGGAAGGGGCAGGGCTCCTCAAGAAGGACACTCCTGGAAAATTCCACAAGTCAAAGGGTTGTCCTGTCTACACACGTAAAAAGTGGTTTGTCCCTCTCCAATGCTGTTTCTAAGGAGCTTTGGTAGTGAAAAAGTTAAGTGCTAAACTGTTCCCACAAGATTGGCAGTTCAAGTCCATCTATCAAGACAAAGACCTGACTGATGATATGCATCAACCCTGAAGGGCAGAAAATGTAGGGGCCTCTACGAGTTGGAATCAGCTCCATGGCTCATGACAGGCATGCTGTTTCTGTTCTTCTTCAAGGCAGCGAAGCTGTTCCCAGCCCTTTTTAGGACCTCAGTGAGGAGAGTCTGAGGGATGATGAATACTTTTGCCTAATTTGAGGTTCTTGAGAAATGGAATTAGAAATCTTGCCACATGATTCCTCTGCTGATGTTGTTGTTGTTGTTAAGAGTTGTCGAGTCGGTTCCCACTCATAGTGAACCTGTATACTGTTTCCGAGGTTGTAAATCTTTGTGGGAGCAGAAAGTCTCATCTTTCTCCCATAAAGTGGCTGGTGGGCAGTCTGGTGTTTATCCTACTGCGCAACCAGCACTTCCCTCTGCTTGATGGTGTGTTAATAAAAAACCTGAGAGAGAAGATGGAAAGAGGATCTGCAGTGAGCAAAGGTGTTGCCCTGTGCAGTTGTCCCCACCACTCATGGCTTCCAGCTCTCCCTCAGCCTGCATGTAGGGCAGGTTAGAAGTGCCAAGCACCAGACACTGCCCACCTGCCCCACCTCAGAAGATGCTCTTGACTGGGATGGGCAGTTAGAAGATAGTTACACCAATTCCCTCTCCCATCAGGTGGAAGTATGGCTCATACTCTCTCCCAGAGGTCCTCAGTGACACTGAGCCCTATTTGTCCACTGCAGTAACCTTGTTGTTGTTACTGTGTACCATCGATTCTGACTCCGAGAAGCCCAATGTGACGGAGTAGAATTACCCTGTGGAGCTTTCTAGACTGTAATCTGTGTAAGAGCAGGTGGCAAGGCCTTTCTCCTGCAAAGTCATGGGGTGGGTTGGAACCACGACCTTTCAGTGAACAGTGGGGCATTTAACTATGGCTCTACAGGGCTCCTGGTAACCGTCTTAATAGCCTCTTTTTTGACTTCCTTTTCTAACTCCACTCTCTCTCCTTTATGAACCCTTTCTGTTTTTCCAGAAGAGCAACAATATGCTAACAGAATTTACCCATTTGTGAGTGAAAAGCTTTCTTGATAGGTCTCCAGGCAGGGCTCACTCCACTCTGTCCTATTCTGCTCAGCTCAGCAAATGTCTTTGATTGCCCCGAGCTTTTGACCCTGTGAGCTGGGTTTGTGCACCCATCAGGCTGCGAGGGCAGAGCCTTTTCAGTGATTCAGGCCTTCACTCTCTCCTTCAACCCCCTAATCCTCTCATAACGAAGTCAGGGATCTGAAATCCTCAGCTTCATTATGGAAGAAGGGCCTCCCCGGGCGCCTGGTCCTTGGTCATTTGGAGAACAGATTGGCTAGGGTTGGTCTGGAGGATTTTTGTTAACTTTATTTTATTTTCTGTCTGTCTTTGTTTGCTAGTGCTGCCGTAACAGAAATGTCACAAGTGGATAGCTCTACAGAACAGAAATAGATTTCATACAGTTCTGGAGGTCTAAAGGTCCAAATTAGGGTCTTGGTCTTGTCAGTGTCGTTTATAGGCCTCTCTCCTAGTTTCTGGTGATTGTTCTCAATCCTTGGTGTTCTTTGGTGTTCCTTGGCATCTGTCTTCCTCCATGTGTGTCTCTGTGTCTATACTGCCTTTTTTTTTATAACTCAGAAGTGATTAAGTTTAGGATCCACCTTACACAGGTGTGACCTCATTAACACAATAAAGTTCTGTTTCCAAAAAAAAGAGATCACATTCACAGATGCAAAAAACAAAATTTCTATACATATCGATCATTCACAGATGCAAGGAACAAAACGTCTATACATATCGACCATTCAGTTCATAATATGGCACATACAACAGTTCTGGCACATATACAAATTACCTCCACCCTGCCCCCTCCTCTCCCATTAATGTCCTTATAAAAAAGGAAATGAAATGAGTCCAATGGACTAATGGAACACATGAACAACATCCATGACTCTGAGACAAGAACCAAAACTACCAGCTGCTCTGGAAAGGATCACATTAGAAGGTCCTGGGTAGAGTGGGAGAAAATATAGAACAAAACTCAAAATTATAAAAAAGACCAGGCTCACTGGTCAGAAAGGAATCTAAGACTATGGCCCTCAGCCACCCTTTAGGTCTGAAATGGAACTCACTGTAGTGGCCAAATTTTGTGCATAGGGCTACCTTCAAAGGAGAACCAATAAGGCTAAGCTCTGACTTCTAAGCAGTAACCATGCAGGGAAGAAGGCAGTGGGATGGTATATAACAAACTCTGAAAGAAAACAAACAAAAATTGCCAACTAAGAAAAATATATCAAGAAAAGCTGTCCTTCAAATATGATAGAGTAATTTGCACAATTCCAGATAAATAGAAATTAAAGGAATTTGTAATAACCAGATCAACTTTAATAAAAACACTAAAAGGTGTTCTTTGGACTGAGAACCAACAACAATAGACAACAAAGTGAGATTAACATATATGACAACGCCACCCAGAACTCACTCCAGATATACAAGTATTTTAAGTAAAACAAAACTACAATACTGAAAATAGTGAACCAGAGATACCAATTTATAACGAAGTCAACTACAAAACAAAAAAGGAAATACTATAAATACAGAACTTCCAAATGGTGAGGAAGTCAAGATAAAACAGACTGTTTTAAATGGGGAAAAATTAATAACTTATAGGGTAACCTCAAAGAAAATTAATACAAGTTCACATTAAAATAAAAAAGAGGAAAATCAGAAAGATTTAGTAAGCATTAACACAACTGAAAGGAATAAAATGAAAAGCTAGCCTACAAAAAAACTGAACTTAGCACACAGAATTATGTGGAACAAAAACCCAACAGCATCACAAAAACACACAGCAAAATGTCAGCAATCAGTTCATAACTATTGATAATTACACTGAATGTAAATGCACTAAACACACGAGTCAAGAGACAGAGAGTAGCAGAATGGATAAGAAAGCAAGATCCTTCAACATGCTGTTTACAAGAGACACATATTGCACACAAAGACAGAAAAAGATTAAAAATTAAAGGATGGAAAAATATATCAAGCTAATGGCAATAAAAAATGAGCAGGAGTGGTACTTTCATTCTCTGATAAAATAGACTTTAAGGCAAAAACCAGCATTAGAGACAAAAAAGGACATTATATCACGATTAAGGGGTCAATGGAACATGAGGACATAACCATAATAAGTATGCCCTCAATGAAAGAGCTTCAAAGTACATAAATCAAACTCTAATAGAACTGAGGACTCCTGGTATGGTGCTGTAGGATAAGCACTGGACCACAAGGTCAATTTGAACTGCATGGTCAGTGGTCGAAACTAACCAGCTGCTCCTTGGAAACTCTATACAGGGTTTCTATGAGTTAGAACTTAACAACAACAACAATAGAACTGAAGAAAGAAATAGACAGCTCTACAAAAATAGTTGTTTTTGTTGTTGTTGTCAGGTGCCATCGAGTCGGAACCGACTCATAGC
>NW_006408580.1:12008443-12009457 GCF_000296735.1 Chrysochloris asiatica
TGTTGCATTCATCGTCAAAAAGAACATATCCAGATCAGTCATGAGGTACAATGCTGTAAGTGATAGGATAATATCAATGCGCCTACAGGGAAGCCCAGTTAATACCACTATTATTCAAATTTATGCACCAACCACTAAAGCCAGTGAAGATGAAATAGAAGAATTCTACCAAAAAAAAAAAAAAATAGTAGGAGATTTTAAATACACCATTTTTGATGAAGGACCTAACAACTAGAAAGAAACTCAACAAAGAAGAACAAAACAACACAATCAACCAACTTGGCCCCATAGACATATACAGAGCACTCAGCCCTTTAGGACACAGCAAAAGCAGTGCTCAGAGGGCAATTTATGGCACTAAACATATACATCCAAAAAGAAGAAAGATCCAAAATCAACACCTTAACATCTCCAACAATTAGGAAAAGAGCTGCAAAGTAAGCCTACTGCCACCAGAAGAAAAGAAATAATAAAGATTACAGCAGAAATTAATGAAATAGAAAACAGAAAAACAATAGAAGAATCAACAACACAAGGAGTTGGTTCTTAGAAATAATGAATAAAATGGACAAACCATTGGCAAATCTAACAAAAGGAAAGAATAAGATACAAATAGCACAAATAAGAAATGATATGGATGATGTCAAAACAGAACCAATATTAGTAAAACTGATCATAGCAGAATACTATGAAGAATTGTACTCTAACTAATTTGAAAATCTGGGAGATATGGATAAATTTCAGACACACCTGGCCTACCTAAACCAACACAGGCTGAAGTAGAAAACTTGAACAGGCTTATAACAAGAGAAGAAATTGACCAAGTCATTAAAAAACTCCCAACTGAAAAAAAATCCAGGCCCAAATGACATTACTGGTGAATTCTACCAAACATTCAGAGCACAGCTGGCACCAATTCTACTCAAACTGTTCCAGAATATAGAAAAGGATGGAAAACTCCTGAATTTATTTTATGAAGCAGGCATAACTCTGATATCAAAACTAGGCAAAGAC
>NW_006408580.1:12010657-12014958 GCF_000296735.1 Chrysochloris asiatica
GGAATCATCACAGCAAGGATCATTCCCATCCCCTCTGTACACAGCATTGACAGGGTGGACAACTTAGACATTGGCTACCTAAAATGGGGGGGGGGCTATAAAGGCACAAAGTGACTAGCTTACATGTTTTCAGGAGGGAGTTTAGTTTCCGAGGGTGCGGGGGAAGGTAAAAATCCCCACTGAGTGGTTTTCATCCTGTCTAGATGGGGCTGGTGAAAGGAGATGGGGATAAGACTCTTGTGGTTCAGAGTAAGTAATTGTTATCATGACTGATTGCTATTGTTGCAACTGTAAATGTAGAGGTTTTGTAGCAAAAAGAGGGAAGTGGTTGATCTTGCAGTCAAGGAGCAGAGGACCCTGAGACCATCAAGGGAGAAGAGCAGGACTGGAGTGTGGGACCCTATTTAGAGAAGCAGCGACACCAGAGATGGAGTCAGAGATGATGACGTGGAAAGATGGAGCGGCTGGGGACTCTAGACTCATGGAGGGAGAGGGGCTGTGTGCTGGCGGCCAGGGGTGGGGGCAGGCTTGCAGGGTATGCCCTTTGGGTGTTTGAATGATTGCATATTCCTGAATGTTTTGGTGTCCACCCAACCCCCCCCCCCCAAACCCCACCAGAACACAGAGGGAATAGAAGGAGATACTGTTGAATGATGATGCATGGAAGGGATTGTAATCATTGCAATGAAACGAAATACGATAGGATGAGTGTAAAGCTGATGTTCTCCCATGTAAACTATCACTCAATTTACAATAAAAACTTAAAAAAAAAAAAAACCTAGCCAACAGAATACAACTAGCTATTAAAAAAAAATACATTATGACCAAGTGGGATTCATACCAGATATGCAGGGATGGTTTGATATTACAAAAACAATCAATGTAATTCATCACATGAATAAAACAAAGGAAAAAAATGACACAATCATATCAATTGATGCAGAAAAAGGCATTTGACAAAATTCAGCACTTAATCCTGATAAAAGCACTCAACAAAATAAGAATAAAATGGAAATTCCTCAACATAATTAAGGGCATACATACAAAACCAACAGCCAACATCAATCTCAATGGTGTAAAAATAAAGGCATTCATTCCCTTGTAAACAGGAATCAGACAAGGATGTCCTTTATCACTGTTCCTGTTCAATATTATGCTGGAAGCCTTAGCTAGAGCTATAAGGCAAGAAATGGAAATTAAAGACTTCCAAATTGGCAATGAAGAAGTAAAACTCTCTTTATTTGCAGATTAATGAGATGATATACTTAGAAAATCCTAAAGACTCAGCAGAGAATTATGGAACTCATTGATAGATTTGGAAAAGTGCCAGGGTACAAGATCAACATACAATCTGTTGGATTCCTTTACACTAATAAAGAAAGTTCTGAAAAGGAAATCAGGAAAGCGATACCATTTACAGTAGTCACCAAAAAGATTAAATACTTGGGAATAAATCTAACTAGAGAAACAAAGACCTATACAAAGAAAACTACAAAACACTACTATAAAAAATCAAAAGACACCTTTTGATTGAAATGGAGGAATATACCCTTCCTGTGGATAGGAAGACTTAACATTGTGAAAATGTCAACACCACTGAAAGCAATCTATAGATATAATGCAATCTCAATCCAGATTCTGACATCAATCTGTAAAGAGATGGAAAAACTAATTACTAATTTTATATGCAATGGAAAGAAACTCCAGATAAGTGAAGCATTATTAAAAAAGAAGAACAAAGTTGGAGGCCTCTCACTTTCCTATCTCAAAACTTAAAACAGTATTCAAAATAGCCTGGTACTGGTACAATGAAAAACACTTAGACCAATGGAACAGAATTGAGAATCCAAAAGTAAATCCACCTATCTATGGTAGTTGATCTTCAACAAAGAATCAAAATGTATTAAATGAGGACGAGATAGACTTCCACAAATGGTGCTGGCAAAACTGGAAATCTATTCACAGAAAAATGAAACAAGACTCATATCTCACATCACATACAAAAGTGAACTCAGCGTGGATCAAAAACCTAAATATAAAGCCTCGAACTATAAAAATCATCAATGAAAACATAGAGACAAACTAGGGGCTCTGATACATGGCATAAATATACTATCAAGCATAATTGAAAATACACAAAGAGAAGACAAAATAGATGACTGGGACCTCCTAAAAATTAGACACTTAGGTTTATCAAAGGATTTCACCAAGAGTAAAAAGAGAAGCCACAGACTAGGAAAAAATGTTTGGCAATGACACATCAGACAAAAGATTACTCTGTAAAATTTATAGACCACTTCAATGCCTCACCAAGAAAAAGACAAATAATACAATTAAAAAATAAGCAGAGGATATGAACAGACAGTTCACCAAAGAAGACATTTAGGCAACCAACGAACTATGAAGAAATGTTCACAATCATTAGCCATTGGAGAGATGCAAATCAAAACAACAACGAAATATCATTCCAATCCAGCATTAATGACAAAATTCTAAACAGAAAATGGCAAATGTTGGTGAGGGTGTGGAGAAACTGGGACCCTCGCACACTGCTGGTGGGACTGTAAAATGGTGCAACCACTGTGGAAAATGGTATGGAGCTTTTTAAAAAAATTGGAACTAGAAATGACCCAGTAAAATAGCATGACTCAGTAATTCCTCACTTGGTCTATATCCTTGAGAAATACGAGCCATAACATGAATAGATGTATGTACACCCATGTACATTTCAACACTATTAACAATAGCAAAAAGATGGATACATCAACCGAATGCCCATCAACAGAAGAATAGCTAAACAAAATTTGGTACATACATACAATGGAATACTATGCAATATTGAAGAATAATGATGAATCTGTAAAACACCTCACAACATGGATGAACCTGGAGGGCATGCTGAATGAAGTTAATCAATCACAAAAGGACAGATATTGTATGAGACTATCATTGTAAAAGGTTAAGGAAAAGTTTTCTTGATAAAAGAAACATTCTAAGATGGTTGCTGGGGTGGTAGTGGAAAAATGGGAGGGGAAATGACTTAAAGATTAGAGGGTAGACAAATGTCAACATGGGTGACAGGGCAGACAATATACAACAAGAGGGAGATTGGCAGAGATAAAAAGAAGTTAAGGGGAGACACAGGGAGGAATGCAAGTGTTAAAGTGACTAGAGGTAAATACTGTTAACTGATGGTACTTGGAGGGACTGCAATCATTGTAATGAAGCAAAGTGTATAATTTGTTGAATGTAAAAATGATTATCTTCTCTGTAAACCTTCATTCAATTTACAATGAAAATTAAAAAAAAAATTTTTAGTAGAAAAATACAAATGAAGGTGAAAAAAAGGACAGGTACCTAAAGGATATTTCCTCCTTCATTTCCTACCTTAAACCCATAGACGTAACACACTGAGACAGTCAGGAGAAGAGGATTCCTAGAATAACACTCATCATCTAAGTTAAGGCTCTTAGGAATTGCCTTAATAATAATAATAGACGATAGTATGGGTAGCTTTAAATGAGCACTTTCTATGTGCCAGTTGTAAATGTTTCCCATGTATTTATTTCGGTTCATAGTCACAACAATCTTGTGAGACAGGTGCTATCATGATCTCTTACAAATGACAGATTAGAGGCACAGAGAGATGAAGTGAACATCTTAAAGAAGCAGCAAGGAGGTGGCAGAGATGGGATTTGAGTCCAGGGAGTTTGTTTCCAGTGAAGCACTTAGGTGTTAACCAAAATAGGTTGGTGTTCAAACCCACCCAGTGACTCTTCAAGGGACAGGCCTGGAAAACTCCTCCCATGAAGATTACTGTCCTATGGGACAGTTCCACTCTGTCACATGGAGTTCCTAAAAATTGAAAATCGACTCAATAGCAGTTTACAAGAACAATCTATTTCCAGAGCCTGTTAAACCACTAGGCCATGCACTAATTCTGATCCTCTGTCTTCAGTCCATACTTCTAGGATAGATTTAGAACCACTTTTGCGTGTCCCAAAGGTTTTGGTATGTTGTGTTTTTGTTCTCATTTGTTTCTAGGATTTTTTTTTTTTAATTTCATTTTTAATTTGTTCTATTACCCAGTAGCATGTAAGCAAGGTATTATTCGTTTTCATTGTATTTGATTTTATTTCTTTGATCTTCCTATTGTTAATTTCTAGTTTTATAACATTGTGATCTGAGAGATGCTTTGTAGTATTTTGATGTTTCTGAATTTATTGAGATTTGCTTTATGGCCTAACACATGGTTTATTCTGGAGAATGTTCCATGTGCATTGGAAAAGAATGTATATTGT
>NW_006408580.1:12016125-12018153 GCF_000296735.1 Chrysochloris asiatica
TATCTGAGAGGTGAGGCAGCTGCTTTCTCCTTCACTTCTTTGGGTTACTAAAGCAACTTGTCAGTAGATTAAAAAAAAAAAAAATACAGTCTTTTGCATTACTGAAGTCTTTCCAAGGCATGTGCTGGTACAACACAAACTTCTCCTGTCAGATGCAACTAGTCTAGCGTCCAAACATCATGCACAACACCTTGACAGAAGCAGCACACTGCGCCCACTCCCTCCGTGGCCCTGCTCATTTGTGTATGATATTTAGAGCATCTGGAAGAGTGTGAATAGTATTGAGTAGAGGAGGGAGGAGGTAACAGCATGAGTGCCTGGCTGGGACAAGGTCAGCAGAAGTTGTGCAGAGCAAGCCCGAACATGCCATTGGTGCAAATCCAAGCATCGTTGATGTTCTTTAATAGGAACATCTGGTAAAAGCCCATGATGGGGTCTTCATCAGCCTTCAACAACCATGCTGATGATGTAGCTATCTGGTGTAGGTTAATGGTTCTGTGCCGTGATGCTGTGCTGAATTTTCTGGACTGGAAGGCTAGACAACTTCTCCACAATGACAGCTTTCTCCTGGAACTGCTGTTCTTCCCAAGTAAGTCATGATGCGTCAATGTAAATTGCACCTAGTTGAGTTCTGTCATTATCAAATAACTGGTAGTAATGTTGAATGAAGCTGGATCCAATCTGTTCCCAAATTGGCTTGTCTCCCATTCTGGAATGTCACCCAGCTTCGCTGAGACTCAAGGAGCTGGCATGATGGCTGCGGCGGTGGCAGCAACCCAGAGCAGTCTGCCCCAATCTTTAATTTTTACTCTATTTTTGTCTTTGTGTGTAAGATGTGTCTCTTGTAGATAACAGACTGAAGGCTGCTGCTTTCTTTGTTCTGCATGCTTTCCTGTGCTGAGTTCATTTTATTTTTTTAGCTTTTTCTTGTCAATTTATTCATAGTCTTAATGTTTATAAACTCTTCATGGACTTTCTTTTTCTTGATTTGATGTGAAAGTGTATGAGTTTCTTTAAGGTTACCCTGTACTTTATTAATTTCATCCCCATTTTAAGACAGTCTGTTTTATCCTGAAATCTACCTGACCTCCTCACCACCTGGAACTCTGTAACTATACTTTCCTCTTCCTTCACTTTGTAATTATCCCAATCATAGACTGACATCCCAGATCCCCTATTTTCAGTCTTGTAGTTTTGTTCTACTTTGGACACTTCCATATCTGGACTGGATTCCAGGTGGTGTTGCCATGTAAGTAGATCTCTGGTTGTTGTCCACTCTTGCCGGTTCTCTTTAGTATATTTTGGGGAGTTGGCTTGACTTTTACAAAGCCCTTTAATTTCTGTTCACCCAGAAACGCTCTAATTTCTCTATCATATTCGATGGACAGTTTGCTGGGTATATGATTCTTGTTTGAATTTTTTTTTCTTTCAGAGTTTTGTATGCCTTCTTGCCTGCATGGTTTATGCTGAGAAGTCAGAACTTAATTGTATTGGTTTTCCATTGTAGACAACAATGGAAAGCTTCTCTTCCTGTCTTTCAAGATGTTAGGAATATTTTCTTCCAGCAGACCTTCGACCATCTTTTCTGTGGTTTTCTTTGTCTCTTCCTGTTCTGGAATGCCCATCATCTTCATGTTGTCCCACATGAATCTTAGACTTTCTTCATATTTTTTCATTCTTTTTTTCTGATTGCTAGTATTGAGAGATTTATCTTCACATGCACTAATTCTGGCTTCCATTGATTCAACTCTACTCCTTTACCCTTTTGGGGTATTATCCATTTCTGATATCTTGATATTGATCATTTGGGTTTCTGTTTGTATGTTTTGTGTTGTCTCTAATGTTGTATCTATTATGTTTGATTGTTCTTGTAGCATTTTTATGAATTCTTCCTTGTGTTTCTCCACCTTTCTATGGAACATTTGGATGTACCTCAATATCATTCTCCTGAATTCTTTTTCAGGTAGTTCCAGTGCATTTCTGTCCTCAAAAGCACTTTCTAGCACTTTCTCTCTCTCTTTTTTTTTT
>NW_006408580.1:12019703-12022887 GCF_000296735.1 Chrysochloris asiatica
TGTTCTCAAGTTGTGCATATATCATTATTTACCTCTGTCTCACTTAGCCCCTTGAGACCTAATTGTTCTCCCATCTGCTTTGTTCTTCCATTCCCCTCTCCCTACTCATATATTGCCCCCTCCCTATCACCCAAACCATCCTGTGTCTGATCCCTGCCCTGTTCTAGCACTTTCTCTTGATCGTTTATTTCAGCTACTCTGTCTTGTTTCTTCATGCGGACAGAAATTTTCTGCTGCTTTTTTAGGCATTGTAGTATTGTTGCATTTGTATTAAGTTGATGAATGTATGTTGGTGTATTCTTAGGCACTCACTGATTGCTTCCTGGTGGGTGTGATCATGAGATGAGTTTTCTGTTCATTGTTCATAGAGTTCAATTTATCAGATGTTGGTTGTAGTCTCTGCTCTGGTGTATAGTAGCTGGTATTGAGTCTTGCCCAACTGGTGGGGTTGTAGAGGCTGTATATGGCCACAGTTGCTGTCTCCTTTGTCTCTTCGAGTCACAGGCAAACTTCTCTCAATCTGCTCACACCCATTCAAAATGGCTGCAGCGGGTCACGTTGGCCACCCCAAATCAGAAGACACTGCCTTCCTTGCTTCTGTTAAAATTCTTTCTCCCGATAAACACTCAATCCATTTATTTATCCCTTTATTTGAAGCTCAGAGTTCTGGAACCATCCTCAGAATCTGTTTCATCAGTTTGGTTTTCTGTATCCTTTCTGGGGAGGGAGACATGGCACCCAGCTGGCCTAGAGCTGAAGGCAGAAGGAAGCCAGTCATGTACTGAGCTGGCAGACTGTGCTCTGCTGGTGCCCAGTCTTACATACATTTTATGCTGCCAGTGTCCTTATCTTGTAGGAGAATAGTAGTTTGTGTTTCAACCAGCTGTCCCTATGTGTGATGTTTCACATATTTACTAAAGGGGGGGGGGCATTTGTTTTTCAACACAAATGCCCAAAGAGAGTCCCATGATGTATAGAAGCAAAATTAGCAGAAAGGCCACTGGGGGCCTCAAGAAGGGAGGATGGAGGTTCCAGAGCCTGGGCACAGTGAGGGGACTTGAGAGCTGATGGTGGAGGAGGAGTTGAATCGATTGATCCTGTTCACATGCTTTGGTAAGCCAGACTCAGTCAGAAGGACTCATGTTGCCAGCAAGGGAGTCGTAAAGGTTCCTGTCAGTTTTCTGAGAAGTGGGAACCCCCTTAGCCCCTTGCTGTTGAGTGGATTCTGACTCATAGCAACCACATAGGATTTCTACTCCTTTATGGAAGTAGATTGCCACACATTTCTTTTGAAGAGTGGCTGGTAGTTTCAAACTGTTAGCCTTTTAGTTATCAGCCAAGTGCTTAATTACTGTATCACCAGGGTTCCTTTGAGAAATGGGGAAAACCAAAACAAAAAATCTTTCCCCTCTAGTCAATTCCTACTCATAGCAACCCTATAAGACAGAGTAGAATTGCTCCTTATGGAGTCTGAGACTGTAAATCTATGTGGGAGCAAGACGTCTTCATCTCTCTCCTGAGGAGTGGCCAATGGGTTCAAACCACTGACCAATGCTTTGCCCACTGTGCCATCAGGACTACTGAGAAATGGGTAGTGTGGCTTAATTAGCACCTGGAGTTGGGAGGATGCAGGGGGTAAACCTGGACTTGGACTGCAGTTCTCAGCCTTGGGAAAATCACTCAAGGTGTTGCTTCTCAGCTTCCCTACTTAAAAAGCAGGAATAATTTATGTTGTGAGGCTTGCTGTGAAGATGCATTGGTACACAATGAGTGTGCAGTAACTACTAATTAGTCTTCTACTCAAGAGCCCTGGTTGCTCAGTGGGCTAAGCTTTGGGATACTAACCAGAAGGTCAGGGATACAAACTCCTCAACTGATCTATGAGAAAACGATGAGATTGTCTGCTACCATAAAAGTTTAGTCTCAGAACCCTATGGAGCAATTCGAATCTGTCCTATAGGATCACTATGAGTTGGTATAAACTTGATGGCAGTGGGTATGTTTCTGCTATTATTGTCTCCCAAGAGAGGTGAAGTCATTGAGGATCCGAGTGTTGTGGATGCTCCATCTGCCCTCCTCCCTGCTTCCTTAGCTCCCACTCCACCCCTTGAATCCCTCTGAATCCATTTGGAAACTCTGACTTTGCTGCAGTTCCCTGGCTGAGTCCCAAGGTGGAGTTGCTGACCCAGCATCAAGTGATCCTCAGGAATTGTGGGGGTGAGGGTGGGAGGTGGAAGGCAGAGTATTTCTGGGCCACTTTTCTCTTTTGGGAGCATTTAGAGCTCACGGATAGTCTGAAGCAAAAGTTTGATGTAAGCCACCTGCCACACTGCAGCTGCCACAGCTCGGCTGGAGAATATCCAGATGGGAAAGGTAAGTGGCCATGGCCCCAACCCATACCACTTCCAGTAGCTGGCGCAGTATCAGGGGCAGGTGTTTGGGGTCTAGGTTGGGTGGGCTGTGGTAGGGTGTACTATTGCGCATCTATGATGGCATGGAGTGGTGGCAGGAAGTGGGCCACAAGTAAGAGGGCAGAGGTTTGGAGTCAGGATTCCAAAGGCATGAAGAAATCAGGGTAGCATTCTTGTCCTTTTGTGTGATAGTAAAGGTTCTGTGTCAACTTGATTGAGCCAGGATTCCCAGTTGTTTGGCAGCTGATAGTTAACTTTATGATGATTGACTATGAGCAGTCAATTAATTGAAAGGATACTTTCTTGGGGGTGTGGCCTGATCCCAATATAATGGACACACAGGAAAGACTTGCTCTCTACCCCTATGGATCTGGATCTTGCATCTGGGTCATCCTCCAAGCTCTGGTTCTTTGAATCTGAGCCAGTGGCCTGCTCTATTGTGTGTTTGTTTGCCTGCCGGGCCTGCCTGCTGAGTGTGCCTGGAAAATTGGACACTCACCAGAGGGCCTTGGACACCTGTTCCTATCACCCCAGCTTTTGTGTTCTGTGCTGCCAGTTCTGCAGTGTACCTGCCCATGCCTTGGTCACCTGTCACCCTGCTGCCAGCCCTGCTCTAGTGCTGAGGTCTTGCTCTGTGCCCTGACTTGGGATTCCTGCCTTCTGGGCCTGCCTGCCAATTTTGGCTCACCTGGCCTACACTTGGGACTCTCCTATCTCTACAACTGTGAGCCATTTCCTTGACATAAACTTCTCTTTATATATATGTTGTTGTT
>NW_006408580.1:12023737-12033723 GCF_000296735.1 Chrysochloris asiatica
TTATCAATAAAAACATCTCCTCTACCCAATCTTGTAAGAAAGCATCAAAAGATGGAGGGAATACACAGAATCACTGTACCAACAGGAAATGGTTGGTGTTCAACCATTTCAAGAGGTAGCATATGATCAAGAGCCAATAATACTGAAGGAGGAAGTCCAAGGTGCTTTGAAGGAATTGGCAAAGAACAAGGCACCAGGAATTGATAGAATAAAAATTGAAATCTTTCAAGACAGTGAGGTGGCACTGGAGGCACTCACTCATCTATGCCAAGAAAATTGGAAGGCAACTATCTGGTCAACTGATTGGAAGAGATCCATATTTGTGCCCATTCCACAGAGAGATGACCCAGCAGAATGCAGAAATCATCGGATAATAACTTTGATATCCCATGTGAGTAAAGTTTTACTAAAGGTAATACAGACACGGCTGCAACCATACACTGACAGAGAACTTCCAGAGGTTCAAGCCACATTCAGAAGAGAATATGGAATGAGGGATAGCATTGCTGATGTCCGGTGGATCTTGGCTGAAAGCAGAGAATACCAGAAAGATGTTTATCTGTGCTTTATTGACTACGCAAAAGCTTTCAATTGTGTGGATCATGACAAGCTATGGACAACATTGCAAAGTATGAGTATTCCAGAACACTTAATTGTGCTCATAAGGAATCTGTACCTGGACCAAGAGGCCGTTGTTCAAACAGAACATGGGAACATTGAATGGTTTAAAATTAAGAAAGGTGTGCAACAGGGTTGTATTCTTTCACCATACTTATTCAACCTGTATGCTGAGCAAATAATCCAAGAAGAAAAACGTGGCATCAGGATTTGACTCATTAACAACCTGCAATATGCAGATGATACAGCCTTGCTTTCTGAAAGTGAAGAGGACTTAAAATACTGATGAAAACCAAAGATCATAGCCTTTGGTATGGATTGCATCTCAATGTAAAGAAAACAAAAATCCTCACCACTGGACCAATAAACAACATTCTTATCAATGGAGAAAAGATTGAAGTTGTCAAGGACTTCATTCTTTTTGGATCAACTATCAACACTCATGGAAGCAGTAGCTAAGGAATCAAACGAGGTATTGCATTGGGCAAATCTGCTGCACAGACCTTTTTAAAGTGTTGAAGAACAAAGATGTCAGCTTGAAGACTAACGTGCCCCTGACCCAAGCCATGGTATTTGCAATAACCTCGTATGCATGTGAAAGCTGGACAGTGAATGAGGAAGACTGTAGCAGAATTGATGCTTTTAAGTTATGGTGTTGGAGGAGAATACTGAAAGTGCCATGGGCTGCCAAAAGAACAGATCTGTGTTGGAAGAAGTGCAGCCGGAGTGCTCCTTGGAGGCCAGGATGACCAAACTTCATCTCTCATACTTTGGACATATTGTCAGGAGGGACCAGTCACTGGAGAAGGATATCAAGTTTGCTAAGGTGGAGGGTCAGAGAAAAAGAGGAGGACCCCCAGTGAGATGGATTGGGAAAGTGGCAGCATCAATGGGCTCAAGCGTGGCAACAATTGTGAGGTTGGCTCAGGACCAGTCAGTGTTTCATTTTGCTGTGCATAGGGTCCCTATGAGTCGGTACTGACTCGATGGCATCTAACAACAACAACAACCCAATCTTGATAAGATGAACTCAATTGTCATGGTGCCTGAGGCACTTCCCGAGGCATCACCTGAGGTAGATGTCTTGCAAGACATTGCTGAATGTTCCTAGGAAACATCGCCACCAATTATTGCTTCTAGATCTATAACTCAACACAAATTCCAGTGAGCCCAAAAAGGTGAAGTACAATTTGTGATCCAGGAAGAAGTACACTCTGCATTTCAAAAGAACTGCTTGAGTTTTCTAAGATGTATAAACAGAAACCAGGAGTATATTTCTGGGAATGGCTATTAAGGGTTTGGGATAATGATACAAGGAGCATAATGCTGGATCAATCTGAGATTAATGATAAGGTCCCACTAAGCCCAGAGTCTTCAGTCCATGTTTCAGTTCGAGAGGTTAGGAAAGGATCTAATAGTTGATTTGGTTGGTTCACTGAAGCATGGACTAAATGGTGCCCTACAATACATCAAGTTGAAGTACCAGACCTGCCTTGGTATTCTTTACAGGAAGGAATCCAAAGACTTTGGGGAATTGGCATGTTGGAGTGGATTTTTCAGGAGAAACCCAAGAGCCCACACATAGAGTGTCCAGAGGACACACCTTTCACCACAACAGTGAGGAACACATTTGTGAAGGGAGCCCCTGCACCCTTGAAGACTGCTGTGATTGCTATATTATATAAACCAGATGTGACAGTGGGGACTGCCCTAATTGAATTAAGACACCTAACCACAATGGGGCTGTTTGGACCCCGTGGTGGTAGAGGCCAAGTGGCAGCACTTAATTGACAAGACAAGGTGGGCGTGGTTACTGTAATGGACAGCAGAATCAAAGCAGCAATCAGAGTAGTCTGACTCGTGTGGACTTATGGCACTAGCTAATTAGGCCGGGTGTTCCTCTGAGCTAAATAGATGAGAAACCTACTAAATACTTACTTGATTTGTACAAAAGAAACAACTCTGGATCAAGTGAATGGAAATATAACTTGAATCACCAGAAAAGAGAGTTGCAGCCTCTCAATCAATTTCCAGACTTGAGCCTGTTTACAGACTCACAACCCCTTAAGTGAAGGGGTGGCCAGGTCCCCTTGAGGAAGGACCCGACTATACTGTCAACTTTCTTTCAGCCTTCCACAAAGGGATCTATGGCCTTTTACAAGGGTAACTGTTCATTGGGGGAAAGGAAATAATCAGAATTTTCAGGGATTATTGAACACTGGCTCTGAATTGACACTAATTCCAGAAGACCCAAAATGTCACTGTAGCCCACCAGTCAGAGTGGGGGTTTATGGAGGTCAAGTTATTAATGGAGTCTTAGCTAAGGTCAGTCTCACTGTGGGTCCAGTGGGTCCTTAAATTCATCCTGTGGTGATTTCCCCAATTCCAGAATGCATAATCGAAATAGACATACTCAGCAACTGGCAGAACTCCCACATAGGATCCCTGAAATGTGGACTAAGGACTATTATGGTTGGAAAAACCAAGTGGAAACCATTAGAACGACCTTAACCTAGGAAGATAGCAAACCAAAAGCAATACCACATTCCTGGAAGGACTGCAGAAATTAGTACTTTAATCAAGGACTTGAAGAATGCAGGGGTAGTGATTCTCATCACATACCCATTTATTTCACTTGCCTATCTGGTCTGTGCAAACAACAGATGGATCTTGGTGGATAACAGTGGATTATTGCAGACTTAACCAGGTCATGACTCCTATTACAGCAGCTGTTCCAGATACTGTTTCTTTGCTTGAGCCAATGAATACATCTCCTGGTAGTTGGTATGCACTTATTGATCTGGTTAATGCCTTTTTCTCAATTCCAAATGTTAAGGATCACCAGAAGTCCTGGTGTGGTGCTGTGGGCTAATGTGTCAGACTGCAAAGTCGTTTGAACTGCAAGGTCGATGGTTCAAGCTCACCAGCTGCTCCTTGGAAACCGTATACGGGGTCGCTACGGGTTGGAATCAACTTGGTGGCACTTAACAAGAACAACAACGGATCACCAGAAGCAGTTTACCTTCAACTGACAAGGCCAACATTACACTTTCACAGTCTTACTTCAAGTGTACATTAACTCTCCAGCAATATGTCATAATCAATGTCCACAGGGACATTGATCGCCTTTCCCTGACCCAAGACATCACAGTGGTCCATCACATTGATGATGGTGACATTATACTTGTGGTCCTAGTGAGGAAGAAGTGTCAATGACTCTAGACGTATTGGTAAAACATCTGTGCACTTGTTGTTGTTATTGTGAAGTGCTGTCGAGTCAGTTCCTACCCATAGCAACCCCATATAGGGTTTCCAAGGAGAAGCTGATGAGCTTGAACTGCCAGCCTAGTGGCTCAAATGACTTTGCAGTCCAGCGCATTAATCCACAGCACCAGGGTGGGAAATTAACACAACAAAAATTCAGGCACCTTCCACCTCAGTGAAATTTCTAGGGGTTCAATGGTGTAGAGCACGTAGAGATATTCTCACTAACGTGAAAGATAAATTATTGTGTTTGGCACCCCATACAACCCAAAAAGAGGCAAAACACTTAGTAGGGCTCTTTGGATTTTAGAGGCAACATATTCCTCATTTGGTTGTGCTACTCTAACCTATTTATCAAGTGACTCGAAAAGCTGCTAATTTTGAGTGGGGCCCACGATAAGAGAAGGCTCTGCAAGAGGTTCAGGCCACTCTGCCACTTGGACCATATGATCCAGCAGATCCAATGGTGCTTGAAGTGTCAGTGAAAGATAGAGAAGCAGTTTGCAGCCTTTGGCCGGTCCCTATTGGTGACTCACTGCACAGATCCTTAGGATTTTGGAGTAAAGTTCTGCCATCCTCTGCAGATAATTACTCCCCTTTTGAGAAAAACAGTCTTTGGCATGTTACTGGGTCTTAGTAGAGACGGAACGCCTAATCATGGGCCACCAAGCCACTATGTGACTGGGGCTACCCATCATGACTGTATACTGTTGCCCATGGTTGCTGGGTGATCAGGGACTTGGAAGGAACATGATTGGAAAATTGGTGACAAGGAAGTGTGGAGACAAAGTATGTGGATAGACCTCTCTGAATGGGTAAAGAATGTGAAGATGTTTGCGTCTCATGTGAATGTGCACCAAAAGGTTACCTTGGCAGAGGAGGATTTTAACAACCAAGAGGACAGGATGACACATTCTGTGGAAACAAATCCTGCTCTTTTCCCAGCCATTCCTGCCCAATAGGCTCATGAACAAAGTGGTAGCAGAGATGAAGGTTATGCATGGGCTCAGCAGCTTGGACTTCCACACCAAGCCTGACTTGGCTACAGTCACTGCTGAGTGCCCAACTTACCAGCAATAGAAACCAACACTGAGTTCCAGGTATGGGACCATTCCTCATGGAGATCAGCCAGCTGGTGAAAGGTTGATTATATTGGACCATTTCCATCATAGAAAGGGTAGTGTTTAGGTCTTACAGGAATAAACAAATAGCAGACAAAGGTGGGTTTCCATTCCTGAGTCTAGGGATCCAGGGCAAGGTCAGAAGGGACCAGAACTGGCCTGAATCACCAGCAGGCTCATGACTTCTTGCCCACCAGGAGATGGAATGTACACGAAGTCTGGGATTGAAAAGAGCCCTCTGGTGGGATATGAGTGTGCTGGCTAGTGTCTTGGCAGGAAAGTGGCAGCTCTCTCCAAGTAGGTGATATGAGGAGCGTTCAATGAAGGGACTGTCTGTTGAGGTGGGAGCAAAGTGAAGGAAACCAACAAGGGTTGGAAAGAACTCAGGAAGCTTTTATCATCTCTAGGCTTGAAGGAATAAGGAATGGAGATGGTTTCCAGAAGCCAGAGAGACTAGTGAGAGAGTCAGAGAAGGACTGCCCAACAGAAGTTGTGGTTTTTAGTAGCAGGATGCAGTCAACACCAAGGGACTCTGGGGAGGGAGTAAGGGGAGCAAATCTCCTGCCGTCCCTTTCCTGCTGCTGTCAGAGCTCCTGCCCACGTCTTCTGAAGTGGAGAACAGGAGGCCCATGGTGGTCATAAAGGTCCAGCTCCTAGAGTTCAAATCAGGGTGCAGAAGGGTAGTGCATGGATCTGGAGGGACCATGAAAAATCACTCAACAGCAAGAGTGGCCCCAAGTTGGGCTATGGAGATGATGGAATGGCAGTTGTTGCTGTTGTTAGGTGCTATCAGGTCAGTTCTGGCTCATAGTGACCCTACGCACAAGACAATGAAATACTGTCGGCCCTGCACCATCTGCACAATGGTTGTTATGTTTGAGCCCATTGTTGCTGTCACTGTGGTAATCTGTCTTGTTGTGAGTTTTCACCGACTGTCCACTGTCCCAAGCATGATATCCTTCTCCAGAGACTGGTCCCTCTTACATGTCCAAAGTACAAGAAACAAAGTCTTGCCATCCTTGCTTCTGAGGAACATTCTGGTTGTACTTCTTCCAAGACAGATTTGTTTATTCTTCTGGTACTTTCAATATTCTTTTCTAACTCCATAATTCAAATGCATCGATTCTTCTCCTGTCTTCCTTATTCATTGTCCAACTTTCACATGCGTATGAGGCAACTGAAAATACCATGGTTTGAATTAGGTGTACCTTAGTCCTTAAAGTGACATCTTCTTACTCTTTAAGACTTTAAAGAGGTCTTTTGCAGCAGATTTGCCTAATGCATACATAATTTGATTCCTTGACTGCTGCTTCCATGAGTGTTGATTGTGTATCCAAGCAAAATTAAGTCTTTGACTTCAATCTTTTTCATTATATCGGGATATTCTTTATTGATCCAGTTGTGAGGATTTTTGTTTTCTTTACATTGAGGTGCATAGGATGGGCCGTTCTTTTAGTCAGCAGTATCTAGTAGTGATGTTTGTTATTGTCAGATTGGGCTAGGGAGAAAGTGGCAGGTTAGAGAGGCTGGACACAGTCTTTTTTTTTTTTTTTTTTAAATACTTTTATTGTGAATTGAGATAGTTTACATGGAGAACATCAGTTTTGCACTCAACCAATCATGTTTTGTTTCCATGCAATGATTACAAGCCCCACCATGCACCATCGGTTAACAATATTTGCCTCTATTCTACCACCTCCCTCCACCTTTTTTTATTTTTAATGTACACAAAAGCATCTAGGGATATATAATCATTTAAACAACCAAAGTACACATTTTACAAGCCTGCCTCCTGGCTGCCAGCACACAGCCTTTCTCTTCCTATGAGTCTAGAGTCCTCAGCTGCACTATCTCTCCATGCCATCACCTCTGCCTCTATCTCTAGTATCACTGCTTTTCTGGTTAGGATCCCACCACTCATGCTCTTCCCTCTTGATGGTCCTAGGATCCTCTGTTCCTGGAACGTAAGATTAACTACTACTCCCTTTTTGTTATACAACTTCTACCTTTAGACTTATGATCGTCGCAATTAGTCATGATGACAATTACTCACTATTGAATAAAAAAAATCCTATCCCCATATCCTTTCACAAGACCCATCTAGACAAGATGAAAACTATTCAGTGGGGATCCTACTTGTAAGCCAGCCACTTTGTGCCTTTATAGTTCCCCCTCCCCCATTTTAGGTAGCCAATGTCTAAGTTGCCTGTCCCTATCAACTCTGTGTACTGAAGGGATAGGCTTGGTCCTTGATGTGAAGACTCCTTCATTCTTGGTTGGTCAGAGAAAAAGAGGAAGACCCCCAATGAGATGGATTGGCCAAGTGGCAGCATCATGGATTGTCTCAAGTGTGGCAACAATAGTGAGGTTGGCCCAGGATCAGGCAGTGTTTCATTCTGCTGTGCAAATGGCACCTAACAACAACACAACACATCCATAAGTATAGGTCAAGTTCATCAAATTGTAGCAATGTACACTTGCTTCCCATATCAAACTTCTTTATCTTCCTCTAGTTGAGTTCTGATCATCAAGCCATCCAAATTAGGTCAAATGGGTACTATTGGAAATAGTTTTTTGGTACAACTAATATTGTGCTGGTGACATATTACTGAGAAAGAACCTTTCTTTCATGCTTGCAAGTGCTACCCAGTGGCTCTCAATTGGAGAATTCTGCCCCAAGTAAGCAAAGTTGTCATCTCCTTTCCCTAGTTTGGTTGCCTCACACCAGTCCACAAGACTAGCTGCTGCTTTGAGCATGGGCCAGGCTGAAGTACCTGCTGGATAATTCATACTTATCCCTTCAGACCCATCAACACTACTGCATTGGAAGCGTTCCCTGCTTACACCACAACCTTTGGGGGAGCACTAGGCATCTACGAGGCTGGGTTATAGGTCCAGTGACATTGTATCCAAAGTACTTCACTCTTTGCTTGTTGATAAAAGTAATTTATTTCACTCTATCAGGTCATCAAGAGCTCCCTGAGGACCCAAATTGGCACTGATTTATTTCAATAAAGCCAGTTCCTGCCATAATAATTTCAGATGAAATAGGTTCTTTTATTATTATTATTATTATTGTTGTGAATTGAGTGAAGGTTTACAGAGCAGACAATCAATTTTACATTCAGCAAATCATATACTTTGCTTCATTACAATGATTGCAATCCCCATTCGTGTATTTACCTCGATTCACTTTAACTCTTGTATTCCTTCCTATATCTCCCAATGCCTTCATGATTCCTCTGCCAACCTCCCTCTTATATATTGCCTGCCCCATCACTCATGTTAACATATGTCTACCATCTAGCCCATGAATCCCCACCCCACCCCATAACCATCACAGAATGCTTCTTTTATCAAGAAAATATTTTCTTAACTTTTTACAACATTGGTTTTATATTTGTCCTTTCTGATTGACTAATTTCACCCAACATAATGTTCTCCAGGTTCATCCATGTTGTGAAGTGTTTCACAGATTCATTGTTGTTATTCAGTGTTGTGAAGTGTTCAGTGTTGTGTAGTATCCCATTGTGTGATGTACCAAAGATTTTTTTTTTTTTAAACCATTCTTCTTTGATGGGCATTTAGGTTGTCTCCCTCTTTTTGCTAGCACAATAGGTTCTTAATAAATGACCATCAACACAGGCATTGCAGGGAATTTATTGAGAAGCACCAATATCATGTCCACTTTTACTATTATTATTAACTACCACTGAGTCGGCCATGACTCATGGTGACCCCATGCACAGTGGCAGAAAATGCTGCCCAGTCCTGCACCACCCCCATGATTGGCTAAAGATCATTGTGATTCATGGGGTTTACACTGAGTGATTGTCAGAAGCAGATCTCCAGGCTTTTCTTCCTAGTCTATCTTGGTCTGGAAGCTCTGTTGAAACCTGTTCAGTGTTGCAGCAACATGAAAGCCTCCTCTGATAGACAGGCACAATGGCCAGGAATTGAACCTGGTTCTCCCACATGGAAGATGTAATCTACCATTGAACTACCAAGGCCTATTGAAAATTTCATGCTTTTAACTTTGTTCCCCCAAAGCCATGAGATGCTTTATCCCTCAAGTGTAGGAAATCACTGATGAAGCAAATACCACCTGAGTTTCCATGGAGCCAGATTCTCCCATCTTGGTTGAGAGGGTTACACTTGCAGAAAGAAAGAAGGATTCCTCTATAGTAATATAATTTCAACAGTACAGTTGTAAGAGCAGCAAGAGACTATCTCCAGCCTTTCATTTATGAAAACAATAGCTCAAGTTTATGGTATTAACTGTTTATGGTAACTGTAGCCACTTCACTTCTCAGATACCCTCTCTTCACACACATATAAAAACACACACATATACAAACACCAGACACACACACATATATATCCAAACACAGACATAGGTACTAAAAGATACCCATGGACACATAAGTACATAGACACTTACACACATACATATACTCTCCCCTCATTTTGATGAAAATGTAAAGTCTTAGTTTGGAAAAAGAATGCAGAACAAGAAAACCTGCTCTCAGAAATGATTGGGGTTGATGCCTCTCACTGGTATTGGAATTAAGACTCTCAATCATGTGCTAGTGGTTCTTTATTGAACTCCATGAGATAAAGGAGAGACTCTCTTAGGGCTCTCTAGAGACACAGAACCAGTGAAACTTGTCTCTCTCTCCCTCTCTGTATGTATATATATATATATACAGTATCAATGGGCTCAAATGTGGCAACAATAGTGAGGTTGGCCCAGCATTGGGCAGTGTTTCGTTCTGCTGTGCATAAGGTCGCTATGAGTCGGTACCGACTCGATGGTACCTAACTACAACAACAACATATATATCGGAGTCCTTGAGTGGAGCTGTAAGATTAGCACTGGACTGTGAATCACAAGGTTGGCAGTTAAAACCCACCAGTCACTTCTCAGAAACTCCATATAGGGTCACTATGAGTTGGGATCAACAGTCCAGTGCTTATCCCAAA
>NW_006408580.1:12033823-12044826 GCF_000296735.1 Chrysochloris asiatica
ATATATATATAGTGGTTATGTGCCACTGAGTTGGTTCCAACTCATAACGACCCTGTATAGGGTTTCCAAGGTTGCAAATCTTTATGGGAGCAGAAAACCTCATCTTTTTCCTAATGAGTGACTGGTAGATTTGAACTACTGATCTTGTAGTTAGCAGCCCAGCATGTAATCCAATATGCTACCAGAGCTCCACTGTTTCTCTGTCAGTTTTGTTGTGCTTGTGTACTGCCATGATGATGGAGGAGTCCTGGTGTAGCACTGTGAGTTCATGTAATGGACTACAAGGTCAGTTTGAACAGCAAGGTTGGCAGTTCAAGCGCATCAACCTCTCCTCGGAAACCTTAAACAGGATCACTGTGAGTCATAACTGATTCAATGGCACTTGACAACAACAACAATGATGCTGGAAGCTATGCCACTGGTATTTAAAATACCAGCAGAGTCACCAATGGTGGACAGGTTTTAGCGGGGCTTCCAGACAAAGACCGACTAGGAAGAAGGACAGGCGGACCACTTCTGAAGGGTTAAGCACTAAAAATCTTACAAACAGCAACAGAACATTCTCTGACATAGTTCCAGAAGATAAGTCCTTCAGGTTGGAAGGTACTCAAAATGCCACCTCTTCTTAGGTCGAGTAGAGTTGATCTTAATTATGTGGATGGAGCAAAGCTTTCCAGACCTTCATTTTCTGATGGGCACAACTCAAAATGAGAAGAATCAGCTGCAAACATCCATTAATAATCAGAATGTAGAATGCATGAAATATGAATCGAGGAAAATTTGAAGTTGTCAAAAATGCAATGAAATGCATAAAGATTGATATCCTAGGCATTAGTGAGCTGAAATGGACTGGTATTGGCTATTTAGAATCAGACAATATGGTTTACTATCCCTGGAATGACAAATTGAAGAGGAATGGCATCACATTCATCATCAAAAAGAACATTTCAAGATCTATCTTGAAGTACAATGTTGTTTGTGATAGGATAATATCCATACAAGGAAGACCAGTTAATATCACTACTATTCAAATTATGCACCAACCACTAAAGCCAGTGATGATGAAACTGAAGAAGTCTACCAACTTCTTCAGTCTAAAATTGATCAAACATGCAATCAAGATGCATTGATAATTACTGATGATTGGAATGTGAAAGTTGGAAACAAAGAGGAAGGATCACTAGTTTGAAAATATGGACTTGGTGATAGGAAATTAAGCTGAAGATCGTATGATATAATTTTGCAAGATCAGTGACTTATTCATTGCACATACCTTTACTCAAAAATAAATGTGGACCTCACCAGATGGAATACATAGGAATCAAATGAACTCCATCTGTGGGAAGAGACAATGGAGAACCTCATTATCATCAACCCAAACAGTCAGTGGCTAATTGTGCAACAGACCATCAATTGCTCATATCCAAGTTCAGGCTGAAGCTGAAGAAAATTAAAACAAGCCATGAGAGCCAAAACATGACCTTGAATACGTTGTTGTTGTTGTTAAGTGCCGCTGAGTCAGTTCTGACTCATTGGGACCCTGAATAGAGTTTCTAAGGAGCAGCTGGTAGGTTTGAACAGCTGACCCTGTGGTTAGCAGTCTGGTACTTATCCTAAAGCATCACATCAGGAGTATATCCTACCTGAATTTAGAGACCATCACAGGAACAGATTTGATGCATCAGACACTAATGAACCAAAGACCAGAAGAGAGAGCATCAAGACAATCATATATAAAGAAAGCAAAAAGTCCAAAATGGATGTCAGAAGATATTCTGAAACTTGCTCTTGAGCAGAGAGAAGCTACGGTGACTGGAAGAAATGAAGTAAAAGAACTGAACAGAAAATTTCAAAGGACAGCTCTGGAATACAAAGTAAAATACTATAAAGAAATGTGCAAAGATCTGGAATTAGAAAAACCAAAAGGGAAGAACACACTCAACATTTCAAGCTGAAAGAAATGAAGAAAAAAAATTCATGCTTTTGCTTGCAATATTGAAGTATCTATGACAAAATATTAAATTGTGTAGGAAGCATCAAAAGAAGATAGAAAGGAATTTGGGCAAGATGGTGGACTAGGCACATCCACTACAACAAAGATACAAAAAAACCAAATGAAATAGACACAGATGAAAATTCTGGAACCCTGAACTTCAGAGGAAAGGCTAGAGAAGTAGATTGAGTGCTTGCTGGAAGGAGAAGCTGAGCAGGGATAGCAAGAAGATGAGAGAGACTGACTGGTGAATGGCCGACTAGATGTGGCACAACCATTTGTGAGCATCTTGGGCAACAGAAGGTGACCTGGCAGAGTAGATTCACACAGATGATGAGGAAAGTGCAATTCCTTCTTTTTCCCCATGCTACCTTGGTGACAAGAGGAGTTGTCAGCTCCCACCCTCATCCATCCCCAGTGCAGACCCTGCTCTCTGGGAGTTCGGAACTATGTGGTTGGGAGCCACACCAGTATGAGGAGAAGGCTAGCTGTAACACTTTGGTGACTAGATTCAGGTGGCTGTGGCTCCAGACCTACAGAACCTGCTGAGCCACCAGACCAGCATTTAATCCGTCACTCTGCCCCGAGCTTCCCTGTGGGTCCTAATAGGCACTGAAACCAGCTCCATCAAGAGTCTCCTCAACTACTTCCAGATTGAGTACCGTGATCATAGGTAACACCTAGACCTATAGGAACTCCATTTAGGGACAGGAACTCTGCTGTCACATCTCTCCCACACTCACCTCACAAGCTCCTTGGCTTTCACGAGCCCACCTAGAGTTTTCTCCTCTCCAGATCCAACAGCTGCAATGGTTTTGTTTGTTTGCTTTCCTTTTGTTTTTGTTTGTTTATTCTTTTTCCTCCACCTCTATTCCCTTGAACTTTATCCTTTCTATCTCTGCTTTGGTACTCTGGTAGCGTAGTGGTTACGAATTGGGCTGCTAATCTTAAGGCCCACAGTTCAAAACTACCAGTTGTTCCATGGGAGAAAGATGAGGCTTTCTGCTCCCGTAAAGATTTGCAGCCTAGGAAACCCTGTGCAGGGTCACTACGAGTCGGAACCGACTCCATGGTACTTAATAACAACAAATCTCCACTTTGGAATCCTGGTGTGGTGCTGTGGGTTAATGTGCTGGACTACAAAGTGGGTTTGAATCCCAAGGTGGGTGGTTCAAGCTCACCAGCCACTCCTCAGAAACCCGATACAGGATCACTATGAGTTGGAATAGATTTTAGTGCTCTTCATAACAGCAATCTCCGCTTTTGTTTCTCCTTCTTTTTTTCTGGTTCTCATTTCCCCTCTTCTTCTTTTTCTCTTTTGATCTTTCTTTACTACTCTCTGCTCTCATTCTTTTCATCTTCTCTCTCTCTGGTTTGTCTAGTGTTTTTTCTTTCTTTCTTTTTTTTATAAATGTATTCCTTCATTTTCCTCTTTTGTTTTTCTCTTCTTTAGCTCCATTTCTCTGTCTTTATAGTTATTATATTCGTTTTCTTTGGTTACTGCCTGTTTTAATCTCTTTTCTCTTTATTATTTTCCCTTTTCATTGTTGGTTCCTTGTTTGTTGAATCTGTTTTGTTTTCTTGTGTGTGTGTTCTCTTTCTCACTTGACAGGAGACAGCATCTGTGCATACAACTCAGCCACAGTCATACCCTCTGCAGTTCCACACACTGGACAAGAGCCAATACCAGCTTTTATACCACCTGATCAATGACAGACAACAGCCAACACCAGCCAAATCCACCCTAAACTGAAGTGAACAAATGGCAAACAAGAACAGTGTACATTTTCTAACTACACCCATAGGAGACAGTTGGTGAGAGCCTAAGAAGACATCAACATACAATCATCAATTAAATCCAAATAGGACAGTCCCACAATGTCCTGGAGACAACAGACAATTTGAGCTCACATGAAGAAACAAGAGAGAATGGCTCAAATGACCAAGATGCAGAGCCAGAAAACATTTCTGAGGAAGAAAAGGTAATGGAACTCACTGAAAAATAATAGAAAAGAATGATATTTAGGTACCTTCGAAGGACTGACAGAAAGACCAACACAGAAACTTTAGAAGAATTTGGGAAAACCCTACAAGAACATACAATAAATGCAAATACTGAAACAATACAAAACCTGCAATTAGAAATCCATAAGATTAATACTAAAATTTCAAAAATGGACAATACATTCAAAATGTAAAGGAATAGACTTAAAGTGATGGAAGCAGGAATTAGTAAGTTTGAAGATAAATCTCTCAATGCTAATATGCTAGAACAATCAGAAAAAAAGAATGAAAAAGTTCAAAGACAGTCGAAGAGTTATGTGTGACACCATGAAGTGATGACAACCTATGGGTGATTGGAATTCCAGAACAGGAAAAGACAATTAAAAAGCACAGAGAATCTGTTTTGTAAGCCTCCAGTCAATTCACAATAGAAAGGTTTTGGGTTTTTTTTTAAAGCACAGAAAAATTTGTCAAAGAGTTATTGGAAGAAAAGTTCCCTAAAATCATGAAAAACAAGAAGATAAGCATGCAAGAAGCTGAATGAACCCCAAACAGGATAGATCCCAAAAGAAAATAACCAAGACATATCATAATCAAGCTTTCCAAAACCAAAGATAAGGAAAGAATTCTGATAGCAGCTAGAGAAAAACGAAAAGTTACCTACAAAGGAGAAGCAATAAGACAGGTCTGATTTCTCAGCAGAAACCAACAGGTGAGAGGCAATGGGATGACATATACAAAACTCTGAAAGAAAAAAAAAAAATTGCTAATCAAGAATCATATACCCAGCAAAGGTGTCCCTCAAATAAATACAATGGCAAAATTAGGGTTTTTCCTGGTAAACAAAAATTAAAGGAATTTGTAATGACCAAACTAGCATTAAAAAAAAATGCTAAAAGGTTTTCTTTGGACACAGAACCAACAACAACAGACAACAACCTGAGATTACTATGTATGACAATACCACCCAGAACTCAATTTAAAGTAAAACAAATCTGTTGTTAAGTGCCGTAGAGTCGATTCTGACCCATAGTGACCCTTTATAGGGTTTCCAAGGAGCAACTGGTGAGCTTGAACAGCTGATCTTGCAGTTCAAATGGCTTTGCAGTCTGGTGCATTAACCCACAGTGCCACACCAGGACCCGTAAACAAATCTACAAGACTGAAAATATAGAATCAGAGATATCAGTTTATAATGATATCAACAAAAAAGAAGGAATAGTGTAGCTACAGAACTCCCAAAATGGTGAAGAAATCAAGTAAATTTCAAGGTAAAGCAGACTGTTTTAAATAGAGAAAAAATTAATAAACTACAGGGTAACCTCAAAGAATATTAATATACCTACACCTCAAAAAAAAAAAGGTAGAAATCAGAAAGATTTAGTAAACATTAACATTTAGTAACAGAAATGTAAATGAAAGAAACCCCACAAACAAAATGAACTCAGTGCAGAATATGTTGTGGAACAAAGCAATCAGCAGCACCACACAAAAAAGCAAAATGACAGCAATAAATTCATACCTGTCAATAATTACATTGAGTATAAGTGGATTAAATGTACCAGTCAAGAGACAGAGCAGAATGAATAAGAAAACAGGATCCTTTAATATGCAGTCTACAATAGACACATGAAAAAGATGGAGACAGTCTAAATGTCCATCAGTAGAAGAATGGTTACACTTTGTTTGGTACATACCCAGAACGGAATACTACACAACATTGAAGAATAATGATGAATATGGAAACACCTCACAATATGGATAAGCCTGGAGGATATTATGCTGAGTCAAATTAGTGAAGCACAAAAGGATAAATATTGTTAAGACCAATGCTATAAAAAGTTAAGAAATGGTTTTCTTAATAAAAAGAAACAATCTAGGATGTTTATGGGGGGGAAGAGGAGAGGGAAAAAGGTTTACAGGCTAAAGCGTAGACATGTTAACATGGGTGACAGGGCAAGCAATATACAACAAGAGGGAGAATAGCAGAGGAATGATGAAGGTAGTGGGAGACACAGGGAGGAATGCAATAGTTAAAGTGACTAGAGGTAAATACTGTTAACTGATGGTACATGGAGGAGATTGCAATCATTGTAATGAAACAAAGTATATGATTTGCTAAACATAAAACTGATGATCTGCTCTTTAAATCTTCACTCTATTGACAATAAAAAGTTTAAAAAGAAGAAGACTATCGAAGGAATACAGTGACTACAACAAAAATAATTGGTCAATGTTTAATAATTTCAAGAGGTATTTAGATAAAAACTCAATGATATTGAAGGAAGAAGTCCAAGCTAGACTGAAGGCATTGGCAAAACAAAACAACAACAAAAAAATAAGCTCCAGGAATTGACAGAACACATATTGAAATGTTTCAACAAACGGATGCAGCTCTAGAAACACTCACTAGTCTATACCAAGAAATTTGGAAGACAGCTACTTGGTCAACTGATTGGAAGAGTTCCATATTTGTACCAATTCCAAAGAAAGGTGATTCAACAGAATGTGGAAATCATCAAACAATAGTATTACTATCACATTCAAGTAAAAATTTGAGGGTCATCAATGAAAAAATAGGGACAAATGTGAGGACGCTAATTCAGGGCATACACAGACTACCAAACATTTTGAAAATTACACAAACAAAAGTAGACAAAATAGATGAGTGGGACATACTAAAAATTAAAAACTTATGTGCATCAAAAGACTTCACCAAGAGAGTAAAAAGGGAAACCACAGAATGGGAAACAATCTTTTGCAACAACACATAAGATAAGGGACTCATTTCTAAAATATATAGAAAACTACAACACCTCTACAAAATTTTGCTGAAGATAATTCAAAAATGGTCCCAGCAGCACATTGACAGGGAGTCATTAGAAGTTCAAGCCAGATTCAGAAGAGGACGAGGAATGAGTGATATCATTGCTGATGTCAGATGGATCTTGGCTGAAAGCAAAGAATACCAGAAACAAGTTTGCTTGTGTTTTATTGACTAGGCAAAGGCATTTGACTGTGTGGATCATAACACACTATGGATAACATTGCGAAGAATGAATATTCCAGAACACTTAATTGTGCTCTTGAGGAACCTGTACATAGATCAAGAGGTAGTCATTAGAACAGAACAAGGAGATACTGAATGGTTAAAATCAGGAAAGGTGTGTGTCAGGGTTGTATCCTTTTACCATATTTACTCAGTCTGTATGATGAGTAAATTATCTGAGAAACTGGATTATATGAAGAAGAACATGACATCCGGCTTGGAGGAAGACTCATTAACAACCTGTGATATGCATGTGAAACAAACTGGAAGCAAAGAGGACTTGAAATACTTACTGATGAAGATCAAAGAACACGGTCTTCAGTATGGATTGAATTTCAATGTAAAGAAAACAAAAATCCTTACAACTGGATGCATAAATAACATCATGATAAACAGAGAAAAGACTAAAGTTATCAAAGACTTCATTTTGCCTGGATAAACAATTAACACTCATGGGAGCAGCAGTCAAGAAATCAAAGGACATATTGGAAATCTTTTGCGAAAGACTTCTAGCATGTCACGATGAGGACTAAGATGCGCCTGATCCAAGTCATGGTATTTTTCAATTGCCTCATATACATGTGAAAGTTGAACAATGGGAAAATTGATGCCTTTAAACTATGGTGTTGGTGAAGAATATTGAAAGTACCTTGGGTTTCCAGAAGAACCAAGAAATCTATTATGGAAAGAAGTACAACCAAAATGTACTTAGAAGTAAGGATGGTGAGACTTCGTTTCTCGTACTTTGGACATACTGTGAGGAGGGACCAGTCCTTGGAAAAGAACATCATGTTTGGTAAAGTGGAGGATCAGTGAAAAAGAGGAAAACCCCCAGTGAGATGGAGTGACTCAATCACAGCAACAATGGGCTCAAAGATAACAATTGTGAGGATGGAACAGGACCGGGAAGTGTAAGGTCAGTATGAGTCTGATCTGACTTCACAACAACTAACAACAATATATGTATGTATGGAGTCCTGATGTGTACTGGACCTCCAGGTCGGTTTGAACTGCAAAGTTGGTGGTTCAAACTCACCAGCCGCTCCTTGGAAGCCCTGTACAGGGTCGGTATGAGTAGGAACCGACTAGACAGCACCTAACAACAACACTCAATTCAATCTCTGACAATGACTTTGCCGAGTCACACTCTCATCAACAGTATGTAAAACTCCAGTTGCTCCTCATTCTTATCAACACTTAGCATGATCACTTTTGGTTAGCTCTATTTTGGTGAATTAGACATTCTGGTGGGTGTTGTGTTATCTCATGTTGTTAAGTGCCGTCGAGTCAGTTCCTACTCCTAGTGACCTTGTATAGCAGGGGTGGGGAACGTCTGGCCTGCTGGCCTTATTTGGTCTGGCCCTGCCAAGGCAACTGAAGTTCCAGCCATCACATTTTTTGTTGTTGTTAAGTGCTGTTACATTGTTGTTGTTGTTGTTAGGTGCCATCGATTTGGTACCAACTCATAGCGATCGTATGCACAACAGAGTGAAACACTGCCTGGTCCTGGGCCAACCTCACAATTGTTGCCACACTTGAGCCCACTGATGCTGCCACTTTGCCAGTCCATCTCACTGGGGGTCTTCCTCTTTTTCTCTGACCCTCCACCATACCAAACATGATATCCTTCTCTAGTGACCGGTCCTCTCCTGACAATATGTCCGAAGTATGAGAGATGATGTTTGATCATCCTGGCCTCCAAGGAGCACTCTGGCTGCACTTCATGCAACGCAGATCTGTTTGTTCTTTTGGCTGTCCAGGGCACTTTAAATATTCTCCTCCAACACCATAACTCAAAAGCATCAGTTCTTCTACGGTCTTCCTTATTCACTGTCTAGCTTTTGCATGCATATGAGGTTATTGAAAACACCATGGCTTGGGGCAGGTACACCTTAGTCCTCTGACAACTTTGCTCTTCAACACTTTAAAAGGTCTTGTGAAGCAGATTTGCCTAATGCAGTCCGTCGTTTGATTTCTTGGCTGCTGCTTCCATGAGTGTTGATGGTTGATCCAAGAAGAATGAAGTCGTTGACTATTTCAATCTTTTCTCCATTGATAAGAATGTTATTTATTGGTCCAGTGATGAGGATTTTTGTTTTCTTTACGTTGAGATGCAATCTATACCAAAGGTTGTGGTCTTTGATCATCATCAGTAAGTATTTTAAGTCCTCTTCACTTTCAGAAAGCAAGGTTGTATCATCTGCATATCTCAGGTTGTTAATGAGTCTTCCTCCAATCCTGATGCCACTTTTTTCTTAATATAACCCAGGTTCTCAGATTTATTTGCTCAGCATACAGGTTGAATAAGTATGGTGAAAGAATACAACCCTGTCGCACAAATTTCTTAATCTTAAACCATTCAGTGTTCCCATGTTCTGTTCAAACAACTGCCTCTTGGTCCATGTACAGGTTCCTCATGAGCACAATTAAGTGTTCAGGAATACTCACTCATACTTTGCAATGTTGCCCATAGCTTGTCATAATCCACACAATCGAAAGCCTTTGCGTAGTCAATAAAGCACAGGTAAACGTCTTTCTGATATTCTCTGCTTTCAGTCAAGATCAATCGGACATCAGCAATGCTATCCCTCGTTCCATATCCTCTTCTGAATATGGTTTGAGCCTCTGGAAGTTCTCTGTCAATGTATGGTTGCAGCCGTTTCTGTATTACCTTTAGTAAAACTTTACTCACATGGGATATCAAAGATATTGTCTGATTAGGGGTGAGTTAAGTAAAAGTTTGACCAAATAAAGCAGGCTAATTTTTAAGTTGATAATTTTGTATGGCCCGTGAGTGATGTTATAAAATGTAGGCAGCAAAAAAGGTTCCCCATCCCTCCTGTATAGGGTTTCCAAGGAGCAGCTGGTAGGTTGCTGACCTTGTGGTTCACAGTGTAGTACTGATCCTAGAGCACCACACTAGGAGTCAGTGTTAAAATGTTTTTGAGTTTTTATTGTGAATTGAGTGATAGTGTACATGGGATAAAATCGGTTTTACACTCATCCTATTGTATTTTGTTTCATTGCAATGATTACAATCCCCTCCATGCATCATCATTCAACAACCAAAGGGCACATTCTGCAAGCCTGTCTCCTGGCCACCAGCACACAGCCTTTCTCTTTCCATGAGTCTAGAGTCCTCAGCTGGTCTCTCTCTCCATGTCCTCATCTCTGCCTCCATCTCTGGTGTGGCTGCCTCTCTAAACAGGGTCCCACATTCCGCTCCTGCTCTTCTCCCTGAATGGTCCTAGGGTCCTCTGTTCCTGGAATGTAAGAGTAACTACTTCCCCATTTATGTTACAAAACTTCTTTCTACCTTTACAGTTGTGACACAGTGTTATAGTGGTTTTACTGTGCATTTCTCTCATGGCTAATGGCATTGAGCACCTTTCCTTGTGCTTGCTGTTTTCTTTCTTTTTATCATTGTCTTATTCCTCCCTCGTTTCTCTCTCTCTCTTTTATTTTTTAAAAACCTTTTATTGTGAATTGAGTGAAGGTTTACAGACAAGATCATTGGTTTTACATTCAACAAATCCTACACTACTTTTTCTCTTTTTGAAGTTCTTCTTTTTCTTACTTAAATACTAGTGTCTTAGACACAGGGAAAGGGGCCTCCTTGGAGCTTACCAAAGGTAGCTGTGTCCCTCTTTGCCTGGATCTGTATTCTCTTAACTGCTCAACGTGCTGTGAATGTCACTGCTCCAGCACAGGGTTCTGTGCATGTGTGTAAGGAATGTAGTCATTGGTGTCACTATGGGGTGAGGGGGGAGGAATGCGGACCACACTGAGTGGCACTATCAGAGGGGTGACAGCAAAATGATTGTAAAAATTTTGTGTAGTGTCTCAGCAGAATTTTATTATATATATATAGCTCTGGTAGCATAGTGGTTACGAATCGGGCTGTGAACTGTAAGGTCAGCAGTTCGAAACTACCAGCGGTTCCGCGGGAGAAAGATG
>NW_006408580.1:12045067-12066961 GCF_000296735.1 Chrysochloris asiatica
TAAAGATTTACAGCCTCGGAAACCCTGTGCAGGGTCGCTATGGGTTAGAACCGACTCAACGGCACTTAACAACAACAACATACCTGTATTTAGCTATAACAACAGAAACATTTTTCATAAACCCAGTTTACATGTATCAATATACCTATTAGGCTAAAACTGTATGTTAATTTAATTTTTGAACCTCCTAGAGTCTGGTGTGGCTCTGTGGGTTAATGCGTCAGACTGCAAAGCCATTTGAACTGCAAGATTGGTGGTTCAAGCTCACCAGCTGTTCCTCGGAAACCCTGTGCAGGGTCGCTATGTGTTGGAATCGACTTGACGGCACTTCACAACAACAATGTGCTCTGGTCAGAGCTGTCATTATTACCCAATTACAATGATGCTTCAAATTACATGATTTTGTGTATACATGGGTGCTACAAGCACATGCTGTTATTTTATTTGTTGCTCGTGTTTTAGCTACAGTATTACAGTAAACAGTATTATGACCCTAGATCAACAGTTTCTTTGAGAATAAAGTAGTAATTAAGGCAAAGAAGGAGAAAGATAAAAAAGGCTTCATCTCAGTTACTAATAATGTCCTTCAATGTAGAAAGATTTTGCCAAACAATTTTATTGTTAGTATTCATATAATCTAAGAAATATTATACTGAAGCAATTTATAGCTGTATCATATATTAGTCTATGATTGCAGTTGACAATAAGCTTACATGCATAATGATTATAGAGCTCTTTGATCAATAGAAAAATGAATAGTTTAAAATATTAAGTGTGGGAATTGCTATATTTCTTGATACATGTTTAGAAATATGACTCAAATCTTAAATCAGTTTTTTAAAAAATTTTTAATGCTTATAAACATCACTGTCTTGAAAATATATATCTGATTGTAATGAAACTTCCAGGGGTTAAGTTTGAATTATGGTTTAAAAAATGTTAACACATTAAAATTTACATTTGATAGGATAAGCATCAGGCTGTCAACTGCAAGGTCCATGGTTCAAATCCATTAACCACTCCCCAGAAACCCTATACAGCACTGCCATGAGTCTGAGCTGATTCTATGGCACTTTAACAATAACAACAAAAAATTTTTTTCAACTATTGCTCATTTATCTTTAATATTATTATTATTATTATTTTGTATGGTTATTCTATCATGTCACATGGCATGCATAAATCAAAGAGGCCAAGTGGATGCCAGCAAAGAACAGCAAAAGAAGTAAGCATTCAATCACTCAAAACGCTTGCTGAATCCATGCTTTAATATGTCAGAAGACTGAATGAAGGCCAGGGCTTGTTAAAAAACACTTGCTAGTCAGTCTTTCATTGATAAAGCTGGTTCTTCTGAGGCTATCGTACATTCAGCAGAAGAGCAAACTGTGAAAACGGAAGTTAAAGAGAGTGATGGAAGTGACTAGCTATGATACTATAAATGAGAAAGATTTGAAAATCTTGTGTGATGTTGCTTTCTGGAAAATATCAGTTCCAGCTCATTTTCAGGTTGAAATCATCAAAAGGGGAAGTACTGCTTTCCAGAACAAAGACAGGCCTTTCAGTGCTGCCGTAAGGCAAGACGCAAAAGCAAAGGTGTACCAGCTTTCAAGAGTGGTTTTACAAGGTGTTGCCAAATGGTGAGAAAATTCTGCCATCATGAATTGTTGCCTCACTTGTCAGAGAGAATTTAGACTGTTTTTGCTGCTGTTTGACATTAGTGCTACAGATATGACATTCAGAAGTGGTGGAAATTGTGCCCCAAAGTACATAATCGTGAGACATCTGAAGAGCACCTATGTGACTTTGAAAAGTGGAAAACATTGGCAGCAGGTCTGAGGCTGCATAAAACCACTGACACTGATACTATTGCTTTGATGGAAACGGAGAAGAAAAAGTGGAGGGACATTTTGCACAGATTGCTTAATATCAGCTTGCTTCTTGCTAAGCAGGATTTGGCATTCCATGGCCACATGGAAGACGAATTTTCATAGAATAAAGGGACCTTTCTTGAGATGGTTAAGATGCTTTCAAAATATGATCCAGTGCTAAAAGAACACCTCATGAGATTAAAGCCAAGCATAAGTAAACTTCAAGTATTAGGAATGAGTTTATAAGTGCCCTGGCCAATCATGTGAAGGGGAAGCTTGTCACAGACATGAAGTCTGAGAAGTACTTTGGGATAATGTTCAATAAGCACACCTGGTGCATCACATACTGGCCAGATGTTTGAAGTGATCAGATATGTAAAAAGCAACAATAGGAAAGTTGAAGTGAAAGAAGTCTTTCTAGAATTTTTCCCTTTCAAGGAGAAAAAAAACCTGCTGACCTCAGTTTTGGCAATTGGAAAGCTATGGACCAGACATAATGATGTGCTTCACTCAAGGTTACAATATTTATGATAATGCTGTCACTATGGCTGGAATTCATGGAGGTGTACACACTATTCTTAAAGGAAAGAAGGATAAAGGTATGTATAATGGATGTGTGGACCATTTACTTAACTTGTGTAGTCAGTACGCTTTTGCTGAAAATGCATCATGCGTGATATTTTTGGGGAAATCTTGAGACAATGTTTTCTTTCTTTGCAGCGCCCACTATGCTTGACCGTCAGCGAAAAGACTACCAACAGCATGCTGCAGTTAAGCCTGTTAAAGATAAGCTCAGTATGCTTTTTTTGTGTTTTTCTTTATTTTAATCTTTTGTGAATTGAGTGAAGGTTTACAGACAAGATCATCAGCTTCACATTCAACAAATCATACGCTTTGTTTCATCTCAATGATTACAATATCCTCCCTGAAACAACAGTTATCCTACTTCCTCCCTGTGGTTCCTCATTTACATCTTATATTTTACGAATGAACAAAGCCAAAATATTTGATGCACACATATGAAACAAAACAAAACCTATATTCATTTAAATGTCCAAAGGGCACATTCTGCAAGCCAGACTCTTGCCTGCAGGCACACAGCCTTACTCAGCCCGTGGACCTAGAACCCATAGTTACTCGGTCTTTCCATGCCACCATCTCTGCTGTCACTGTTTTTCTAGGTAGGGATCTCACACTCCACTCATGCTCTTCCTTCTTCATGGTCCTAGGACTGTCTGTTCCTGAAATGGAAAATTAACTGTTTCCCCCTTTTGGGAAATTTCAGTTTTGAAAATCACAATTTATCCTGAATTATAAAATCCTGTAATATGGGTTAATGCATTGGACTGCAAAGTTGGTTTGAATTGCAAGGTTGGTGGTTCAAGCTCACCAGCCGTTCCTTGGAAACCCTATACAGAGTTGCTATGGGTCAACGGCACTTAAAAACAACAACAACAAATAATGATAATAATAACAACAACAACTATCAGCATCATCCCCCACCCCCTTTCACTAGACCCACCTAGAAAAGAGGAAAACTATTCAGTAGGGATTCTACTTTACCCCCACCTCATTCTGAAACTGAGCACACCCATGAAAACTTAAGCCAACCACTTCATGCCTTTATAGCCTCCTCACCCCAATTTAGCCAATGTCTAAATTGTCCATCCCTATCAACCATGACACTTAACAACAACAACAATCAACTCAGTGAGGAGGCAAGCATGTTCCTTGACATGAAGAATCTTCCATTCTGGTTGTAATTTTGAGCAACTGCATCCATAAGCAAAAGTCTAGTTCATCAAATTGTAGAAATTTACACTAGTTCACAGTATCAAATATCTTTATCTTCATCAGATTGGGTTTTGGTCAGCTCAGCCCTAGCCATCCAAGCTAGATCAAATGGGTACTAGCTGCAAATTTGGAGGTTCACACACACCTCCCTGCATATCAGAATACCTGGATGCTTTGCACTCAGCCCTAGCCCCCAGGGGTCAGTGCCCCTGGGCTGAGGAGTTCACATAACTCCCTAAACTTCAGATCAACCAGCCCTTCCTTTTCTTTATTTCACCATAAGGTCAACAGATGCCAATGGAACATGGCCAAACTCAGCCCGTGTCTTCATTGCTGCATTTCCCCCATTTCCACTCACAAGTAGACCCAGGTGGTCACCAGTGAGCATACTAGATTGACCCCAGGTTCCCTTGAACTTTCAGTTCTAGAAGGAGATTTTTCCTTATGGGCTGACTTTTCTTGCCTTGATGCCTCCAAAGCATTTTTGCTTGAAACAAAAAAGTAAAAAAAAAAAAAAAAAAAGTCAAACAGTTTGCTTTTTATGCAGGTCTTTCTTTCAATAAGCATTTTCTGTGCTTCCAGGAGTTCTGGGTTGGTTTGCATGTGTTTTCAAGTGGGAATGTTCAAACTCAGAAGTTTCTGGGTGCACTCAGGATTCCACCTAAGACCCCATACTCCGTAAAGACTTAACAAGAAGTCTATTTCTCTGGGCAAATTCTAACTCCCCTTTTAGCAAACTCAACCATAGGCTGAAAGTGGGCTTACAAGCTTTCTGTAATCTTAATTCCCAGTATTCATTTCTATCACACATGAATGTCTGTTGTACAATAATAGGCATAGGAAACCAATATCTGCAAAGCGGTCAAAGAAATAAACTTTTCTTGTTGTTGTTTCTCCCTTACCCATTTCAGCTTATGTCTCAATCCATGAACCTACTCACAGAGCACTGTTGTTTCAAGGTTGTGTATATCTCACTATACTTTTGGTGTGTTTGTGGTTGTGATTGAATCACTCTGAGATCCACAGGAACATTTGAATGCAAGAGGAGTAGCACAAGGTCTTTTGCCTACTGTTTGTGATTTCACTTTTCCATACTACCTGTTCTAGTAGGATGTATTTCAGGAAGTTACTCTTACACAGTGGTACCTACAGAGTAAAGGTTTAACTCTCAGCCAGGTGGTGGCAAAGCTAGAGGTACTAAGACTTTTTCTGCTCAAGGAGTGCTGTCACCTAGTGGAGCATGCAACTGAACAGGCACTTTAAAAACCAGATGATGGAGATAGCCTAAATGTTCATCAACAGAAGAATGCTTAAACTTTGGTGCACACACACAATGGAATACTATGAACAGTTGAAGAATAACAATGGATTTGTGAAACACCTCACAACAAGGAGGACATTATACTGAGTGAAATTAGTCCATCACAAAAGGATGACTATGGTGACACTACTGTCATAAAAAAGTTAAGAAAAGAAACAACCTAGGTTGTGTGTCTGCAGGCAGGACGCTGGCTTGTAAAATGTGCCCTTTGCTTGTTTAAATGAATATATGTTTCTCTGTGTTTTGTGTACATCAAAAAAAAAAAAAAAAAAAAAAAGAGAGGGAACAGAGGCAAATACTTTTAACTGATGGTACATGGAGAGGATTGTAATCATTGCAATGAAACAGAATGCGATTGGTTGAGTGCAAAACTGATGTTCTGTCATGTAAATTATCACTCAATTCACAATAAAAGCTTTGGGGAAAAAAGGAGACAAAAATCTATGATGGTTATGGAGGGAGGGAAAATGATTCACGGGCTAGAGGGTAGGCACATGTTAATATGGGTGATGGAACAGGCAACATACAACAAAAAAGAGGTTAGCAGAGGAAAGATGAAGGTAGTGGGAGACATGGGGAGAAATGCAAGAGTTAAATTGAATAGAGATAATTTCTATTGATACATGGACAGAGATTGCAGTCATTGTAATGAAGTAAAGTATATGATTTACTTAATGTAAAACTGATGATCTGCTCTGTAAATCTTTACTCAATTCACATTAAAAAGTTAAAAAAAATTAGACGATTGTGGATTTGTAGTAGGGAGAAGAGGAAGATGGCTAGGGATGGGAAACAGGCAAGCAATGCTGGACTCATTCTGAAAGAAGAAAATAAGAGGGCAACGTTTGAGTGCATTGATCACTTTCATTCTCAACTTCAGATCAGATCAAGGAAGTAGCAACCAAGTTTGAGGTTGTTCAAATGAGGAGTCTCATATCTACCTCTGAAGAAGAGTTAAAAGTTTCCATACCAAAACTGGCCACTTTCTATGATGATTTTCATAGAAATACCAAGGCTGAGAAGACACCTGAAAGCAGCAGTGATTGACCAAAGATTTGTGGTCAACATTAGACATTTTGACATTCACAGCCGAATGGAACTTTGTAGAATCCCACCCAACCCTTTCACTAAATGATTTCTGATGGTCTGTGTGTCTGTGACTTTCTGTGACAGGAGCTTTCCAGAGCTGAAACTTATAAAGAACTATTCGTGATCGACCATGGACAGTCAAGGCTTTCTGATCTTGTGATATTATCATTTGAAAGCGAATTGGTGAAAGGCACCGATCTCGATGAAGTGATTCATAAGTTCTCAGATCTGAAAGCCAGGAAAGTTCTGATTTAGTTGAGATAAGTGCTGAAATGTTTGTGCAATATCTGTTCCTGTTTATATTTATGGAGTCCTGGTATGGTGCTGTAGGATAAGCATTGGACTGTGAACCACAAGTTCTGTGGTTCAAACCTACCAACTGTTCCTTGGAAAACCTGTACAGGGTCGTTATGAGTTAGAACTGACTTGACGGCACTTAACAACAATAACAACAACAGTGTGGCACTATAGGATCAGTACAGGACTTTGAACCACAAGGTCGGCAGTTCAAACCCACCGGCTGCTCCTTGGAAACTCTATACAGGATCATTATGAGTTGGAATCAACTCGACAGTACTTAATAACAACATTGTAATTTTTTTTTTTTTAAGTTTTCATTGTGAACTGAGTGATAGTTTACATGGGAGAACATCGGCTTTACACCATCGTTTCATTGCAATGATTACAATCCTCTCCATGCATCATCATTCAACAGTATTTACTCCCATTCCCTTAGTTGTTTTTTTTTTTTTTTTTGGAGGGGGGTATTTACACAGAAAAACTCAGGAATATATAATAATTTAAACAACCAAAGGGCACATTCTGCAAGCCTGCCTCCTGGCTGCCAGCACTCAACTCTTCTCTTTCCATGAATCTAGAGTCCTCAGCTGCTCCCTCTCTCCATGTCTCCATCTCTGACGTCGCTGCTTCTCTAGATAGGGTCCTGAATTCCGCTTGTGTTCTTCTCCCTTGGTGGTCCTAGGGTCTTCTGATTCTGGACTGTAAGATTAATAACTTCCCCATTTTTGTTACAAAGCTTCTATATTTACAGTTAACAACATTGTAATTTAAAGGTGTATTTTTAATTCTGCTAGTTGATTATATCACCATTTACAAGTAACATTAGTACAAAAACTAATTTAGTACAAAAAAAACTTCCTTGGTGACCACTCACATCACCCATAAGGGGAAGTGACCAAAGAACATCAGTGAAGTGGCCATCTAACCCCTACATCGTCCAGCAGACTACTGTGAACCCGGTGGAGACCTGGTCGACAAGCAGAGAGGCAGGACCTGGGGACTCATGGGCTCAGAGTCAAGGATACAGCCACAGAGGACTAGAGTGGAGAGTGAAGCAGCCAGCTGATAAGAAGAGGGCGGACAGATGCAAGAACACCCACACTTACAGACGATACCCACTTGACCTGGCTTCAATGACTGGATGAACAGAAGTCAACACGAAGAAGAAAGAGGAGGAAAAAGGTGTCATCTGATACAATTTGACAAACCTGACCTACACCCATAAATGCAGTAGCACAAAAGAGGAAACAAATCCCTGCTGCAAGAATTATTCCCACCCCCTCCACACAAAGAGTGGACAGGGATGGGCAACTTGGACATTGTTGTTGTTGTTACGTGCCGTCGAGTCGGTTCCGACCCATAGCGACCCTGTACAGGGTTTCCGAGGGTGTAAATCCTTACGGGAGTAGAAAGCCTCATCTTTCTCCCGCGGAGCGGCTGGTAGTTTCGAACCGCCGACCTTAAGGTTCGCAGCCCGATTCGTAACCACTACGCTACCAGAGCTACCCAAAATGGGGGCAGGGATTCAAAGGTAAGAAGTGACTGGCTTACAAGCATTCGAGAGGGAACCTAGATCCAAAGGACATGGAGGAAGGTAGAGTCTCCAGTAAATAGTATCCAGCCTGTCCAGGAAGGGCTGATGAAATGAAATGCAGATGGGTCTTTTGTGATGCAATAGTGAAGAATTGTTATCAGGACTGATTGTGAGGATTGGAAATGTAAAGGTGGACATTTTATAGCAAGGAGGGGAGTGATTAACTTTTCAGTTTAGGAGCGGAGGGCCCTGGGACCATCGATGGAGAGGAGCGGAGAGCAGGACCCTACCAAGAGAAGCAGTGAGGCCTGAGATGGAGGCAGAGAAGATGATGTGAAGAGATGGAACAGCAGGGGACTTGAGATCCAGAGAGGGAAAGGGGCTGTGTGCTGAGGACAGTGGGGTGGGGGCAGGCTTGCAGGGTATACCCTTTGGGTGGGTGAAGATGCATGTACGGGATGATAACTATGGCAATGAAACAATGTATGATAGAATGAATGTAAAACTAATGTTCTCCCATGTAAACTATCACACAATTCACAATAAAACATTTATTAAAAAAAAAAAATCACTAAGGATTCTGTATGGAGCCCTGATGTGGTGTTGTAAGGTAAGCACTGGACTGCTAACCACAAGGTTGGTGGCTCAAACCCATCAGCTGCTCCTTGGAAACCCTATATAGGTCGGAACTGACTTGATGGCACTTAACAACAACCAACACAGATTCTGTATGTTCTGGTAAGAGAGGAGACCCATGGGAATAGGAATTGGTAACACCATGAGTGACACTAGGTGACACTAGCCCTAATGATGCCACTGTATGTGGTTTTTGTGTTCTGGCTTTGCCAGGTTAGCCCACTTGCAGAATTCTTTTCCATTACATAAGACTTTGCAAAAAAGCCTTGAGTTGCTGCAAGGAAAGGCCTGGTGTAAAATGCCAACTAACAAAAACATTGATATCAAATAATGTGGAAAATCCATCATGCCCTTGTCACTGGAAGAGCCCGATTATCTGATGATAGCTGGCAGATTCATCCAGGTAGGAAAGACAAGCTCTTCAGAATATAAACAGCCTACTGGCCCCCAGCCTGGCCAAATACTCAATTTGCCTTCCACTTAAATCAAAGGAGAGTGTGAGCCAGAGAGAGCAACTGAGCAACAACTGTAAGGAAAGAAACTTTCTTGACCAAACTTTAGCCTGGTTTTGGGATCCATCTAAAATCACCTAGGCCTTAGCTTAAAAACGTGACTAGGCCCAGCTGCCAGGAACTTTTAGAGAAAAACAGTTAGGTCAGGCCGCCCTCAGAATCATTGGAATTTCCCCAGTTTCCCCTAATATGCAATCAATCACCGCAATAGCAAAAGCCAATCCATTTATACGCACTGCAGCTGATAAAATCCTATAAAAGGCAGGGAAACTAACAAGCCAGGGTCGCCTTCACCTCCCTGTGGAGAGGTTTTATGACGGTAGATCCCAACGCGTTGGAAAAATAAACCTCTTGCTATTGCATTGAACTTGAGTCCTGTTGATCTTTTTTAGGGGTTTCTCACCCGGATAGGGTCCGTTTTAGGGGCCTTACACAACTACTTGTTTGTCACAAGCATTGCTCCATTAACTTCTTGTTGTTACCTGGTGTGGAATCAGCTTGAATCACAGCAAGCCCAAGCACAATGGAACAAAACCCTGGCTGGACCTGCGCCAACCCCCTGATTGAATGTGGATCAGACCATTGTGATCATAAGGTTTTCATTGCTTGATTTTCTGTAGTAGATCATCTGGCCTTTCTCCCCAGTTAGTCTTAGTCTGGAAGCTTCAATAAAATCTGGTTCAGCATCAGAACAACACACAAGCCTCTATCAGCCAATGGGTGGTGACTGAGTATGAGGGGCATGGACCAGGAAGAAAACCCAGGTCTCCCATGTGGAGGACAAAGATTCTACCATTGAACCGCCAAACATAGTCTACTGTTTTGTGCCATCGAGTTGGCACTGACTCATTTTGAACCTATGCACAACCAAATGAACCATTTCCTGGTCCTGCACCATCCTCACAATTATGTTTGAGCCATTGTTACCCATAGAATTCAATACTGCAACTCGAAGCTTGTTTTTTTCCCTTCAGTTTGGTTTGTGAAATGTTGAATGTGTTCTTCCCTTTTGGTTTCTAACTCCAGGTCTTAGCCTCTTTCATTATAATACTTTGGCTTCTTAAGCTGCCCTTTGAAATCTTCTGTTCAGCTCTCTTACTTCATCATTTCTTCCATTCGCTTTAGGTGCTCTACATTCCAGAGCAAGTTTCAGAGTTTCTTCTGACATCCACTTTGGTGTTTTCTTCCTTTCTTGTCTTTTTAATGACCTTTTGCTTTCTTCCTGTATGATGTTCTTGATGCCATCCTGTACAGGAAGTATTAACCGCACCTCTGCCCTTTAAGAGAGGGACCTTGCCTTCTACTGATTAATAGTCAGCTGAGACAGGATGTCTAAAGGACCAAAGGCTTGTTATAGGAAAGAGGCTTACAGTGGAGATGGGGAGGGCTTAATACTGTTCTCCCAGAACAAAGGATTTGCTGGGTTGTTTTTAAAGTTTTGGGTGGGGAAAAGGCATCATGTTTATTCATAGGGATAGTGGAGGATTTCCAGGAAATGCTCTGTTTAGGAGGGGCAATGCTAATTGGGTGCGTGTGCAGCAGTTTTTCAAGATGGATTCCATCACAAAGGTCTCTGGAAGGAGCCGACAAAACATCTTATGGGATGTCACACATGCATCATTCTTCAGCACTCAGGTTCCAGCTCCTTCCGGGGGTTGGTGTTCTCCTTCTACCCTCGAGAACAGGTTAGACTGCACAAATGAGTCAAATACAGAGAACTTACAGATGGTCTGTATAATTATAGTAAACAGACTATAAAATGGGCAAGGTTTTGGGATTAATACTTTCATCCTCCAAGGTGCACCCTAAGCCCCCTGTCTCAGGGAGACTTGGAGAGGTCAAGTAGCAGATGCTGGGGGATGGGTCACATGTCGACCCCAACTAGTCCCATCATAGCTGCTCAGGGGGAGTCTCAGGTTTGCGGGGAGACGAGGCTATGGGGCTACAGTTTTAGAAATCATCCATCTCTGAGAATCTACTCAATGCACATTCACTGAGCCCCTACTACACTGTGCCCCTACTAGTACAGTGCCCCAAGCACTGGGCCAGGCACTGAGAGTATAGCAGAGAACCAAAGAGAACTCCGGTCCTTGAGACAAAGTCTTTGCTTTCCAGGTAACTCTTTCCAAGAGGTCCCCTAGGCTCCCTGCCTCAATCCCAGAACTCTACTGGTCTATGGCTTTTAATATCAAATCTGTTCTTAAGATGGTCTCTAAATATAGGTGGGATATATTTAAGGTCATCTTTTGGCTCTCATGAACTTGTTTTAATTTTCTCCAGCTTCAGCCTAAACTTTCTTATGAGCAATTGATGGTCTGTTTCACAGTCGACTCCTGGCTTTGCTTTGGCTGATGATATGGAGCTTCCCACAGATGTAGTCAATTGGATCCCTGTACATTCCATTTGGTGAGGTCCATGTGTATAGTCACTGTTTGTTATTTTTTTAAAAAAAGGTATTTGCAGTGAATAAGTCATTGAATTTGCAAAATTTTATCATACGATATTCAGCACCATTTCTATCACCAAAGTAATATTTTCCAACTACCAATCCCTCTTCTTTGTTTCCAATTTTTGCATTATAGTCAGCAGTAGTTAGCGATGTATCTTGATTGCATGTTTGATCAATTTCAGACTGAAGAAGTTGATAGGATTCTTCAATTTCATCATCATTGGCTTTGGTGGTTGGTGTGTAAATTTGAATAATAGTTGTATTAACGGATCTTCTTTGTAAGTGTATAAATAGCATCTTATCACAGACAGCATTTTACTTTAAGATAAATCTTGAAATGTTCTTTTTGATGATGAATGCAACACCATTCCTCTTCAATTTGTTATTTTTGGCATAGTAAATTATATGATTCTCCTATTCAAAATGACCAATACTTGCCCATATCGACTCAACAAAGTCTAGGAGATAGATAATTTTTCACAAATTCCAATTTTCCTAGATTTATGCTTCATACATTCCATGTTCCAACTATTAATGGATATTTAAAGCTGTTTCTTCTAATTTTGAGTTGTGCACCATCAGCAAATGAAGGTCTGGAAAGCTTTGTTCCTTTCATGTCATTAAGGTAGATTCTACGTTGGCAAGACAGACACCTTTTCCTCAGTCGTATTTTGAGTGCCTTCCAACCTAAGGAGCTCATCTTCCAACAATGTATCAGACAATGTTCTACTGCTATTCATAAAGTTTTCAGGGGCTAATCCCTTAGAAGTGGGTCACCTATGTCTTTTTCCTAGTCTATCTTGGTCTGGAAGCTCTGCTGAAATCTGGCCATCATGGGTGACCCTGCTGGTATTTGAAACATCAGTGGTGTAGTTTCCAGCATCACAGCAACATGAAAGCCACCACAGTATGACAAACTGACAGACATGTAGGGAAACCTAGTCTAGGCTTTTCCAAATTTCTCATTTAAAAATGTTCAGTTTGTCCATCCATGAAATGAGCCTAACTGAATAGTACTTATTTCATATTCCAAGGAGGTTATGAAGATGAACAAAGCACAGATAAATTTGCAATTGCAGAAAAAAAGCAAGGGGCAAAACCAAAACGGGAGCCAGGTTGAGTAGTGGGTGAGTTTGGAGGTACGTGTGTAGGAAGTAGCTCTCATGCTGCATTGGGTTAAGTGTTGAGCTGCTAACCCAAAGGTCAGTGGTTCAAACTCCACCAGCTGCTTGCTCCTCAGGAAAAAGCTGTGGCAGCTTGCTTCCATAAAGATTTGCAGTCTCAGAAATCCTAAGAAGCAGTTTTACCCTGTCCTATGTGGTCACTGTGAGTCAGAATGGACTTATGGAGCGGGGATGTTGTGAGACTGTGCAGCAGACTGATTGAGTGACTCTCCCCAATCTCCACCTTGCTAAAACCCAAAATGCCACACCCGCTGCCATCAAGTTGATTCTCACTCATAGCAACTCTATGGGGCAAAGCAGAACTGCTTCCGAGAGTTTCTGAAACTGTAAGTCTTTACGGAAACAGACAGCCTCATCCTTCTTCCTGCAGAACTTGCAGTTAGTAAACCAACATGAACCTACTATGCTCCGGAGGCTCCTCTCACCTTGCTAAAGGAACCCATTTAATTCAGATGTCCACCCTTAAGGAGGGGACTCCATCCCCAACTCAGAGGCAAATCTTTATTATTCTTAACTCAGTCATGGTGTTGTTGTTGTTAAATGCTGTCGAGTCAGTTCTGACCCATAGCGACTCTGTAAAGCTGTGAGGAGCAGCTGATGAACTTGAATCATTGACCTTGTGGTTTTTGACCTTGTCGACTTTGCAGTCCAGCGCATTAACCCACAGCACCACACCAGGACTACCCGCAGAAATTGAAGGCTGCAGGGTCATGTGATCCCATTCTGGCCAATGAGTTCTGAGCTAATTCTGTTGAGGCGCTTCCTTACTCTTAGGAAGGCAATCCTGGAAACACCCTTGCTGTTTAGCAGACCTGTACCCATACAGTTGGAGGCTCTTTCTGACTGGCGGGTGCCCTGCTGTGCTGGCTATTAAATATTTTTAAAATCTCCCTCGACTGTCCTTTGCTATTGGAAGTTGTATATCTGCAAGTAATGCCTAGAACTATAGCAGCCTTTTCTGGTGATCAATTGGAGGATGAAGTCAACATGCATGTCAAGAAAGGAAGAGGAGAGGAATCTTGAAGTACCATCTTGGGAGCCTTTCTACCTTGAGGTCTCTAGTTCTGTGGTTGTCAATTCCTTTATCATTTTTGACTTGGTGTTTTCCGTTACCTGCATTCAAAGCATCCTAGAGAGGCAGCCTGCAGATGATTCTATATTCTCTAGAACTAATGGGCAGGCCCACTACTAAGGGTAGTTGAAACAGTAAGGTCTTTTGGTCTCAACACATAACCACTTGCCAGAATAGAAGTAGAAGAGGGTGTGGTCAAGAACAGGTCAGTGAAGTCTCCCCATGGTTGGAGGCATCTCAGGGCATATGAGTGAAGATAGGGGCATCTAGGGAATGCTAGAGAATGCACAGTGTGGCTTAGGACACTGAGCTCCTGCTAGGAGTGTGTGGGGCTGGGGGTGGATGCATGGGGTCGGGGGCTCCTATGCAAAGAGGATAAACCAACACTGAGGTTGCTTCCTGGAGAACATGCTGCAGGATCAAAAGCCAGTTGTTGTCAAAATCCTTATGACTGATGGTGAACCCGTGTGTCTGAGTAAAACGATATTCCATAGGTTTTCAATGACTGATTTGTCAGAAGTCCATCTCCAGGCTTTTCTTCTGAGGTACCTCTGGGCAGCCTCAAACCACAAACCTTTCGGTTAGCAGCCACCAAACATGTTAAATGTTTGTACCACCCAGGTGGTCAGAACAGCTATAAGCATGTGAAAGCTTTCTGTTTATCTGATATGTATCATCCCGATCATTCGATTATTCGTCATAGAGTCGTAAAGTCCTGGTATGACACAGCAGGATAAGCACTGAACTGCAAATCACAAGGTTGGTGGTTCAAACCCACCAGCTGTTCCTTGAAAGCCCTATACAGGGTCACTATGAGACAGAACTGACTTAACAACACTTAACAACAACAGAGAGTAAGAGAGCCTTGGTGTGGTGCTAGGATAAGCACTGTACTGTTAACTGCAGAGTTGGCAGTTCAAACCCGCCAGCAGCTCTCAGAAACCATATACAGGATCGCTATAAATCTGAATCAACTTGACGGCAGACAACAACAGAGACTGAGAGGCCTGAATGATGATTGTAAATGGGGAAACAAGTTACTTCCTTGGGGTCAAACAGGGGATTAGGGAGAAGGGACTCTGAATCCGGATGTAGGACTTGACATCCAGTTCCCTTTCTGCTACTCACACAGCTGAGGAATGGAGGCCAGAAAGCTACAAGGGCTGGAGAGTTATACTCAGGGGCTAGTGGATGAAATGGAGCCCAGGAAGGGAGAGCAAACTTGCTAACCGGATATGATCTCAGTGGGCAAAGTACCTCCTTGAGTTTCTTAAGCCCCAGGAAGATTTGAGAGGAGGGCATAGAGATGGATCTGTTTCTGAAGGTGCTTCCTTTCCCTTGCCCCTGTGCCACAGAGACAAATAGTGGGTACCTGCAAATGACAGTTGTCCCCACCAATGTCTTTGTTTTAGTCCAGAGCCAACCTTGATTTAAGACTCAGCATTATTCATGTTCCCCAGAGAGTATCCGCTCACATTCAAAGCATCCCTGGGCTGCGAAGTGTGGAATACCTTTGCAGTAAACAATTTGGCCTTTGGTCCTGGTTCTTGAGAGTTGAACCACACCTGAGGTCAATGGGGTGGGTGAGAGGGGGGGATGACTGGATCAAGAGGGACCACCTGGGGGCCCAATACTGACTAAGCCTCAGGAAGCTCAATTATCATGGCCACTTGGTGAGACTAATAAAAGGTCTTGGATCACAGGCACTCACTGGAGTTTCCTGGATGGAGAGAGAGTGAACATCTGCTCTGTTCTCAGGAGGGTAAATGCATCTCCTGGGAGCATGGGGGCTCTGCACTGAGATCCCTCCACGACCTCACCCTGTATGTATGTCTTTATTTATTTATTATTTTTAATCATCCTGAGAACTTTGCTTTTACTTACTGTTTTTTTTTCTTAGTTTTGTTGTTGTTGAGAATATATACAGCAAAACATAGCATCAATTCAAGTATCTATATATACAATTCAGTGACATTGATGGCATTCTTTGAGTTGGGCAATAATTCTCACCCTCGTTTTCTGAGTTGTTCCTTTTCCGTTAATATGAACACACTGCCCCTAAAGGAGCTCTGGTAGCATAGTGGTTATGAATCGGGCTGCGAACCACAAGGTCAGCAGTTCAAAACCAGCAGCTGTTCCGTGGGAGGAAGATGAGGCTTTCTGCTCCCGTAAAAATGTACAGCCTCTGAAACCCTGTACAGGGTCGCTATGATTCGGAACCGACTCCACGGCACATAACAACAACAACAACCCCTAACGTTTCTATCTAATCTTTTCGAGTTGCTGTTGTCAGTTTGACCCCATATAGATAGTGCTTACGAGAACATGATGCTCAAGGTGGGTCTTTTTTACTAGTTAAGCTAAACAATTGTTCTCAGAAGACTTCAGAGAATATTTTTGGCTTAAGCATTAAAGATTGTCTCAGGGCAATAGTTTCAAGGGGTTCATCCACCCTCCATGACTCCATGAGATTTTGAAATTCTGTTCTGCATTTCCCCCCTTTTGATCAGCATTCTTCTATGGCATCTTTTATGGCTCAGTAATGGGAATCAGACCGCATCCAGTTCTTCTAGCACTGGAGGCAGTGTTTTAAGCCTTTTTGTTTCTAGATTAAAGCTAGCCCTTTCTTTGGAGTTTGGGAGTTGGTCCAACAGAAATAGAGACGGGGCCTGTGCGTGTTGCCCTAGCCCTGGGTGAATGGGGATGAGACAGAGAAGGGTGCATGGAGCAGCTGGATTCTGAATTGACCAGGTAAGGTGGGATTTCTACAGGATGCAGTTGGCCTGTGGAGTGGATTTTATTATCCCATCACACATTTGGCATCGAAGATGAACGATTTTAGCCTCCTTGGGCTGGTGGTGGTGGTCTGTTGTGCAGTAGATTCTGGATCATAGTGACCCTGTATAGGGTTCCTGAGGTTGTAAATCTCTATGGGAGCAGAAAGTCTCATCTTTCTCCGACCTTGTGGTTAGCAGCCCAATGTGTAACCCACTACTCCAGGGCTCCTTGGACTCGGTTTATACAATTGACGATGAAGGTATGGAGTCCTCTTGAGTGGTTCTGAGGTCTCATGGGCCACACAGGTTTGAATGAAGAAGTCACGGAACATTCAGGGCTGCTGAGTTTCACATCAGGGGCTACATGGAAGACAGTGTGATAGATTCCTCCTGGAGGTGTGGAAGGCAGACCCCACTGCAAAGGGAATACATATTCTCATCATGAACTTCTCAGCAGACACCGTCAGGGCCCTGCCACCATCCTCTTGGCCCACCCTGGAGGTCATCCACAGACAGCTACTGGACACAGTGACTGCTTTCTGAGATGCTGATTAGCAGAGTAGGTCCAAAGTGTTGGAGAGTTAGTATCCTAGGGACAACACTTTTTTCTCTGTGTTCTTTATTCTTTGTGTTGAAGCAAAATCACTTGTTTTCAGAAGTCATGAAGTTTTTTAAAAAGTCATATTTTTTGTTTTTATACATTAATCAACCTTCAAGAGCAATCATTCTTTATTCCCACTGTTTTTCTCCTCGAATAGAAACACTGTTACTGAAGAAAAAGGAAAAAGATAAAAAACAAGGTGATGGGAGCAGGGTGCAAAAAAGACTTCCTGTGTTGATGGAAAATTTTAGAATTGAAAACCTCTGCTCAAGTTGGAATTTCTCAGGAAGAAGGCCAGAGTTAGGACCCTGTGGACCTTCCAGGATGACTCTCTTGATGATGATTAGAAGACCCCAGCTGGGAGACAGATACACGATCCACCTCCTCACCCCCTAATCAGGATCTCAAGTGCCCTGATTTCACCAGAGCTACTGACAAAACTGTAGTAGAGTTAAGGGCAGCAACAGGGGCTGTAGGTGGCCATGCCTAGGGAGAACGCTTAATCCATGAGTGTTGGCACACAGACCCCCAAGCTTCCCACTCCTCAGTGCTGCAATTCTGGGGTATGTTCCTCACAGTTTTCCAGAGGGTCCCTGCAGGAGACTTCTTCTAGTTGCCATTGCGTTGATTCGGACTCTTGGCAGCCCCAAGTGTATCAGAGTAGAACTGTACTTTCTAGGGTTTTCAAAGACTGATTTTTCACAAGTAGCTCACTGGGTTTTTCTTCCAAGGTGCCTCCTGGTGGACACGGACCTCCAACCTTTCAGTTAGCAGCTGAGCACATTAACCATTTGTTCTACTTGGGGACTCCATCCCTTCCCTATCTCACTTCTCCACCATTACCAGTACTTCTTGGGATAATTTCCCGAAGAAGCTAGCGAGACAGGGAGCCTAGGGGGCCTCTTGGAATGTGGAAACATTCATCTCAAGACCTTGCCCATTTTACAGTCTATTTACCTCAAACAAGTTTCTATAGATTAGCCCACATCCTGAGACATGCTATTAAGATACAGGCTGGCTGGTTTTATCCATTCCCTACCTGTGTACAACCTTGCGTAAAGGACGACCTTCCGCTGGGGGCAGAGGAGAACACCAGCCCCTGGGAATCCTGAGGAGCTATGCATGCGTGACACCCCAGAATACGTTCTGTCTGCTCCTACCAGAAGCCTTTGTGGTGGAATTCATCTTGAAGAAACGGCTGCGAACTCTCTCAATTAGCATGGCCCCTCCTAAACAGGGCAATTCCCAGAAATCCCCACCTATTCCTATGAATAAACACGATGTCTTTTCCCAAAACCTTTTGAAACCCCAGCAAAGCCTTTGTTAAGGAAGTTGGGAGTTAAGTGTTGCCTTAAACCCGATCTGTCTCTACTAGTCAGCCTGTTTCCTATAATAAACCTTTGCTTGTGTGGAAACTCTGTCTCACTTGATTATTTTTAATCAGTAGAAGGCAAGAACCCTCCCTTTTAGGACTGAGGTGTGATTAGCACTCCTGGCAACATATTTTCATATCAGGAGCTCCTTTTTAAAAAAATTGTAGCAATATATATACAACAAAAGATTTGTCATTTCAACTATTTTACCTGTACAATCCAGCCATACCAAACCACACTCCCCATGTTGCAAAACCATCACCAAAATCAGGATCTCCTTATAGGGGAACTAGACAATAACAAGACTCCTGGTGTGGCACTGCAGGATCAGCACTGGACTGGGAACCACAAGGTCGGCTGTTCAAATCTACCAGCTGCTCCTCAGAAACCCTATACAGGGTCGCTATGAGTCAGAACTGACTCAAATGCACTTAACAACACCACCAACAAGACAACACTAGAACTCCTTGTGTGGTACAGTAAGATCAGCACTGGACTGTGAACTACAAAATTGGCAGTGTACACCCACCATCTGCTCCTGGGACACCCTATACAGCATCGCTATGAGTCGGAAGCAACTCGATGGCACTTAACAACAACAGACAACAATATTGAAATATTGAAGTTGTCAAGTATATTATTTTACTTAGATTCACAATCAATGTTAATGGAAGCAGCAGTCAAACAATGAAACATATTACATTTAAAGTGTTCAACAGCAAAGATGTCACTCTGAGGGCTAAGGTGTGCCTGACCCTGGTGGTGGTGATTATGTGCCGTGGAGTTGGTTCCGACTCATAGCGACCCTGTACAGGGTTTCCGAGGCTGTAAATCTTTACAGGAGCAGAAAGCCTCATCTTTCTCCCACAGAACAGCTGGCAGTTTCGAACTGCTGACCTTGCTGTTCACAGCCCGATTCGTAATCACCATGCTACCAGAGCTCCTTAGCTATGGTATTTTTAATCATGTCGTATGCATGTGAAAGCTGGACAATGAATAAGGAAGACCAGAGAAGAATTGATGCCTTTGAATTATAGTGTTAATGATGAACATTGAAATTACCTTGCACTGTCAGCAGAAGAAACAAATCTGTCTTAGAAGAAGTACAACCTGAATACTCCTTAGAAGCAAATATGGTAATGTACTTTGGACATGTTATCAGAAGACGCCAATCCCGGGAAAAGGACATCATGCTTGGTAAAGTGGAGGGTCAGCAAAAAAGAGGAAAACAGGCTCAAACGTAACAATTGTGAGGATGGTGCTGGACTGGATAGTGTTTTGCTTGGTTGTACATAGGGTTGCTCTGGTAGCGAAGTGGTTACGAATTGGGCTGCAAACCGCAAGGTCAGCAGTTCGAAACTACCAGCTGCTTCACGTAAGAAAGATGAGGTTTCTGCTCCCATAAGGATTTACAGCCTCAGAAACCCTGTTCAGGGTCACTATGGGTTGGAACTGACTCGATGGCATTTAACAACAGCAACAACATAGGGTTGCTATGAGTCAGAACCAACTCGATGGCACTTAACAATAAGAGACTGACCACAAAATAACTCCTTCTCCCAACAACTGATAACAGGGTTTTTCTCTGGGCCCTCCTCCCATATCGCTGTTGTTGTTAAGTGCCATCGCACTAGTTCTGACACTTAGGGACCCAGTATAGGGTTTCTGAGGCTGTAAATCTTTGTGGGAACCCTTGTCTTATTGGCTGCAGTTTCTTTTCTCCTGGGTCTTATCCCCACCCTATTTTAACTCTTGAGAGCAACTCTGTCCTGCCCAGTTTGTCTCTCCCCTATTGACCCATCTCACACACACACACACACACATATTCCCCATTACAATGTCAAACAAAATCTTTCTTGTAACTTGAGAAGATAAGAACATATACCGTAGACATGGATTTAAAAAGGAAATGGAATGGCAAAGGCCATGCTGTTTTGTCTTTAATTCAACAGCGTCTCTCACAAGTTCCAGCAGGTAAGTGACAGATTAATGATGTTGTTATTAAGTGTGGCTGAAGTTCATTCCGACTCATAGCGACCCTGTACAGGGTTTCTAAGAAGCACTTGGTAGGTTTGAACCACTGACTTTGTGGTTTCACAGTCCAGTACTTAACCTACAATGCCACACCAGGAGTCCAGATGAATGATGTTGTTAAAGTGCCATCTAGTCGGTTCTAACTCATAGCGACCCTGTTTCTGAGAAGCCGCTAGTGAGTTTGAACCACTGACTTTCTGGTTCAAACCAATTTTTTTCACACTCTTTCCACTGAGAGGAAGGAGTCTCAGTTCCCTCCTTTCAATCTTGGTGGGCTTTGGACTTTATTGACCAATAGAATGTGTCAGAAGTGATGCTCTGCCAATTTTGGTGGCCAGACCTTTATAAAACTGGTAACTTTCATTCCCTATTTTTGGGCACGGTCGCTCCTGGAGCTGCCATCAGAGAAGTCAGGTTCACTTACTAGAAAGAACACATGAAGAGGTGCTGAGATGACATGAAGAGAGAAGTGACCCAGTGATGCCAACCTTCTAGCTTTTTCTTTTGTATTAATTTCCTGGGGTTGCCATAGCAAAACACCACAAACCGAATGTCTTAAAACAACAGAAATTTAGCCTCTCACAGTTTTGGAGACCAGAAGTCTGAAATCCAGATTGTTAGCGAGGCCATGTTCTGACTTGATGGCTCTAGGGGATTTGTTCCTTGCTTTTTGATAGTCCCTGGCATCCTTGGTCTCTCTTGGCTTCCAGCTGCATCACTTCAGTCTCGTATGGACATCTTCCCTCTGTGTATGTCTGTCTTTGCACCATTTCTCCTCATTTATAAGACCACCATTCAGGTGGGATTAGAACCCACCCCATTCCTGTAAGATCTGCTCACTCAACTGGTAACATCTTCAAAGACCCTATTTCCAAATCAGGTCACATTCACAGATTCCGGGGGTTAGGATGTCAACATGTCTTATTTGGAGGCACAATTCAATCCATATACTATGTGTCAAAATACCAGATATGTGAGTAATTTCCTGACCTCCAAAATTGTGATACAATCAGAAAGCTTCTTTTAAAAAAAACAAACAAGCAAACTAATTCCCATCCCCCCACCTCAGGCATATATAATAATTTACATCTCCAAAGGGCACATTCTGCAAGTCTGCTCCTGGCCACCAGTCCTTAGTCCTTCTCTTCTTAGTGGATGAATCCAGAGTCCTCAGCCATGCCCCCTCTCCATGTCCCCATCTCTGCCTCCATCTCTGGCACTGCTGCTTCTCTGGATAAGGTCCCACATTCTACTTGTGCGTTCCTTTCTTGATGGTCCTAGGGTCCTCTGTTTCTGAACTGTAAGATTAACCACTCCCCTTTTTTTGTTACAAAACTTCTACCTTTACAA
>NW_006408580.1:12069174-12070411 GCF_000296735.1 Chrysochloris asiatica
TAGATGTGATCAGGAAATGGGCTTCCCTTTTCACTCTTCTTCCTGAGAAGTTTCAAGATACCACTGTTGGTCATTTTGACGTAACTTAGGATTTAATTTTCTGCCTATTTCCTCTTTCGTCAGCTTGTCCCTCTCCACAATCCCCATTCAGGCCTTGTTTCTAGTTGGAAACAGTTCAGGGCCGGCTGTGGTCATTTGCTTTTAATTGGAAACTGTCTCTTTAAATTTCGAGGAGACCTGTGCACATGCATAGTAGTACCCTCCAAGGGTGGGGCTATGGTGCCCACTAGCTCAGGCACCCCTATAGTCACCAGAATGGAGGTGCACAGATGATAGCAAGGGACCAATGAACAGATATCAAAAGTAAAGAATGTCCACACCTTTATCTCAGCAGTTCTGCCAGGCATCTGTGGCCGCTCTGATCCTTCCCCTGCTTGGTCTCACCCAAGATGGCGGCTCCTGGAGCTGCCGAGCGTCCCGGACTAGAAAGCAATTGATTTCTTGCTTCTGCCACAAATTCCCCCAGCTGTGAGCCTTCCAACCTTCTAAATATTCCTTTATATGTGGTTCAGAGTTCTGGGACCAGCCCCTGAGCCTGCTTGGTTGGGTATTCTGTGTTGTTGTTAGCGGAGCTCCTTTAGTGCACTTCAACCTGATCCGCCATCTTGTTTGTTCTCCCTGCAAACTAATTTTTTATTGTGTTTTCTGTGAAGGCTTACAAAGCAGTTTAGGCTCCCATTCCACAATTTCTACGCATGCTGTTCAGTGATGTTGGTTATGTTCACGACGAGTGAACATTCTCATTATTTCTGTTCTGGTTGTCCTGTTTCTATTAACCTAGTTTCCCTATCTTCTTACATTCTGATCTTTGTTTTAAAGTAATTATTGACTGATTGGTTTCATATAGATTTTTTTCCTTAAGAGCACAGTACTTAGGGGTGATATTCATGATTTTCAGAGCCAATCTGTTATTCAGCAATAGTCTCTGGGAGTCCTCCAGTATCAACCAGTCCAGTTAAGTCTGTTTTTTGTTTGTTTTTAGGCATTTGAGATTCTATCCTAAACTTTTCTCCCTTTTTATCAGGGTCTATCCATTGTGTCCCTAATTAGAATAGCTGGTAGTGGTACCCATCTGGTTCTTGTTTTAGGATAGAAGAGGCTGTGGTTCATATAGACTATTTGGACTTTTTGTCCTATGTTGTTGATGTTTTTGTCAGGTGCCATCGAACAGAACCGA
>NW_006408580.1:12073518-12078915 GCF_000296735.1 Chrysochloris asiatica
TTATTAGTTTTCCATTCAACTGTAGACTAGCTTCTTTGAATCTTGGGTGTCCTTCATTCTCTTTTGCTCCAGACAAGCAGAGACCAATAGTATCTTAGATGGCTAGTCACAGCTTTTAGACCCCAGACACTTCTCACTAAACTATGAGGTATAACATATCTTTATGAACTATGTCAATTGACCAAGATGTTCTATAAGACTATGGTCTTAATTCACAAAACCCAGGAAAATCAATCCTGTGAGGTGTTTGGTTATATCCAAGGAGTATCTGTAACTTTCTTCCTAGTTATCTAATGCTGCTATAACAGAGATCCCACAAACAGAAATGTCTTCTCACTGTAGGAGACTAAAAGTCTAAGTTCATAGTTCTGGCTCTGGGGAAAGGTCATGGCCTCTTTTCAGTATCTGTAGGCTCGGCATTCCTTGGCGATCTCTGTGTGTCTTGGTATCAATCTTTTTCTGGATCTATGAGTTTCTGGTAGCGTAGTGGTTACAAATCGTGCTGCAAACCGTAAGGTCAGCAGTTCGAAACTACCAGCGGTTCTGCAGGAGAAAGATGAGGTGTTCTGCTCCCATAAAGATTAACAGCCTCAGAAACCCTGTACAGGGTCGCTATGAGTCGGAACCGACTCCACGGCACATAACAACAACAACAACAATGAGTTTCCCAGTGCAGGGACTCCAGGTCTAAAGGATACAGTCCACTCCTGCCTCTTCTTTCTTGCTTGTTGTTGTTAAGTGCTGTTGAATCAGTTCTGACTCATAGTGACCCTGTAAAGGGTTTCTGAGGAGGGACTTGTGGGTTTGAGTCACCAACCTTGAAATTAGCAATTCAGTGTTTATCCTGCAGCACATCACATTAGTATCACGTCCATCCACTTTTTTTTAAGCTTTTTTATTGTGAATTGAATGGTTTACAGGCAAAATCATCAGTTTTGCATTCAACAAATCAGACAGTTTGTTTCATCTCAATGAATACAGTCCCCTCTATGCAACAACAGTTATCCCACGTCCTCCCTGTGGGGCCTACTTCCATTCCACTCACCTTCTCATCCCTACTCAACTTTGGTGGTGGTGGCTGTGTGCCGTGGAGTTGGTTCCGACTCATAGCGACCCTGTACTGTGTTTCCGAGGCTGTAAATCTTTACAGGAGCAGAAAGCCTCATCTTTCTCCCGCAGAATAGCTGGTAGTTTCAAACTGCTGACCTTGAGATTCACAGCCCGATTTGTAATCACTACGCTACCAGAGCTCCTTCTTTTCAACATTTTCCTTAGGTAAATGTTGTCCTTTTGATTTTGAGTGGTTGAAGGTTTCATGCTGATCATACCTTAGTAGTGTTGTTGTCCCCTCTGTATCCCTATCTACTGCTTGGTTAAAGACTTCTCTCACCTTTTGTATCTTGTAAGATAAAAGGTGGAATCCTGGTGTAGTGCTGTAGGATAAGCACTGGACCACAAGGTTGGCCACAAGGATGGTCAGCTGCTCCTTGGAAACCCTATACCAGGTCACTATGAGTCGGAACCGAGTCAACAGCAGTTAACACCAACAAGGTAAAAGATGTTGCAGGCTACCCCCCTGGAAAACTCCTATACATTGAATCAGGGCAGTGGTGAGATTAAGGGTGTTACAGCCCACTCTTAATCCTTTTATTGGTTTATCACATCAGATCACATCATGGGGAATTAATTTATCCAATCATCACATAGCTGCCATATTACATTACTACATAACTGCCAAACCACTCAGAATTATGGCCCAGCTAAGTTGACACCTATTTTGAGGAGACACAATTCAATCTATGACATTAACTATGTCCCCCAAGTGTTTAATTATGTATATGAACATATGTCCATACTGTCATATAGATACGTATACATATGCATGCATCTATAGATTTTAAAAGGTGTCTTTGTATGACACCGTAGGATAAGCACTGGACTGCTAACCTCAAGGTTGGTGGTTCAAATCCATCAGCTCCTCCTTGAAAACCCTTTATAGGATTGCTGAGTCAGAACTGACTTGACGGAAGTTAACGACATATATTTTTTAAAGGATTTTTTGAATCTACTAATTTTGAGGTTGTTTATTTCACAGTACAGGAGCCCTGGTGGTGCAGTGGTTAAAGCTCTCATCTGCTCACTGAAAGTTTGGTGGTTCGAGCCCATCAACTGCTCCATGAGGGAACGCTGTGGCAGTCTGCTTCTGTAAAGGTTTCAGCCTTGGAAACCCTCTGGGGCAGTCCTACTCTGTCCTATAGGGTCGTCTATGAGTTAGAATCGACTTGGCAGAAGTAGGTTAATTGAGAAATGGAATAGACTTTGTAGAAGAAATGAGTGACCAATTTGCTAGGATCTCTGGGTTTCCACCTAGGAAAGAAAACACTGCTCCATCTATGTTTTCCTCTTTGAAATGAAATCTTTATAATTTTCCCTGTGCTAGGGCAAAGAGCTTGTTGTTAATTGAATGATGAGGGACAGGACAGTGGTTTTAAGATATTTTAAAGTCTTAAAACTGTTAGTTTCAAAGAATGAAAGAGAAAAAGGAAGAAAGAAAGAGAAAGAAGGAAAGGAAGGCAGTTCCCAGTTGTCCCCAGAAAACTGCAATAAACTCACTGCCATTGAGACCCTGTATAGGGTTTCTAAGGATATAAATCTCTATGGGAGAAGATAGCCTCATCTTTGGGCCGTGGATGGGTTGATGGGTTTGAACCATCATCAGTCCAGTACCTAGCCTACAGCAGCACGCCAGGAGGTTGCAATGGGGATGATTAATGAGAACCACTATAATGATAACAACCCCATTTTGAGGCGAACAGCTTCCTATGTCATAAGTTACCTCCTGGGCTTTATTTATGTCATCTAATCTGTTCCCTTGCTCACCATTGATTGGATCAGGCATCTGCACCCAGGAAAGACAGGGTTGTTTTGACTTGAGAACTCTGTTCACTCCAGCAAGACTAGTAGGTCCATAGTGAGGAGCCCACTGGATCATATCCATTATGGGGAAACATTTCAAATACTAGCTAGACATCTTGAGAGGGAAGAGTAGAAGAGGCTGGCTCTGGAGAGTGGGGGCACCTATGGAGTCCAGAACAGCAAAGGATAAGACCACCAATGATGGCTACTGCCATTTCCAGAACAGAAGTAGGAGCTATTGTTTATGCTCAGTCCTCAAGAAGTTCTATAAATGTCAGCACCTGTGATAACCTCATTGCGTCTCTGAGCCTTATAACTTGAGAGAGCCTGCTGTTGTTAAATGCTGTTGAGTCGGTTCCGACTCATAGCAACCCTGGAGATGGCCTAATGGGATGAAAAATAAAGTGAACATATGTTTCAGAAGTGCATTTGTGTGTGTGTAGCTGCATGTTGCACGTGGGCACACATGAGTGACCAACTTGCTAGGCTCTCTGGGTTTCAACCTAGAAAAGAAAACACGATTCCATCTATGTCTCCTCTTTGAAAAGAAATCTTTATAATTCTCCTTGTGCTATGGCAAAGAGCCTGTTGCGGAATGAAGTGTAAGGGGCAGGACAGTGGTTTTCAAATATTTTAAAGTCTTAAAACTTTGAGTTTCAAACAGAATATTAGTGAGAAATCAATAAGGTAAATCAGATAAAAGTCAAGCTGCTCTAGCTGAAGTGGGGACAGGGAGGCAGAGTCACAGAGTCCAACCATTGGCACCCTCAGTTGGGGGTTCTTAAGATTCTGTAGTGTTTGGAGACAGGAAAAAGAGCCCTGGATTATATTGGAACCCCTGCTACAAACCAAATCTAGCCAGCAATGCTGCCTGATTTTGTAAATAAAGTTTTATGAGAATATAAATCAATAAATTAGAACCCATGGATTCTAGCCTCCTCCCCCCCTCCCCAGTCTTTAGCTAACTCTGTGGCTCAATCTCTTTGACCTTTAGTTTTCTTAACTGTGAAATGGGGATTATAGTCCCTGGGTAGTGCAAATGGTTAACGTGCTTGGCTGCTAACAAAAACACTGAGGGTTTGACTCCACCCAGAGGTGTTTTGGAAGACAGACTTAGCAATCTACTTAGAAAAAATCAGCCATTGAAGACCCTATAGAACTCAGTTCTGCTATGACCCATATGGGCTGCATGAGTTACAGACAGCTTAAGGACAACTGGTTTCTGGTACCTATTTGGATGTTTTTAGTAGTTGTCGTTGTGGTTAAGTGCCATGGAATCAGTCCAACCATGTACAGGGTTTCCAAGGAGCAACTGGTGACTTTGTACCACTGATCTTGATGTTGAAACTGACTTTGCAATCGAGTGCTTATCCTATAATACCACACCAGGACTCCACTCTTAGAATACTCAACAAAAAGTATGTTGGGCAATAATGAAGCTATAACTGGCACTGTGGGTTAGTGTGCTGGACTGAAAGGTCGATTTGAACTATAAGGTTGGTGGGTCAAGCTCACCAGCCACTCCTCAGAAACCCTATACAGGGTCGCCATGAGTTGGAACTGACTCGATGGCACTTAAGAACAAACAACTGGCTAAAGTGACTTTATCTTGTAAGGAGAGAGATCATTAGTGCTAACCTTGGCCTGTACTTTCCTTTAGGTTCTTCAGCATTTAAGACTCACCCTGAGGACTATTATAGGAGCAAAGAAGTTCCGGAAGTTCCCTTGAGGGATCAGCACAACTTCAGATAATAAGAACAATGAAGAAGTTTCTGAAAATCTTCCAACCTCCACCCTATGCCCCAAATCCCTATAAATCTTTTTTTTCCCCCTTTTGTCTTCAAGAGTCAGTCTTTGGAGGACACATAATCCCTCTGCCTCCTGAATATCTGATACACATTAAACCTTGTCTGCTTTACCATACCAGTCTCCAAGTAATTGGCTATTCTCATAGCAGATAGCATAAGCCACCATTTTGCGACCACAGTAGGAATGTATAATGCTGTCTATGACAGGATAATATCCATACACCTACAATGAAGACCAGTTAATACCACAATTATTCAAATTAACGTGCCAACCACTAAATCCAGTGATGATGAAATTGAATTCTAGCATCTGCACTGGACTGCAAAACCACAAGGTCGGCAGCTCAAACCCACCAGCTGCTCCTCAGAGACCCCACATAGGGTCGCTATGAGTTGGAACTGACTTGATGGCACTTAACAACAACCACCAACAACAACTTCTTGAGACTGAAATTGATCAAACATGCAATCAAGGTGTATTGGTAATTACTGGTAATTGGAATGCAAAGGCTGGAAACCAGGAGGAAGGATCAGTAGTTGGAAAATAACGGCCTTGGTGATAGAAATGATGCTGGAGATCACATAACAGAATTTTGCAAGACCAAAGATTTCATTGCAAATACCTTTTTTTTTTTATTAATATTTTATTGTGAATTATATGATCGTTTACATG
>NW_006408580.1:12079661-12081084 GCF_000296735.1 Chrysochloris asiatica
TCCAGTCATCCGGTCCAGGTCACGTGGGTATCATCTGCAAGTGTGGGGGCTCCTGTGCACATGCCCTCTCTTCCCATAAGCCGGTAGCTCCACTCTCCTCTCGAGTCCTCCGTGGCCATGCCACTGACTATGGGCCCAAGAGTCCCCAGGTCTCCTCACACTGCTTGCCAACCAGGTCCCCAACTGGGTCCACAAAAGTTCACTGAACATCGTGGGGCTTAGCATGCTGCTTCATTGCTGCTTTTACCCCACTTCCCCCCATTGGTGATGTGTGTGTTCATCAATCAGAGCGTGCATTTCCCTTGAGTCTTCGTCTTGGAAGGGGGTTTGTGTTGAGAGGACCTGGCCACTTGCCTTGATGTTTCCTAGGGAAGCGATTTGTTTGTTCTTGTATTAACAGTCCATCTACCTCCATTTTTCCTGCAGGTCTTTCTTTCAAGAGGTATCTTTTATTTTTCTAGCTGCTCCAGGCTGGTCTGCTCATCCTTTCAAGTGGAGATTTCTATCTATAGAAATCTGGTTTCTATCTATAGTTTTATGTATTGCAAAGGCTCTGCAGGAAGCCTCGTTCACTGGGTGTGTTGTAGCCCCATTTTAAGTATTCCAATCAGTCACAGGCAGAAGACGAACTTACAAGCCTTCTGGTATGATGTTTCTGAATATTCCTTTCTCTCCCTCTCCAGGGTCTACTCTATATTATAATGCTTGGGAAACCAAGATTAAAAAAACAAACAAAACAAAACAAAACAAAAAAACAGTCAAGCATCTTAACATGATTCCCCCCCATTCCAACCATGACTCAATCCCTGTATCTCAGAGCCCTGCAGTTCCAAGGCTGTGCATATATCGTCCTTTATCTCTGTCCCATTTAGCCCTTTCAAACATGCCCAATTGTTCTCCTATCTGCCCCGTTTCTCCACTTCCCTCTCCCTCCCTGTATATTACCCCCTCCCTAGCACCCAAGCTCTCCTGTGTCCAATCCCTGCCTTGCACTCCCCCGTCCCCCCTTCCCCCCACCCATCACCAACTTCCCAACAACCAACAAAGACTTCCCCTTACCCCCTTTTAATATAATTTATTTTTCTTAGTCTTTTACAGTAGTGGTCCTATGCAGTATTTCTCTTTATGTGACTGACTAATTTCACTCATCATAATGTCCTCAAGGTTCATCCATGTTATGCGGTGGCTTGCTGCTTCCTTGTTATTCTTCAATGCAGGATAATATTCCATTGTGTGTATGTGCCACAATTTGTTTATCCATTCTTCAGTTGATGGGGACTTTGGCTGTCTCCATCTTTTTGCTACTGTAAATTGTTGTTGTTGTTGTTGTCAGGTGCCATCGAGTCGGAACTGACTCATAGCGACTCCATGCACAGCAGAACGAAACAATGTTCGATCCTGGGCCAACCTCACCACCGCTGCC
>NW_006408580.1:12088959-12091482 GCF_000296735.1 Chrysochloris asiatica
CCAAACAACAGCAGTTGGGTAAAAAACCAAAACAAAATCAGAGTCAGAAGCAAGAACAAAAATGGGGGAGAGATGAAAAATGGAAAGAAAGAAAGAAAAAAAAAATATATGTGTGTGTGTGTGTATATGTATTATAGATATATAAAATAAAACCAGAAGAAAACAATGCAGCACCAGCAAAATCAAGGCTAAATAGAGCAGTCTTTAATCACAAAAAAGGGAGAGTGGGGCAGAAAAGAAAAAGAGGAAGAAGAAAGAAAATTAAATAAAAATTAAAGAATTTAAAAAAAAAGATATCTGTAGCTTAATATAAGTATGTCTTTAATGTCCTAACTCTCTTTCAGTCACCTCTGCCCCTCCTCTCCCTGCTGTTAGGTGTTGTCAAGTTAATTCCGACCCGTAGCGACCCTGTATAGGGTCTCCAAGGAGTGGCTGGTGAGCCTGAACCACCAACCTTGCAGTTCAAAAGGCCCTGCATTGTGGCACCTCAACCCACAGTGCTATTTCGGGACACCTCTCAAACCAGTGGGAAAAAAAAAAAAGCAGACCACTTAGGACGCACATCCGCGTCTCCCGTATAGGATTTCCAAGGAGTGGCTGGTGAGCTTGAACCACCGACCCTGCAGTTCAAAAGCATTTACAGTGCAGCACCTCAACCCACTACACTATGCCAGGACCCCTTTCAACCAACTATAAAAAGGCCGACAAAATCCGCGTCTCAGCTTGGGCTGAGTGTGTGAGTTCCTGGCAGAGGAAACCGCCAGTGGTGAGGGTGGGTCCTGGTCACTCGGCTAAGCCCCCACCTCTATTCACCCGACTGTAGCTGGGCAAACCATGAGCGCACCTATTAGCCAACACCAAAGAAAAAAATAAAATCAGTACCACACAAAATCGGCAAAGTATACTTTCCAAGGTTCCTGCGGTGTCTCTGTGGCCCCAATTTCGTCCCGCCGCGTGGACTCGCCCAGGATGTGGGCTCAGGCCTCTGAGCCTGGCCGGCAGATTCAAAAGTATGCGATTTCCGGCCTCAGCTCCAAATTCCACAGGCTATAAGCCTTCAAACCTTTAAATTATTCCTATCTCTGTGGGTCTGAGTCTTGGAGCTCTGCCTTGCCTCTTTTTTGCCTGGAATTCTGAGTTATTGCTGATGGCGACCTTCACTACACCTTCACCCTAGCCGCCATCAAGCCCCGCCTCCACAAATACCTTTTTTAAGCCACATAAAAGACAACTATACATATGTACCTCACCAGACAGCATACATAGACATCAAATGATTACCATCTGTGGGAAGAGACTCTGGAAAAAGCTCAATATCATCAGCCAAAATCAGGTCGGGGTAGAATGTGGAACAGACCATCAAATATTCATAAGTTGATCCTGAAGAAAATTAAAGTCCCACAAGAGCCAATATTTGACCTTGAACATATCTCACCTGAATTTAGAGATCATCTCAAGAACACATTTGATGCATTAGACACTAAGGCCAAAGACCAGAGGAGTTGTGGGATGTCATCAAGAACATCATAAAAAAAAACAAAACAAAAGGTCATTAAGAAGACAAGAAAGAAGGAAAAGACCAAAATGTATGTCAGAAGAGACTCTGAAACTTGCTCTCTAGCTCAGAGATGCTAAAGCAAATGGAAGAAATGAGGCGGTAAAAGAGCTAAACAGAACATTTCAAAGGGCAACTTGAGAAGACAAAGTCAAGTTTATAATGAAATGTGCAAAGATCTGGAGTTAGAAAACCAAAAGGAAACAACACGCTCTGTGTTTCTCAAGCTGAAAGAACTAGAAAAAAAAAAAAAATCATGCCTTAACTTGCAAGAAGGTGGATTATATAACGAAGAACATGGCATCAGGATTGGTGGAAGGAAGACTCATTAACAATCTGGGATGATGCAACCTCGCTTGCTGAAAGTGAAGAGGACTTAAAATGCTTACTGATGCAGGTCAAAGACCACAGCCTTCAGTGCAGATTGCACTGCAATGTAAAGAAAACAGAAATCCTCACAACTGGACCAATAAATAACACCTTGGATCCACTATCATATAATCCACCTTCTTGGACTATTTGCTCAGCATACAGATTCAATAAATATGTTGAAAGGATGCAACCCAGGTGCACACCTTTACCATTGAGTATTCCCTTGTTCTGTTCTAATAACTGCTTCTTGATCTATGTACAAGTGCCCATGAGTTGGACTGCTAGCTGCAAGGTCAGCAGTTAAATCTACCAGGTGCTTTGTGGGAGAAAGATGAGGTTTTCTGCTCCCATAAAGATTTACAGCCTCAGACACCCTATACAGTAAGAACCAACTTCACGGCACATAACCACCACCACCATTGTTGTTGTTGTTGTTAGGTGCCATCGAGTCAGAACTGACTCATAGAGACCTTTTGCACAGCAGAACGAAACAATGTTCAATCCTGGGCCAACCTCACTACTGTTGCCACACTTGAGTCCATCGATGCTGCCACCTGGCCAATCCATCTCGTTAGGGGTCTTCCTCTTTTTCTCTG
>NW_006408580.1:12093353-12094486 GCF_000296735.1 Chrysochloris asiatica
AACTCCTCTAGGGATTCCAATGGAGTTTATACAAATATATGGATCAAGAGATCCAGGGAGAGATTGCCAGGCTCAAGATTTCTTATTTTGCTCAGGTTTCTTGCAGAATGCTAGGGTAAAGGGAATTGCCAGCTGGGCCAACACGCACATCCCAGTCCAATTGGACGGCAGTAAATCTCGGACATTCTCTTTTCCACAATACTCTGGGGCCCAAATAGGCTCACTGGTGACATTTTGGACGTGGGTGCAAGTTGTCATTTCTCCTATGGACACTGTGAACTCTGCTCCCTGCCTTAAAAGATAAGAAGTGTGGTTCATCATCCCTATGGAGAACAAAGAAATTGTCTTTGACAAGACCTTACGAGTTTCATTTCCCCAAGCATCCTTGTCTTGGTACAGAGTCAGCATGCAGTACATGTCTGAATCCCAACCAAGGGAAAAGGACATTTACCTGAGCCTGTGCTTTATCAGCTGCGCAAACATGGCAATCAATTTTGTTGAGAACCTGTAGTGAATAGTTAACCCATTCTACCCAAGCATTCACACTTCTATATCTTGTTTCTCTCTATCTCTAATGTTTCGCTATGAGTTGGAACCAACTCCGCGGCACATAACATCTCTAATGTTTACTTAGGTCTTTTACCTCAGTCACGTCTACTCTTTTATGGTCATTTTCAGCCCCCAGAGTCCCATCCAGAGATGTGGGCCCCCATTGCTGACAGTGGGGACAGTAGTTGAGATAAGTCTAATGTGATTATATGAGGGAATGATGCCATGGTTACATTTACTATCAACCTGATGGGCTGGTTGTAGGCAAAAGCCCTTTGCACCTCCTCCATGGTAATGATACATTTTAGCCATATTTGTTTCCAGACCCACTCCATCTGGCAGCGGTATGGCAAGGCAGTCTCTCAGACTCTTTTTTTTTTTTTTTTACAAATAAGATCTTATATTTGTCAGCATTAAAAGTCTGAATTTTAAATAGATTCTTGAACTGGTGGTCATAGCCATCGGCTTGTTCAACTTTAGCGCCTGTCTCATCTCCAGTAGCTTTTCCAGAACTACTGCCTTCACCATGAAGCTCCATGAGTTTTCCCAACTCAAACTTGGGCTTCTTCAGCATTTTTACTTTC
>NW_006408580.1:12095046-12096335 GCF_000296735.1 Chrysochloris asiatica
TTATATTGAACATAGCTGGTGCCTTCACATCATACCAATCTTTCTTAGAAAATGGATCAACCACTTTCTTCTTGGCTCCCTTTTTGCCACCTTTTGTAAGGTGCTTGCTCTTGCCGACCGCTGTGGTGCTGCTCAGAGGGCCAAAAAGGGTCTCAGACTCTTTTTGGGGTCGCTTTGAGAAGCTCCCTGGGTGAGGGATGGGCTTCCTACCGGTAACTATTTTTCCCTTGGGGAGAGTCCCTCTTCACCAGTCCCATTTACTCAAATATGGGACTAGTGAGTCCACCCCTTCTCCGTGGTCCAGATGGCTGTCTCAGTAGTCAACTGCACCTGTTAGGGCCCCAGTCCAGCTGGAGTCTGTCCTCTTTCCAGATCTTGATCAATACCAAGTCTCCTGGTCAGAAGTGATGAACGGTTAATTTGAAGGGAGGAGGAGTTTGGACCAAGAGTCCTTTTAACCTGAGGGTTAGCAAAGCAGAAAGGGCCAGCACATAGTTTCTCAGGCATTGATCTCTAGTTTCTATGGTGGGCAGATCTGTGATCCTTTCCAGGTAGGGGAGCCTATTTATGGTGGCATGGTGCCCCTTTAGCAGTGAATGCCATTCTGAGAGGATTAACATGAAAACATTCAGGGATAACACATTCTCATAACAGTCCATTTCCTCAAACTAAAAGAAAAATTACTGGCTCTATCTTCTATATGCATGAATACAGTATTTCTCTTAAAAGCTTCTCAAACAGGAATGTCAATTAAACATACTTTAACATTAAAACCTTGTCAAATGAAGTGATATTCTATCAATACTCATGGCTGCAGCACAATATCCTTTTCTTCCTCTTAACAAGATGAAATGCATACATAGAGGGAGGCCCAAATTTTAACGAACAAAATATTTTCAATTCAGAAAGAGTATTGGTACACCATATATGTATAAATTAAAGTTTTTATTGTGAATTGAGTGATAGTTTACATAGGAGAACATCAGTTTTACACTCATCATTTCATTGTGATGATTACAGTCTTCCTCCATGCATCATCATTCAACAGTATGTGCTTCTATTCCCTCTGTTTTTTTGGGGATGTACACAAAAACACTCAGGAATTTTTTTTGAGCTACTACATCCAAAAGTATAGGTCAAGTTCATTAAATTGTAGCAATTCACACTTAAACAACCAAAGGGCACATTCTGCAAGAGTCTAGAGTCCTCAGCTACTCTATCTCTCCATGTCTTCATCTCTGCCTCCATCTCTGATGTTGTTGCTTCTCTGGATAGGGTCCCACATTCTG
>NW_006408580.1:12099302-12106922 GCF_000296735.1 Chrysochloris asiatica
TACACTTGTTGCATTACAATGATTATAATCCCCTCCATGTACCATCAGTTAACAGTATTTCTCTCTATTTGCTTTAGCTTTTTTTTTTTTTTTTTTTAAAAACAAAACAAAGCACTCAGGCATATATAATAATTTACACCACCAAAGGGCACATTCTGCAAGTCTGCCTCCTGGCCACTGGCTTTTAGTTGCTCTTAACCACTTTTTAAACGGATTAATTGATACCATTTTAAGACCAAACAAAACAACTTTTCAGTACCCAACTCACATTTAAAAAAGTTTCACCTTGAATGTGCAAACTCAGAATTTTGCATTGTAAGCTCAAATAGTCATGTCTACATTTATCTTAAGAATTATATTTGAAAACTACCATATTAAAAAAAAAAAATAATTACTAGGCCTGTTGCTTTTTTTTAAAAACCATATCCATAGGTCGATCTTTCCTTCATCCTTTTCAGTCAGAAGTCTCATAATTACCTTCAACTGCCTCTCGTCCTCTCTAATTCTAACCTCAATCTTACAATTAGGTCCTACCCCAAAAGATTAAAAAGTTGATCTCTAGTTTCATGAGGGGAATCACCTCTTCTTCACTTTTTATCTCAGTACATTCTCTTTTGAAATGGCCTGTCTTCCCACACTTATAACATCCGCTGGGGGGCTTGGGCACCTGGCCCAGTCTTCTCCTCCCTTTCCTCTGAGGAGGCCTAACACTGTAATCACTGTTCCACTTCCTTCGAGAAGCAGGGTCTTGTTTTAGCCTCTTATTAACTGTTTTATTCAAAGTAGACACCATGATTCTGGCTTTCTGCCTTTGCTCCTCCTGCTCTCTACAAAAACTTTCTGAGCGTCTCTTTTTTTAACAGTTCATCAATAAATTTGTTACTCCATTTCACTTCCCCTACTAACCAGACTAGAACCTGACTCCCTGTGCTCTCAACTCCCCCATTTTCCTGGAAGTTTCTCGTGCATCCCGACTTTTTCCAGTGTTTGAGAACTGTCCCCCCAAGCCCTCAATATTCTCCCTGAGTAATGTCTGTGGGAGTCTTTCCTGCTCCCTTCTTCCTTTGGCCTAGAATTCTGTTTACCATTTTCTATTGGTCTTGGTGTCTAAGTTCCTCTATATGTTCAACCCTCCAATATTTTCCCAGGTTTGGGGACTCCTGGAAACTTCTTGCATATAATCCTGAGATTTCTCTTTGTCCATCTCCGACTGGATTGGGACTCCATACTCACTTCTCATCCAAGATGCATCTCAGTCACACACTGACTCCTGAAAATGACTGACCACCAAGGTGATACTTACAGTCCAATTTTTCATGCATAGATTGCCTGGTAACCACAGTTACTCTGTTCTCAGTCCTTCACGTGTCTCTCACTAATTTGAATCATCTTTTAGCAGTCTCAGGTCTTTTTCTGGCTCTCGATGGGAGGGATCACCCTTGCAGAGTAGGTCTCTGACACCAAGGCAGGACGTGTCTCCTTTTCCACCAGAGCTGGCACTCCAAGTGGGCAGAAAATCCTGGATGGGTGCCCAAATTTGTGAGAAATGTTGTCAATACTAACAAATGATCAAATAATCCAATCTGTATTCATTTTAGCAAGAGTGAGGTTTTCTTCATTTCATTTTGCAAAATCGGGCACCCAACCCAGTAGACACAGGCAGACGTGCCGCATGGCTGGCCCACAGACAGTTTTCTTTCCCTGTCTTGAGAAAACTCCTCCTCCAGTTCCCCCTTTACTGGGTATTAAGGAGTTTTATACCGAATGTCCCATTTTCCCTCCCCCTAGAGTAGCCTGAATGGCATCCATGGTCTTAATGACTGTATTCTTATTTCAAGTTCCTTCCTAGTCCTAGAACAGATCTCTTCCCCACTTACCCTAAATTCATCCTGCTTACATATCCCTGGGTGTGAATCAACAACCTATGTGTGGTCTAGCAATCTCATGTGTCTTTTATTCCTGAAGATGGACCATCTTGAGAATTTCTCATAATCAGCAGTGGGGAAACACAGTGGCTTTGTAAGATAAGCATTGAACTGTAAACCATAAGGTCAGCATTTTGAGCCCACAAGCTGCTCTACTTGAGAAAGATGAGGGTTTCTGCTCCCACAAAGATTAACAGTCTTGGAAATCCCATGTTGTTTGTTAAGTGTCTTCGAGTCAATTCCAACTCATAACACCCTGAATGGGGTTTCCAAGGAGTTCCTGGTGGGTTTGAACTGCCAACCTTGCAGTACAAACCAACCTTATGGTCGAGTTCTTATCCTATAGTGCCACACCATGACTCCCATACAGGGTTGCTATGAGCTGGAACTGACTCAGCAACACTTAACAACAATTAGCAGTGGATAAGAGCTCCCATCTTCTCTCCACAACAGGGCCACCAGGTTACTGTAAAGGAAAGTCTTTAGGCCAAGTTTCCAGCAAGCCACACAGAGCATTCATATAACTTATTCTGTGAATTCCAGGAAGATCCAGCTCTGTCCTTTGAAAAGTTCCCACATTGCCTTGCAGTACAGGTTTGCCTGAGTCAAAGAACTCTTCTAGCAGTGGGATTTTCTAAATTTCTAGTCTGACTTCTTGTTAAGTGCTGTTGAGTCCGACTCATAGTGATCCTATATAGGGTTTCCAAGGAGCAGCTGGTGGGTTTGAACCACAGACCTTGAGGTTAGCTCTCCAGTGTTCATTTTACAGTGCCACACCAGGATTTAAAGGACACACTTGCCACTAAATCAGCTAGATGCACAGAGGACTATTTCAGAATCAAGCCCAGGGTTCTACTACTGTGTGTGCTTGAGTTTGTTATGTGTTCCTCCAAGGGCTGAAAATTAATCAGAGACACATTACTCAATAAGTAAGCTAGACATGGGTTTAACTGTGTTTACTTACTAATCTGTAGTGAACAATTTCACCTGGGTTTCACCACAGACGTGTAAATAACCACAGATTAGTTAATAAACACAATTAAGCCTGTGTGAAGCTTGTTTACTGCATAGTTCACCACTGGCTGGACTGCTTCTCGTTTCTAGGCAATCCATTCCTCTTGAACGCGTCTAGTTTCATCAGTAAGAACTCATTTCTAAGGCCTCTTATGTTAAGTAACACTATCTCTGGTACTGATTGAAGCACTGGGTGCAGTGTGCCCAGATTTCTGGCCAGGACTTCTAACTGGTTCATTCTGGTTAGAGCCCTTGCTAAGCCCTACGCTGACTAAATCAGAATGTACAATTTTAACAAGTTCCCCCAGGTGAGTCTTGTTAAAATGTGGCTTCTGATTCAGTCTGTCTGGGGTGCAAAGGCAGTATCTCAGCAGAGGGTCGAACTGGAATGAATCAGTTCTTGAAGCCCTGATTCGGTCACAACTGACCCCTCCTGAATGTATGTCCCCAATCAGCCCAGCCCTCCACCCCTAGGGCGAAGAAAATCTAACACACACCAGGTGACCCAAGCGGATTTACTTTCAATTACAGACCAAATAACAATTACACATGGCCTGCTCCTTGTGGACACCAGTAAAGTAGGCAAGGATTTAGCACATTCTGTGGTGAAGTTTGGAACCACCCAATTATAGAGGGGGAAATGTGCCCCTTATTCAGCCAGCTCTTTACAGATTGTTATTAGGTTCTGTAAAGGTGGTTCTGACTCATCGTGACAGTATTATGCACAACAGAACGAAACACTGCCCGGTCCTGTGCCATCCTCACAACTGTTGCTATGCTTGTAGATTACAAATGTTTTATAACAAGATAATCATAGCAGGGTATTTCTGCTTCCTTGTAAATGTGCACTGGCCCACTGGATTGGGTAGCCTTTACAATTCTGCAAACCTCAGTGTTAGCACCTATAGGGAGGAGGGAGAGGAGGACGAGATAGTGGGGGATGAGAAGAGGCAATGGAGAGGTGTGGGGGAGGGAGAGAAGGAGTGAAGGAGTGTTGGGAGGAAGAAATGGAGGAGGGCTAGGAAGAGGGTCAGGAGAAGGAAATGGAGGACGATGAGGAGGAGGGTGGTGGTGGTAGTGGTTATGTGCCGTGGAGTCAGTTCTGACTCATAGTGACCCTGCATAGGGTTTCTGAGGCTATAAATCTTTTACAGGAGCAGAAAGCCTCATCTTTCTCCCACGGAACAGCTAATGAACAGGAAAAGGTAAAACATTAACTTACTGCCTCCCCTCCCAGGAGACCAGCTAGAATGTTAATCAGGTTACTGAATGGGACCAATCCTCCCCGCCCAGGAGACAAGCTAGACTGTTAATCAGGTTACTGAGCAGGACCAATCTTCTGGTTTCCCTCCTATCCCACAACCTATCCCCTCCCTGATTCTGACCCCGTATAAGCCTGCACTTGGGGCTCAGAATCTGGAGAAGTTAGCTCCTCTGAGCCACCTGGCTTAATAAAATCTGAAACTCTGCTTCACCTCTCCGAGTGGTCTTGGTTTCTTTGGTGACAGATCTAAAGCTGCTGTAACACTCTCGGATCTAAAGCTGCTGTAACACTTTTGGATCTAAAACCTGTTGTAACACTTGTTTCCCTGACCGAGAAACCGACCACACTAGCCCTTTGAGCCACTGGCTTGAAGTCAGGGAGTGGCTGGTGGCAAGCTCCCCTCAGCACACGAGATGGCACACCACCACCACCACATTTGATGGTCCCTCCGAGTGAGGGCAGCCAGCTGCCACACCTACCTCTTCCAACCTAACTCAAAGGGAGAGGTTGAACCAGAGAACTGGCCAGGACTTCTGGCACAGGATTTCTGGGGCTTGGGTTAAAACCAGTCAGGCCTATCTCTACAGACAGAAGGGAAACTTGATCACCTTCCAAGGTCTCACCTAGAGGTCTGTCAGGGACTCCCCTAAGAGGGTAGGTGGAACTGCCATAAACTGTGTGGCTGGTTGAGTGTGAGTGTGTGTGTAACTGAAGTGCAGCTTGTCGTGCCCTGTCTGTGTGGTTCCAAGGCTCCGGCTACGGAATACTTAGGTGCTAAGGAGCTCTGGTAGCATAGTGGTTATGAATTGGGCTGTGAACCTCAAGGTCAGCAGTTTAAAACTACCAGCTGTTCCTCAGGAGAAAGATGAGACTTTCTGCTCCAGTAAAGATTTACAGCCTCAGAAACCCTGTACAGGGTCACTATGAGTCGGAACCAACTCCACGGCACACCAACACCACCATGGGAAATTCTCTTAGTGAGCCAACAGTCTTAGGATATATGTTAATGAATTTTAAAGAGGGAGGTCTTGTGTGCAGGAGTGTGTGGTGAGAGTGAGTGTGTCTGACATCAGGCTGATGGCGAACCTCATACGGCTTAGGGAGATGGTCCTAACTGCTAGTGTGGAGTGGATTCCTGGTTCAAAACTCTCCAAAGCTAAGAGGTGCTTGAAAATCCTTGAGAAAGGAACAGCAAGGTTGGGATGAAATTTGTCTGTTGTGAATGTGCCACCATGAGAGGCCCGCTGGCTGTCCTGGACAGGTGAGCCCAGGAGCACAGTAGCCAAACACTCCAAGTAGTGCTGACAAGAATCTTTTCTTGGAAGTTAGTGGCCCTGTGTCTCCTGCACTTGTTGTCACCTTCATTTCTGAGATTCCCTTGCTTTATTCTGGGTGCGCACATTGGGGCATGGTAGGCAGGAAGTAATTTCTTAAAAGTGTCCCTTCTGTTAACAAAGGTTAACCTCTGTATCTGAAATGGGAGTATAAGCCTCAATCCCAAAGAAAAGCACTGTAAGGTGTAATTCTAACTGGTTTCTATATGGGTACCCTCCTATGACCAAAGGAAATGATGTTTTACTGTAATACAGCTTGGCGAATGTACGATCTAGATGATGGGAAAAATTACCTTTGAATGGATTCTTAAATTATTATATCATCTTACAGCTTGAATTATTCAACCACTATGTCAGATTGTCTATTTGTTTATAAAATTACTTTGATTTTTTCCTGTATTTATGTTTAAGAAACTGAAAACAACCTGGAATTCCAAGAATATGTAAGTTATATCATGTGTATGTACTATAATGTATTTATACTGCTAATATGAAAACAATGCAAAGGAAAAATGAATACAGATGAGTGTTAGGTGAAAACAGAATTCTAAGCAGGCCTGTACGTGAATATACAAAGAGATGAATGGTTACTTTCTTGTGAAATGTAGCTTTTGATTGTAGCATTGTGTTATTACAGCCCCTAGTGCACCAGCAGCTGCCATTAGGGAAAAGTATAGCTTGACCTAGTGAACCTGCCCGACCATGTTCAGCCACCGAAGAAAGCAGTTTGGATGTGATTTCTCTATACCATATCCTTCAAGGGACCCATTTCAGTAGAGGACTACCCAGAACAGAGGCAAGGCAATACCCCTCTGCAGATGCCCATAGGATTGAATACGGAAGGGCAAGCTGCAGGATGTTACTGGACACATACTCCTTTCTCTATCTTGGTTGGACTTGTTAAATAGGAAAAATTCAAATACTTCCTAGTGAGATGTTGTTGGGTGCCGTTGGGTTGATTCCAACTCGTGGTGACCCTGTATGGGGTTTCTGAGGAGCAACTGCTGAGTTTGAACTGCTAACCTTGCAGTTCAGATGGACGTTATGGTCCAGCGCATTGACCACAGCACCACACCAGGATGACCCAACCAAAATGACAAATTTAATAACCACTATTTTTGCTACCCATCATCCTAATTGGGTTAACATGAATTTATCTGCCAAAGCACCCTGGATATTAAAAAGAAATGGCAGAAATTCACCAGGGCATTGACATGAATCTACCCAGCTGGTGGACATCACCTTCGAAGTATTTAACAGCTGAGAGCATGAGCCGTCTCAGGCCATAACTGTCTTCCTAAAGACCACTAGAGGTATGCCTGTGGGACCCCAGGGAGTACCCCTGAAAGGAAAGAGGGCCTTAAGCAAGGACCGATGAGCTTATTGCAAAAACATGGACACTGGAAAAATGAATGCCCAAATCTCAGGGGAGGATCTACAAAAAAGCCATCCTCGAGGGACTTCCGGCGCTTCCCTGACCGGGCAGCACAGGTGTGTGGGCTCCAGGAGAGGGTGGACAGTGTTGCACAGGGGAGCCCCCACCTGGTAGACAGACAGCCCTTGGGCAAACATAAGACTTTAGCCCCCAACATTGTGGACTTGCTTTTTTAAAGGGTCGAGCTGCTGGGGAGTTGTGGGCATTTTGGACCTGCGCTCAGCTCCCTCTCTGGGACGGCACCCCACCCACTGCGGAGCTTGGAGCAAAGGGCTTGAGCAGACCGGTTCGGAGGACAGGCACTCCCGGAGAGCCGGTGGGGCCACAGGGGCTGGCACAGTCCTTCGTGAGGGGTAGGGGGCCTCATTGCCAAGGGAGGCGTTGTCTGCGTGGATGTAGTGCGGGCTGGGTGCCCACAGCGCAGGGAGACAGAGAGAGGCATTTTTGGATGACGTCAGACAGGGACGCCATATGCCGGCAGCCACTAATCCCGCCCTCCACCCCCTTTGCCTAGGCTAGCCCTTTGCCCAACCTCCGAGGCTCAGGCCCGCCCATCAAGGCACAAGCCAGCACAAGTGGAGACGCTTTGAGGTGGTTTTTACCAGCAGCAACAAGGCAATCCTGCTGTAGTTCTGTGGGTTAAGGGAC
>NW_006408580.1:12114783-12126526 GCF_000296735.1 Chrysochloris asiatica
GGGAGGGGGCGGGTTTCTAGGATGTACCCTTTGGCTGGTTGATGATGCATGGAGGGGATTGGAACCATGGCAATGAGATGATATATGATGGAATGAATGTAAAACTAAAGTTCTCTCATGTAAACTATCATATAATTCACAATAAAACATTAAAAAAAAAAAGCCATCCTCTAACTCAATGGATGGTTGAACAAGCTTCATTGTCTGCAGAAGACTGATGGTGTCAGGGGTAAGGGAGTCCAGCATGATTTGATATTAACGTCTGCCACACTTGTTGCCCCACCCCCAGAACCTCAGCTAAAAATAACAATGGGGGACAGACTGTGATCATTCCATTCAGTAATGGTGACTAAGATCTCAGGGAGGCCTGAGGACCAGTTCCTCCTGAAACCCCTAGACTGCTTCATTGGGGGAAAGAAAATGACTGCCTGGTCCCCTTATTGGGCCAGGACCTGCTTCCAAAGATACATGTTCAAACAGCTGCCTGAAACCAAAATTCTGCAGATAGAGATTCCTCAAGAACTGATTAAAACTCAGGAAACTAGTCACAATTGGCCTGAAGAGATGACAATCAGGTAAACCCCTCATGTGGGCTAGTGGAACTCTGGGGAGAGTCAATAACCATCCCCCATCGAGGTCTGATTGAAGCCTAGAAGCTGGCCATCCCAAAGAAACCACTAACCTCTCAGGAAAGAGGCCAGAAAAATCACTCTGGCCAGCTTGTCATTGTCCCCATCAAGTCGTCTCCCTGCTGCAAAAAAGTGAAGCCTATGGCTCACGACAGGATGGATAGGTTATTTTACTGGACTATCCAAATGTTACCCTGTGAATTATGGGGCCACTAAACCTGCCATCCTCCTCCCTGATGTGGCAACTGGAGGACTGAACCATGATGGTATAGAAATCATTGACCAAGTATTCTCCAGCCAACCTGACCTGTTTAACTATTTCTGGTGGAATAGACTTTATTCATGAACAGAAGTAGTTACATGGAAAAGGGGACTCGGATTGCAGGGTGTGTAAAAAAATCTTACAAGACCGGGTAGAGGCAATAGCCCTGCTGTTGGGGACCTCAGCTCCAAAAGCTGAACTGATTGCACTGACAAGGGCATTAGAAATGTTGGTAAGAAAGACTGTGTATATGTTTCCAGAGGGCTTGAGTAGAACTGAGGCAGAAGGATTCGAAGGAGAGGTTAAAGGATAAAAAGTAGATGACGATGGAATTGTTCTGGTTCTGAGAAATTAAAAGCTAAAAAGTAAATGGCAATCAAAGGGTTCCTATCCTGTGAAAACTAGCCCCTGCTCTTCTTAAATGAGTCCATGAAATGACCCACTACAGGAAAGAGGCCCTGACTTGGTTCATTAGGCCCTGGCTCTAGGGCAAGAAATTTTCAGAAAAAAATCATTCAGGATGTTAGCTTTAACTGTTTCACCTGCCTCAAGAACAATCCCAAAACAGGCTGTCCTGCACCAATATCAAGGTAAACAACCCCTTGAAAATTAACAGGTCGATTTCATGCAGATGCCCCCAAGCTGGGAAATTAAATATTTGCTGGTTTTGTTTTTATAGACACCTTTTCTGGTTGGGTAGACGTTTTCCCCCACCAGAACTAAGAACTTCAGAAATAGTGAAAATCCTCTTGAAAGAGATTACCTCCAAGTTTGGACTTCCAGAGTGTCCAAAGTGACAACGGAGCAGCAAATACCTACAGATGAAATGGAGATTGCATTCAGCATGAAGGTTTGAGAAAATGAACTATACTCTAAAGAAACAAATGGCAAAGCTGTCAGGAAATTTATCTACATTGGGACCAGGTGTTGCCTTAGCCCTGTTTCGAATTCAGGTAGCCCTCAGAAGCGGGCTTAAACTGAGCCATTATAAAGTTGTATATAGTAAACCTTCCCAGGCAGCTTCCTCAACTCTCTACCTGATCTCAGCCAAGATTTAAAGGTGCAGTGGTATGCCTAACATCTCTACAACACGCTTTCCATTATTTGTACATTGCTCTTCCCAGGTCTGCTTCCTTCCCTATAGGTAACCTGACCCTTTCCAGCCTGGAGATCATGTTCAGCTCAGAACGTGGAAAGATGGACCTGAAAACCAGTTGGGAAAAAAGTGGACTGGACCCTGGGAAGTCCTTTTAGTCACCCCGTCAGCTGTCAAGTTAGCCGGACTCAAAACTTGGACACACCATACTAGAATCAAGTCTTACCCATCAGTCGACAGGACCACCTAGACATCAGGAGCAACTGGAGAAACCCAACTAAAGATAAGAAGATGCCTCTTAAAATAATAGATCTCCTGCTCTTTATAATAGGATTCTTGCAAGACATTATTCCTTTCAATGGGATAAAAATATTTGGGTCTATTTAGCTCAGAGTATAATGAATATGTTTGATTTTTCTTTTGGGAGGGCATCCAGAAGCATTTGCAATTATTACTGAGGGCTGGAACGAGAAATTATCCCAAACCCAGCAGCCAAGGTAAAAGGAGTCCCCACTTGAATTCACCACAGCAGACTGAAGAAAGCCTCATCTCTGTGGGAAGCTTAAACTGGTCCTACCAACCCTTACAAGGTAACATTGAGACGTACAACCCACCCTGCTTTAGCCACAAACAGGGAGCTGGCTGATCTATGCATGATTGAAGCATGATGATGTCTGCTGTGGAACTCATCTTCATTAGACTTTGAGGTGTGGGAAAGGGAAAAAAAATCTGTGTCATATAAGCACCCACACCACCAAGGTGGGCCAAACAGTAACCACCACACTACTCTTCTACAGTTACTACAAATGTGAGGGCACCCTCCTAGGTAACTGTACCTATAACCAATGAAACTGGGGTGGCCCTAACCCTTCTTGTGAGCCAACAGACCCAGATGTGAAATGCCATCTATCAAAATAGACTAGCCCTGGACTACTTATTAGCTGCAGAAGGAGGAGTATGTGAGAAGTTTAATTTCACTAACTGCTGCATACAAATAGATGACTCGGATTGGGCATTAGAAGACCTCGTAAACAAAAAAGATGCAGAAAGTTTTCCATGTCCCTGTGCAAACCTGGAATAGGTGGAACCCCCAGAATCTATGGGGAGGGTGATTCTCTGACTTTGGAGGGTTCAAGACCCTCACAGGTAGAGTTCTGTTTTTATTTGGAATTTGCCTAATCGTCCCATGCCTTCTCCCACTAACAATCAGAGCCATATGGACCACCATTGAAACAATTATCAGTCAAAAGGAAATCTCACAATTACTCTATGTTAAGTACCGGCAACTCCTGCAGGAACTATCAGATGTTGAGGCTCCAATTAGCGAAGTAATGGGAGCCTCAAAGGGGGGAATGAACAGGAAAAGGTAAAACATTAACTTACTGTCTCCCCTCCCAGGAGACCAGCTAGAATGTTAATCAGGTTACTGAGCGGGACCAATCTTCTGATTTCCTTCCTGTCTTCAAACAGGTCCACAACCTAGCCCCTCCCTGATTCTGACCCCATATAAGCCTGTACTGACCTGCACTTGGGGCTCAGAATCTGGAGAAGTTAGCTCCTCTGAGACAGCCATCTTAATAAAATCTAAAACTCTGCTTTATCTCTCTGAGTGGCCTTGGTTTCTTTGGTGACGGATCTAAAACTGCTATAACACTGGTATTTTTGAACTGTAGTGAGACTCTTGTAACCACTACGCTACCAGAGGAGGAGGGTAGGGAAGAGAAAATGGAGGAGGGATAGGAAGAGGGGTGGTAAGCAGGATGGGGGGGATGGAAGTTGCTGCAGCAGGAAAGGAGGTCAGGCTAGCACTGGGAGGAAAGTAGAAATCTTGCTTTGTAGCTGGGGGGCAACTCTGGGTAAGGAATGCATTGTTGTTGTTAAGTGCTGTCAAGTCAGTGCCAACCCACAGCGACCCTGTATAGGGTTTCCAAGGATTAGCTGCTGAGCTTGAACCACCGAACTTGCGGTTCAAACCGACCTTGCAGTCCAACGCATTAACCCACAACACCACACCAGAATTCCAGGAATGTATTAGCTGTGATGAAAAAACTGGGATATCTGGACAATTGGGTGAATCAGAACCCAGGTTCACCTGTCCTCCAGGAATCGGTGGGGTGGTTGCTGTGAACCCCCTTCAGGGTGAAGCACTTGTTCCATTGGTTACTGGTGTGTGACCTGTGGACAGGCCTTCCTAAGGCTGAAGAAAATGGCCTTGCCCAGAGTCAGTGCGGGGTGGGGGCCAGCCCACAGCCAGTAGCCAATGTGAGCCCACCACCTGCCCTGCCCTAACTCTGAACAACTCTGAAGAAGCACCCCAGTTCCAGAGCTCTCTGTGACGCCACCTGAGGTCTTGATCTGACCTTTGTGGTTTTAGTTCCTCTGACACTGCTCGCCCGCCCACCCTTGCTTGCTGCCCTTCTCTTCCCCACACATTGATCCCAGGAACATTCCTAATAAGTGTCCTGCCTGCTAATCTCCATTTCAGAGCCAGCTTCCCCAGGAAACCCACCTGTTCACCTGAGATTGATGAGCTGGAAAAACAGTCCCTGGCTGGGATTGAAGCCAGGGAGCCCTCGAGGGGAAAACAAGAGACAATAACCAGCTTCAGAGCCTAGGGAGCTGTTTGCAGACCTTCCCTTGACCCCAACTCTTGGTACCAGCTCTCTCTTCTGGCCTCTGAAGGCGCTCTAGGGCATTCGACCTAGGTTTCCGGAACCTTCCTTTTCCCCTATCAGCGGTGTCTTCTAAATCCTGCGGATTTGTCTGCTTAAACCTTAAGAATAGGAGAATGTAAGAAAAGAAAGCGGACCCAGAGAGGGGGGAGGGAAAGATGCTGAAAAGAGCACGTGTCTAATATGTATAGGACGGTCTCTCTTACAAGTAAAAATATGACAACTGACCCCCACCCCCACCCCCACCCTCAGGCTCCTTCCTGCCCTGAAAGTGTTAATCCACCTGGCAGCAGGGAGCTGGCCTTCCCACCAGCTATTTTCCTGGGCCTGCCTAGCTGGGGGTCAGGCCCATTGTTAATAAGTAAGGACAGCCCAGCTCCTCCGTGGATCCCCTGGGGTTTTGTGTCAGAAATGTCTTCCCTCGCTGCCGCTTGAGCTGACAGGCTCCAGCTCCCAGCAGGCAGCTGGAAACATCGGCCTGCCTGCACCAGGATGTCCACGTCATCGGCCCAGAGCCCCAGGGCAATAGAGAGGGGGGTAATCCCATTCCTCCTCTCTGCTCAGGTGAAGATGACATCAGTCGTCTGCAGGGGACTGAGCAACCCACAGGGAACCTCTAGTGGCCTTCTTCACAAGGGGTGGAACAGGGCCCTGGTGAGTTTAGAGTTTAGATTCCTTAAGTCTTCAAACAACAGGAGACTGTCTGCTTAGCCTCAGTCCCTCTGTGGGGAATCAGCACACATGGGTGGTTGTTATTGTTGACATCACGGTTTTAAAGCTGCCCTAGAGATAGGGTTATGCAGGGGCCTTACTTACTAGCAAAGGAGCCCTGGGGGCACAGTGGTTAAGAGCTTGGTTGCTAACCAAAAGGTCAGGGGTTCGAAGTTTATTCTGCAGGGAGGAAAATGTGGCAAGTCTGCTTCCCTAAAGATATAGCCTTGGAAACTCTTGGACAGTTCTAATCTAATTTATGGAGTCCTGGTGCGGCACTGTAGAATAAGCACTCAACCTCAAGGTCAGTTTGAACGGCAAGGTCACCAGTTCAAACTCATGAGCCACTCCTTGGAAACTCTGTACAGGGTTGCTATGGACAGGACAGCCCTTACCAACAGCAACTCTAATTTATAGGGTCACTATGAGTTGTAATTGGAATCCTGGTGTAGCGTTGTAGGATAAGCACTGGACTGCTAACCAAACGGTCAGTGGTTCAAACCCATCAGCCACTCCTCAGAAACCCTATACAAGGTCGTTATTAGTCAGAACCCATTGGACAGAGCTTAGTAACCCCATGATAGCCAATTAAGTAACACAACACATTTAGCACTTTACATTTTCCCAGAAAGGATTCACAAACGAAAGTATTCTGGAACCTTCAGGAATAATAATAATAATAACTAGGTGCTCTTTTAGCTTTCCCTTATGTATGATTCCTCTTCCAAAAATATATGTATATGTAAATGCATACATAAAGTGGAAGAATACTCATTGGACAACAGTTTTAAGGATGGGGAGGGTAAAGTGCCACAGGTTGGGTTCTCTGTAAAGCAGACACTAAGATGGAGTTGGGATTGCAAAAGGTTTATGGGAAAGAAGGGAAAGGAAACAGGAGGCCATGGATTGGGTAGGGGCAGCCATCAGACTGGGAGGTAAATCTGACAAAGTCTCTGGCAGCCTAGTGGGTACTCATTAAAGGAGCCTCATGTTGGAAGAGGAGGAGTCCTGGTGTGGCACTATGGGTTAATGCGCCAGACTGCAAAGCTGTTTGAACTACAAGGTTGGCGGTTCAAGCTCACCAGCCACTCCTCGGAAACCCTATACAGGGTTGCTATGGGTCAGAACCGACTCGATGGCACTTAACAACAACAACAATGTTGGAGAAGGAGTCCTGGTGTGGCGCTATGGGTTAATGCACTGGACTGCAAGGTTGGTTTGAACCACAAGGTTGGTTCAAGCCGCTCCTTGGAAATCCTATACAGGGTTGCTTATGAGTCGGAACTGACTCGACGGCACTTAACAACAACAACTATGCTGAGGAGAAATAGCCTTGTTCAGTCACTGGGAGAAAAGGAAGACATGACCTCATTTAGAAATCAGGGGTGGAGCCCAGGGCTGTCAGCTGGGCAGTGAATGAGTCCATTCTGGAAGGGGATGGTGATGGTGAGGAGATAATAGGGAGACTTTTACTTTCCTCCCATTTGACTCTGTATATGGAGATTGTATCCATATATGGAAGTTGTAAGCAGAAAGGACAAAATGAAACCAAACTTGTTGATTCAGACTCAGGTTAATCCCACGTTGTTCCATATGGGTTCTTAGCTGTAATCTTGCTGGAAGCAGATGACCAAGCTTTTCTTCTGGGTGGGTTTTAATTGTCAACCTTAGTCAAACACCGTTATCCTTTGTGCCACTCAGGGAGCCTTAACAAAGGGACAGATGCAGATGGATATTTTTAATTGGCTTGTGCCTATGACTCCTCCCACTTCATATCTCAAGAACTGTACACCTCTAGAAGCTGCAATGGTCCATGAGTCCACCTGGCTGCAACACTGGCCCAATTTCTTTTTTCTCTGGCTTTAGTTAAGACGATCCAATCCATCAGAAGCACTAGATGATGCCCAATTACCACAACCAACTGCTCTGAAAGGGATCACATTAGGAGACCCTGGAGAGAATGGGAGACAGTGTGGAACAAAACTCAAACTCATTTTAAAAAAAAGAAAAGAAAAGGTCAAGCTTACTGGTTGGATAGAGACTGGTGGAGCCCCTGACTATGGCCCTTGGTCACCCTTCATTCTGGAAATGAATTCACCTCCATTGCTCAGTGTTCAGCCAACAATAGACAGGTCCTGGTGTGGGACTACAAGATAAGCACTGGACTGCTAACTATAAGGTCTGTGGTTCAAACCCACCAGTCGCTCCTCGGAAACCCTTTGCAGGGTTGCTATGAGTCAGAACTGACTCGATGGCACTTAACAACAACAATAACAAGAACACTAGTGAGGTGACACTAGTTCGAAGATAACACCTTAGAACAGGAGTGGGGAATGACCAGCCTGTGGGTGAGCAACTGGTGAGTTTGAACCAACAATCTTACAGTTCAAACTGACCTTGTGGTCCAGTGTTATCCTATAGTGAGTTAATGAAATGTTTGACCAAATATGATGGTGGTGGTGTGCTGTGGAGCTGGTTCCAACCATAGCAACCTTGTGTAGGGTTTCTGACGCTATAAATCTTTACAGGAGCAGAAAGCCTCATCTTTCTCCCACAGAACAGCTGGTAGTTTTGAACTGTTGACTTTGAGGTTAACAGCCTAACCAGCAACCACTATGCTACCAGAGCTCCTTTTGACCAAATATAGCAGGCTAATTTTTAAGTTGAGAATTTTGTATGGCCTGCGACTGATGTTATAAATATCCAAATGGTCCTTGGCAGAAAAAAATGTTCCCCACCCCTGCCTTAGAACAATCAACCATTTGAGACCAAAAGGGCAGCATTTACTGGAGGACAAAGTTCAGCAGGGTTAGGAAAGAAGGAGGGATAGAAACAGGAAACACAGGGAGGAAGTGGGATAAGTGATGTTCCATAGAAAGGATTGCAATCAGTGAGAGGAAACCAAAGTATATGAACTGTTGAATGGAAAACTCATCCGTTTGGTAAACCTTCATCCAATGCACAATAAAAAGTAAGAAAGGGAAAAAAAAAAGATCTGATCCTCATATACGTTTTCTCCTTTTCTGACCAGTACTGACTAGCATTGTTAACATTCCTTTCTAGGACTTGGTGTACCAGGTGTGATACAAATGCAGAAGACAGAAACCAGAGCCCAGGTCCTTGCTGGGCAGGTGGAGAAGGCACATTTGCAGTGTTGCCCTTTTCAGGGCTGCTTGTAACCCTTGCAGGACAGGCTCAAGTAAGGGGCAGGAGCTCTGAAGAGGAGGAACCGTGGTGGCCACCATCCTGAGTCTGCTTCAGATTGAGGCGAGTTTCTTTGATGGGTGGCATTTGGAGTTAACCTCAAATGATGGAGAAGGAAAGAAAGAACATTCCACCATGAACAAAAACATGGAAGTGGGAATATATGTGGGGACTTCAAAAAGTTCATGGAAAGCTTCCATTATCTTTTTTTTTTTTCTTAAATGATTTATTGTGAATTATGTGATAGTTTACATGGGAGAACATTAGTTTTGCATTCATTCTATCTTATATCATCTCATTGCCATGGTTACAATCCCCTCCATGCAATCCTTCCCCTGTACCCCCCAGGTCTTCAGCACACAGTGGCTCTCCCTCTCTGGGTCTAGAGTCTCCAGCTGCTCCATCGCTCCACGTCATCATCTCTGGCTCCATTTCAGGCATCACTGCTTCTCTGGGTAGGGTCCCGCTCTCTGCTCTTCTCCCTTGATGGTCCTAGGGACCTCTGCTCCTAGACTGAAAAGTCAATCACTCCCCTCCTTGCTATAAAACGTCCACCTTTACATTTCCAACCCTCACAGTCAGTCCTGATAACAATTATTCACTGTTGTATCACAAGAGACCCGTCTGCATTTCATTGTATCAGCCCCTCCTAGTCAGATTGAATACTACTCACTGGAGATTCTACCTTCCTCCAGGCCCTCTGGGTCTAGGTTCCCTCTTGAAAGCTTGTAAGCCAGTCACTTCTTGCCTTTGTAGCCCCTCACCCCCCATTTTGGGTAGCCAATGTCCAAGTTGCCCATCCCTGTCTACTCTGTGTGTGGAGGGGGTGGGAATGATTCTTGCTGTAAGGACTTGTTCCCTCTTTTGAGCTACTGCTTCCATAGGTGTAGGTTCCATTATCTTTTCATTTAATTTTTCCACGAATTTTTGTAGCCTCCTCATATTTGTAGGCGCCAACATAATCCAAAAGTCCACAGGTAGGATTGACTTCAGACAAGATCTGATTCAGTGTTCCCAATAATATCTACCAAAATTGGATTTCTTTTCAGCTGGTCATACATACTGCCTCCCACAGTGTTGAATTCATCTCCAAATTCCAAGCAGTGACTCCTCTGTAGACTGAAAAATGGCTGCCATGGTGCCAGACCTCACATCCTCACAACACACTGGCCAGGGGAAGAGAGAGAACTATTTCCTCCAACAGTTACAAAGGAAGAAACTGTTAATCATTTTCTATAAGGCCCTAGCAAGTATTTTTTGACACCTCATTGGTTTTAGTTGGGTTATGTGCCTATCCCTGAACCTGTCACTGAGGCCTGGGGGCGTTTCTAGGCCCTGGAGGAATAATGGCTAGAGGTGGCTTCAACTTAAAGGTAATATCAATTCCTGAGGGGCAAACAAGATTCAGAATTTACTGTTGTTGTTGTTGTTGTTATTAAGTGCTGTTGAGTTGGTTCTGACCCATACTGACCCTGTATGGGGTTTCCAAGGAGTGGCTGGGAGCTTGAACCGCTGACCTTGTGGTTCAAACCGACTTTGCAGTCCAGTGCATTAACCTGCAGCACCACACCAGGACTCCTAAATCCAGAACAGGAGTTGAGATATGAACGTAGCAAAAGCTTGCAAAAGCATAGTTAGAGAAAAAGACAGGACAACATAAAGATCTATAGTTTTTTTTCCCCTGCTCTACTTTAATTGCCCTTCGCTGGCATGCACTGCATAAATTAAGAGCTAGTTAATGCTGTAATGCATAAAACAATTTCATGCATCTTAAATATTGCACTTGTACTTTAATTCCACATTAAGTGGTCCCCTGAAAATTTTAAATTTACAAAGTCACTGCTGTGCTACATGAAAAAGGTGCTAATTAAGTGTTAATCAGTACCCAGGTAACCTTCCCTGAACCCTGCCCAACTTCTCCAAAATGACCCATTGCTAGAGAACAGAACGTGATGGCCACAGAGCAGAGAACACAGACCTCAGACGTGACATGGTTTCTTAGCCACATCCCAGCCAATTAAGGCGGATTTGCCTGTTATGCAGTTCTAATTAAATGACACCAACTGTAGTGGACACAAGGCTAATAATAATAATAATAGTATTTAATACTGGCAGAGTTTCCCATGTTCAAAACATTGGGCAAATACTAGCTAATTCGCAAGGGTGCATCACTTTCTGGTCAGGGAGAGCAGTTCCTTTGGGTGGTCTTGCTAAGAGTCTGGAGGCATGCACACGGATGGATAAAATGCAAAGATGTGGTTCCTCCCTCTCAGAGACTCACCATCTTATAGACCATCCACTACTCAAAGATTGATTGGTGGACCAGTGCTACTCCACAGTGACGTAAGTGAAGATTTTGAGAGCAGCATTTCAAAACTTTGAAAGCAACTTGACTTTGCTGCAACCTTTAAGTCTGTGATCAGCAGACTTACTGAACAGTAAGTTCAAACTTCTATAATGAATTGCACGTGGCATGAGTTCCCTAATAGTCATCCACTCAATGAACAGAAATTAAATATATATAAAGTCTTTTACCACAGATGGTTTGAGAAGTACCGTTGTAGCTCTATTGGTATGTTGTTGTTGTTATGTGCCGTGGAGTCGGTTCCGACTCATAGCGACCCTGTACAGGGTTTCCGGGGCTGTAAATCTTTATGGGAGCAGAAAACCTCATCTTTCTCCCGGGCCCGGGGAACAGCTAGCTGGTAGTTTCGAACTGCTGACCCTGAGGTTAGCAGCCCGATTCGTAACCACTATGCTACCAGAGCTCCTTTCTATTGGTGTAGAACAAGGGAATGTAGGTTTAGTTGCTGTTGTTAGTTGCTGGCTCTGATTCATGGCCACCCCATATACAACAGAATAAAAAGTTACCTGGTTCTGCCCCATTTTCATGATCGTTGATATACTCAGATCCATTGTTGCGACCAGTGTGTGTTTTGAATGCCTTCCCATCTAGGGGACTCAACTTCCAGCACAATATCAGACAAGATTCTGTTGTGATCCATAGGATTTTCATTGGAGGTTCAAGCCGGATTCAGAAGAGGCAGTGGAACAAGGGATATCATTGCTGATGTCGATGGATCTTGGCTGAAAGCAGAGAATATCAGAAAGATGTTTACCTGTGCTTTATTGACTATGCAAAGGCTTTCAATTGTGTGGATCATGATAA
>NW_006408580.1:12128641-12131424 GCF_000296735.1 Chrysochloris asiatica
ATCTTCCTCTAGTCGAGTTCTAATTATCGAGCCATCAAGGCTAGGTCAAAAGGGTACTGTATGCAAGTCTGGGTGTTCTTGTGCATCTCCCCTCACTTCGTATCAGCTGGTTGCTTCACTCTCAGCTCTAGCCCTCTGTGGCTAAGTCCTTGTCCATAGGCTCAAGTGTCCTCAGGTCTCACCACACTTTGGACCAACCAGCCCTTCCTCTTCTCTCTTTCATCTCCAGGTAAATGGGATTGAATGGACTAGGGTTGAACTCAGCCCATATCTTCATTGTTGACTTTCCACCTCTTCCACTCACCAGTAGACCAATGTGGTCCCCAGCAAGCTTACATGCTTGTTTGTGTATTCTCTTTGAGTTTCAGTCTTAGAGGGGAGTTTGTCCTGAAGGCACTTGATTGCTAGCCTTGATGTCTTCCTGGCAAACAGCTCGCTTATTCTTGTAGTAGCCAGTCATGCTGACATTTTTGTTTTGGGTTTTTCCTGATGAACTTTCTTTGAAGCTGTATCTTCTGTCACTGTAGCTGTTCCAGTCTGCTTGTCCTTTCTAGTGAGAATGTTCCACCTCATAAGGTTCTGGATGAGACTCAGGATTCCACTTATGGTCCTATACTCTGTAAAGGCTTTGCACAAGGCCTATTTCACTGGGCAAGTTGTAGAACCCCTTTTAGGTATTCCAATAACAATAACAATTTTAGGAAGTAAGTCACCAGGCTTTTATTCCTAGTCTGTCTTAGTCTAGAAGCTGTGTTGAAAACTGTCCACCATAGATGACCAGTAGTGTAGCTTCCAGCATCACAGAAACATGCAAGCCACCACAGTATGACAAATGGATAGACCAGTTTAGTTTCATCCTCCATGTCTTAGGCTGGATTCTCTAGAGAAGCAAAACCAATGGAACTTATGTATGTATATATAGAGAGAGTCCTTGTGTGGTGCTGTAGAATAAGCTCTCTACCACAGGTCAGTTTGAACCACAAGGTTGGTGGCTCAAACTCAGCAGCCACTCCTTGGGAACCCTATACAGGGTCACTATGAGTTGGAACAGACTCAACGGCACCTAACAACAACAACAACAATAAAGAGAAGTTTATATCAAGGAAATGGCTTACAATTGTATAGTCCCAAGTTTCCAATGGAAAAGAGAGCAAGCATTTCCTGTATGTCCATTATATTGGGATCAGGACACACCCCCAAGGAAATATCATTTCAATTGGTGGGCTGCCCATAGCCAATCATCAGCATTAATTATGCCTATATTAGGTTTCACCATGGAGATAACCACATCTCAACTGCCAAACCACTGGGCATCCTGGTCCAGTCAAGTTGACACAAAACCTGAACTAGCACACCCCCAAATCAAGGAAGGTACTTGGAGAGGAGGCATCGTAGCATATTGTTTCATACATCTCTCTATTTTTTTCTTGTGTTGCTTCTCTGCTCAGAATATTCTGTGGGTACCCAACTCACTAATTCCCCACCCAACCTCTTTGACACACACAACACTCATCTCTATTCCCGGCAACAGAATTCCTTCCTCCCCTAGTGTGACTGCCACGGCTACCCTCTTCCATTCTTGCCCTTAGCACACTTCACTGAGTACATTTATGTCATTTTGTCTCAACAGACTGACAGGGCTTTGAAGGCAAGGCTGATACTTTATAGCTTTGAATCCCTAGTACAGAGTTAATAAAATGGTTCTTGAATTTAAACAATATTCAAAATTAGTATGTAGTTTTGCCACTAATAGGTAGGGCATTTCCCCTCTAGTTCTGATTGTATTCTTAATACTTAAGGGGAAGAATAGTGGAAGAAGATAGGGAACCAGCAGGAGAAAATCCGAAGCAGAGAAGAAGGGAGAAAAGAAAAGAAAAAGAGGGCGCTGATGATATAGAAGGTGGCAGCAGAAAACCAAGAGGTACTGGGCTCTCAAGACTCCTCTGGGCACCTCTTCCTGCTTCTGTCTGTTCTGGTTCCTGGCCAGCTGTTCAGTCTCTTGAAAGCAAGAGTTCTAGCGAGGAACAAGCCTGAGAGGTCTTCTGATGGGAGGATAGCAGAGTACTCTGCTGTGAAGGTAAATTCGGACTTGGAGTCCCAGTTGTGGTTCCACCGATGCCAACTTGGGCTAATCACCTAACTTTTCTGAGCCTGGCTTCTAAAACTGGAAGGAGAGTACAAAAAACTTTGCAGGGTTGTTGTGGAGATCCAATGAGGTAATGTATGTAAACCTGAAAGCACTGCATATGCCAGGAATCATTGTTCTTTATATGGGCTGCCATGGAGTTAGCCCACACTCATGGTAACCCCATGTGCAGTGGACCAAAATGCTTCCCAGTCCTACGCCATCTCCATGATGGTTGCAGATCAGAACACTATGATCCACAGGGTTTTCACTGGTTGATTTCCAGAAGTAACTCACCAGGCCTATCATCCTAGTTCATCTTAGGCTGGAAGCTCCGCTGAAACTTGTTGAGCATCACAGCAACACGCAGACTTCCATTGAAGAGTGACCGATGTACATGAAGTGCGTTGGCAAGGAATTGAACCTGGTTTCCTGCATGTAGGCAAAACTTCTACCACTGGACTACCAATGCCCATTGTTTTTTTGTTTTTGTTTTTTTTTAATTTAAGGTTTTTATTGTGGATTGAGTGAAAGTTTACAGGGCACATCATCAGTTTCACATACAACAATTCATAAAACTTGTTTCATTACATTGATTATAATCCCCTCCATATACCATCAGTTAAAAGTATTTCTCTCTATCCACTTTAGCTTTTTA
>NW_006408580.1:12134465-12139503 GCF_000296735.1 Chrysochloris asiatica
GACTAGAAAGCAATAGATTGCTTGCTTCTGCCACAGATTCCCCCAGCTGTGAGCCTTCCAACCTTCTAAGTATTCCTTTATATGTGGTTCAGAGTTCTGGGACCAGCCCCTGAGCCTGCTTGGTCCTGTATTCTGTGTTGTTGTTGGCAGAGCTCCTTTACTGCACTTCCACCCGATCTGCCATCTTGTTTGTTCGCCCATTGTTTTTGGTAATAATATTTGCTCTTGTTGTTGTTAAGTGCTGTTGAGTTGGTTCTAGTATACAGGCATTTAAGGAGCCCTGGTAGTGTAGTGGATTACGAGCTGAACTTCAGGGTCAGTGATTTGAATCTACCAGTCACTATGGAGAAAGATGAGGCTTTCTGTTCTCATAAAGATTTACAGTCTTGGAAACCCTGTACAGGTTGGCTATGAGTCGGAATCAAGCACAATCACCATCACCATAAAGACATTTATAAAGAGGAAGAAGAAAACAAGGTTCAGGATTCACATTTCCTGATGAGAAAAATAGCAATGGCATCATTTAACTTTCATCTTTGGAGTATTTCTGGTTCCTTTATTTATTTCCTTCTTCTCATCTCCAAATCTTTGCCTTAGGAGGAGTTCCTGGTTCCATTTAGCCCACTGCCACTAACTTCCTGCTGCTGCCACACTGCCAATAGGAGACACAAAGAAGCACGTGGAATTAACTCAGGACATAAGCAAACATGGGTTGGAAGTGTGAATGGGTACAGAGTTGGAGACAGAAGACAAAGGAGCTGAGCGGCTTGCTCTGAAGGAACACAGTGGTGCCTCAGAAGAAAGTCCTGGCAATCTGCTTCTAAAAAAAATTAAGTCATAGAAAACCCAATGAGCACAGTCAGTTCTGACATACATAGGGTTGTCATGACTCAAAGTTCAGTCAATGGCAACTGGTTTTTGGACATGTGTGGGAAGGGTGGGAAGTGAAAGGAGGGAGGCAGAGGAAAGTCTCATTTAGGGGAATGCCACCTGTCTATGGATGTACATCCCTCACCATTCAAATAGTTCCATGGGGGCTGTTTGTTGAGCATCTTTGAAGTGTAGTTTGGCTTCATGAACGTCTTTCAGTTCTAGAGAGCATCAGGGGTTTGTGACTGTCTAGAACACCAAGATATGACAAGACTCATCCCTTTGCTACAGTGGGTTGGATTAGGAATGGACACTTGACTCAGCTGGACCAATCAGGTATTTTCCTAGGAATTTGGATTTGGGACATCTTTGAATTTGGTCTTGGGACATCTAGGCAGTCTTTGTTGGCTGCCTTGAACAAAAAGGACGCTGTGCCAGCCATAGTTCTAGACACAGGGGCGATAGAAGTGAAAAACCTTGGAGGGCCACCTGAAGCAGCTATGTTCCACCATGTGCATGGAGTAACAGACGAGGCTGAGGAAATAAAGCAAGCATGGAGGAAAGCAGAAACTAGAGAACTCGGAGCCCCAGAAAGAGGCAGAGAGAGGAGAGACTGTAGCTGCCAAGGTTCCTGCTGGCTCCCCGGTAGCTGATTCCAGTCCCCAGAGGCAGGCTGCGCTTCTTTGTCCTTGAATTTCTAAGATAACCTAGTGTTCTTCCCATAAATTCTCCCTTTATACTTAAGCTTGCACAAGTGGGCTTCTGTTTTGTGCTGCCAGATCGTCCCTGCCTGAGGCACACCACGTGATACAATTAGCTCACGCTCCCTAAGGGGCAGTTTATCCTCTTTGCAGACTCTCTGCCATAAATTTTGAATCTCCACCTGGCTTCCCCTTGCCAACCAGTGAGTGTCCTTCTGGGTTAACTTTTGTTCTCACAGGCTGCCAATGAGCTGTGTTACCAGATCTGGTGGCCTTTCCCCTCCTTGTCCTCTCGCTGCTCCACATGGCTGACCACCCCCTCCTCCCTCACACTCTCTCTCCAAGTGTCTTCCAGACACCTCTCTCTCTGGCTTCTCAAGCTCCCTCTCCTCTTGCTCTTCATTTATGTCCCAGTCTAGCTTTCCTGGTGGCTCAAGTCCTCTACTTCATTTGTTCCTCAGCCTCTTCTTAAGCTTCCTTCCCAGCTTTCTCAGCAACCCCCTCTCACACCATGGCTTCTCTCCACACACAAGTTTGCAGCATATTTCTGACCTCCTGGGTTCCTATTTCCAACTAGCTTCTGGGAGCTCGTATGTGGGTGTCCCACCGACCCCTTAATCTTTGTATGCCCCCAGATGAACTCAATATTTCCCCTCCCAAACCCAAACCTCCTCTTGCATTCCTTAGTTTGATCAACAAAGCAGAAAGTTTCTGTGTCCATCATCTGTGACTCTCTGAGCTGGGGAACTTTGGCAAGGAATCTTGGCTGTGCTTCTCCCTTTGCCAGGAAATACCCACCATGGGCGTCACTCAAATCATGATCCCAATTGCCCTTGCTGCTCAGAACGAGTCATATGAGATCTTGGGCATTAAGATGTTCCCTGCCCCTCCCTTTGAAGTCCATTGGTCCAGCCCCAGACCATATAGGAAGCTCCCTGTGGCCTCTTCAGCAAATATATATGGAGGTCCATAGCTATCACCTCCTTAGAGAAGTTGCACTTTAGGGCTTTGTTCCCCCAGAGGAATTTCATTTCCTATTGGCATCAGTTAGAGATTTTCCATTCGGAGACCTAGGAGAACAAGGAGCTCAGAGTTTTTCAGAGAATGTGACTATAGAGAGGGCAAGCTTAGATGAAGTTCGGAGGCCCCCACCCAGACCAAGTCAGTTATGACCAACTCGATGCAGGGGCAGAGTGTCACTGCTTTGAGATCTGTTTTCACATGACAAGACTATATATACCCCTTTTAGTGCGCTGCTAAAGTGACCCCAACCCCTACCATCCACAGCACAGGCACTCACTCTGGAGATGTGTTTCCTCAGGGATTAGGAGGTGTGTTCATTAGGGAAACACTCACTGGGTGATGTCACAAATAGATCTCCAAGTTGCAGTGGCCCACCATAATAGAAGATTATTTATCACTGATGTGAACTCCAAAAGGAGTGCCTGGAGGGTAGGAAGTTCTCCTCGCCAGGAGTGAGTCAGGTTTCATCTTGTAGCTCTGCTGGACTCATCTGCATCGAGCTGTAGGAGGGGAAAGAGCACATGGGAGGTTTTCATGGGCCAGGCCTGGGTATGACAAACATCTTTTCTATTCACACGTCATTGGTCAGAACAAGGCCACATGGCTACACTGAACTGTAAAGAGGGCTGGGAAATACAGTCTAGCAAAATGGGTTTGGGAGAGATCTAGCTCATTCAGAGGGGCTAACACACTGACCACAGTGAACCGTTGCTCTCAAAACTTACCACCTGCTGCTAGAGAGAGAGAATCTGAAAGACTGAGGCACAGAGCAGGAATAGCTTTGAGGAAAATCTTAGGCTTATACAGTTGAACTAGACTTCTGAGAGTGGTAGATGGGATGTCTCACTACTAGGAAGCGGCATAATTAGAGCTCCTAAGAGGCTTCTAAAATCAGAGCGGCCACTCCAAATTTGAGGTTATGACATTCTACTGCTTCAATCCAGTTGCCTGACTTTATCCCTCAACACCTGCTACACACAGGTCCTTGAATGGAGAGTCTTGCAGGCCCTATCTGGGTCAGCTGTTTATGGGGGAGCAACTACTCAACTTTCAATAGTGGGTCAATCACCTCAGTCCCTGTTTGGCTGTGTCCTATATCGGAACTTGAGAAGGTAACTACTGGGAGATGACGCAAGGCTCTTACACTACAGACAAGCTGTTGTTGTTAAATGCCATTGCATCGATTCCAATTCATAGAGATCCTGTATAGGGATTCCTAGGAACAGCTGGAGGGTTTGAACTGCCAACCTTGCTGTTCAAGCTGACTAGTGCATTATCCTGCAGCTCCGCATCAGGACACGGGAACGTTGTAAAACAGGAGTCACATTGTTGTTGTTGTTAAGTGCCGCTGAGTTGATTTCGACCCATATTGACCCTGTATAGGGTTTCTAAGGAGCAGTTGGTGAGCTTGAACCACCAACCTTGCAGTTCAAACAACTTTGCAGTCTGACGCATTAGCCCACAGCACCACACCAGGACTCCGGGGTCACATTGTTGTTGTGTGTCGTGGAGTCGGTTCCGACTCATAACGACCCTGTACAGAGTTTCCGAGGCTGTAAATTTTTACGGGAGCAGAAAGCCTCATCTTTCTCCTGCAGTGCGGCTGGTAGTTTCTAACTGCTGACCTTAAGGTTCGCAGCCTGAGTCATAACCACTACGCTACCAGAGTTACATTAGGGGTGAGTTAGTTAAATATTTGACGAAATATAGCAGGCTAAATATTTTTTTAATGTTTTATTGTGAATTATGTGATAGTTTACATGGGAGAACATTAGCATTACATTCATCATATCATATAACGTTTCCTTGCCATGGTTACAATCCCCTCCATGCATTATCAAACAACCAAAGGGTATACTCTGCAAGCCTGCCCCCCAGTCGTCAGCACACAGCCCCTCTGTCTCTCTTGGTCTAGAGTCCCCAGCCATTCCATCTCTCCACATCATCGTCTCTGCCTCCATCTCTGGCGTCACTGTTTCTCTGGGTAGGGTCCCGCACTCCACTCTTCTCCCTTGATGGTCCAGAGACCTCCGCTCCTGGACTGCAAAGTCAATCACTCCCCTCCTTTTGCTACAAAACGTCTACCTTTACATTTCCAACCCTCACAGTCAGTCCTGATAACAATTATTCACTATTGTACCACAAGAGACCTATCCTCATCTTTCATCAGCCCCACCCAGACAGATTGGTTACTACTCAGTGGAAATTATACCTTCCTCTGCTCCCTCTGGATCTAGGCTTCCTAGTGAAAGCTTGTAAGCCAGTCACTTCTTGCCTTTGTAGAACCCCCATTTTGGATAGCCAATGTCTATGTTGCCCATCCCTGTCTACCCTGTGTACTGAGGGGGTGGGAATGATCCTCACTGTAAAGATTTGTTCCCTCTTTTGAGCTACTGCATCCATAGGTGTAGGTCAAGTTCATCAAATTGTATCAGATTACTCTT
>NW_006408580.1:12140448-12162449 GCF_000296735.1 Chrysochloris asiatica
GCCCATGCAAACCTGCCTAATTGTTTTCCCATCTGCCTTGTTCTTCCATTCCCCTCCACTTTCTTGTGTATTGCCCCCTCCCTAGCACCCAAACTATCCTGTGTCTATTCCCTACCCTTTGCTCCACCTTCCCCTCCCTCCCTTCATCCCCCACTCCCCCAACCCAGTAACCAGCAAAGATTCCCTCCCTTCCCCTTTAGTACGGGTTCTTTTTCTTGGTCTTTTACAGTAGTAGTCCTATGCAGTATTTCTCCTTTTGTGACTGTCTAATTTCACGCAACATAATGTCCTCAAGGTTCATCCATGTTATGCGGTGGCTTGCCGCTTCCTTGTTTTTCTTCAAGGTAGCATAATATTCCATTGTGTGTATGGGCCACAGTTTGTTTATCTATTCTTCAGTTGATGGGCACTTAGGCTGTCTCTATCTTTTTTGCTATTGTAAATAATGCTGCTATGAACATTGGTGCATATATCTACTCGTGTTATGGCTCATATTTCTTGTGAGTAAATACCAAGTAGAGGAATTGCTGGATCATAAGGTATTTCTATTTCCAACCTTCTGAGAAAGCACCATATTGCTTTTCAGAGAGGTTGGACCATTTTGCAATCACACCAGCAAGGCAGGAGTGTCCCAGTCTCTCCACATTCTTGCCAGCATTTATTGTCCTCTACTTTTTTAAAATCTTTGTTGTTATTGCTGGTGTGAGATGATATCTCATTGTTGTTTTGATTTGCATCTCTCTAGTAAGTAGTGAGGTTGGCCCAGGATCGGGCGGTGTTTTGTTCTGCTGTGCATAGGGTTGCTATGAGTCGGTACCAACTCAATGGCACCTAACAACAGCAATGGATAGTGATCATGAACATTTCTTCATATGTTTGTTGGCTGCCCAATTCTCCTTGGTGAAGTGTCTGTTCATGTCCTGTGCCCATTTTTTAATTGGGTTATTTGTTTTTTTCTTGTAGCGGTGTTGTAGTTTCCTATATATTTTAGAAATGAGTCCCTTGTCTGATGTGTTGTTGCAAAAGATATTTTCCCATTCTGTGGGTTCCATTTTTACTCTTCTGGTGAAGCCGTTTGATGCACATAAGTTTTTAATTTTTAGTATGCCCTACTCATCTATTTTGTCTACTTTTGTTTGTGTAAGTTTTCAAAATGTTTGGTAGTCTGTGTATTCCCTGAATTAGTGCCCTCACATTTGTCCCTATTTTTTCATCGATGGCCTTCATAACTTTGGGATTCACATTTAGCTGCTCCTTGGAAACCCTATATAGGGTCACTATGGGTGAGAACTGACTCGACAGCACTTAGCAACAACCAAAACACTGGACAAAATATTGAATGATGCAGAAAGCATCAAAAGAAGATGGAAGTAATACAGAGTCACTGTACCAAAAGTAAATGCTTGATGCTCAGTCATTTCAAGAGGTACCATATGATCAAGAGCCAATGATACTGAAGGAAGAAGTCCAATATGCACTGAAGTCATTGGCAAAGAACAAGACTCCAGGAATTGATGTGTTACACATTGAAATCTTTCAACAAACTGATGCAGCACTGGAGGCACTCACTTATCTATGCCAAGAAATTTGGAAGAGAGCTACCTGGCCAACTGACTGGAAGAGATTCATATTTGTGCCCATTCCAAAGAGAGGTGACCCAATAGAAGATGGAAATCATTGGACAGTGTCATTAATACCACATGCAAATAAAATTTTGCTAAAGTTAATTCACAAAAGACTGCAAGAGTACATTGACAGGGAACTGCCAGAGATTCAAGTTGGATTTAGACGAGCATATGGAATGAGGGATATCTTTGCTGACATCAGATGGATCTTGGCTGAAAGCAGAGAATTCCAGAAACATGTTTACTTGTGCTTTACTGGCTACACAAAGGCTTTTGACTGTGTGGATTATGACAAGCTATGGACAACATTGCAGAGAATGAGTGTCCCAGAACACTTAATAGTGTTTATGAGGAGCCTGTACATAGACCAAGAGGCAGTTATTCGAACTGAACAAGGGGACACTGAATGGTTTAAAATCAGAAAAGTTGTGTATCAGGGTTTTGTTCTTTCACCATACTTATTCAATCTGTATGCAGAGCAAATAATCTGAGCAACGGGGTTATATGAAGAAGAACATGGCATCAGGATTGGTGGAAGACTCATTAAGAACCTGCGTTATGCTGATAATACAACCTTGCTTGCTGAAAGCAGAGGTCTTAAAATACTTACTGATGAAGATCAAAGAACATAGCCCTCAGCATGGGTTGCACCTCAATGTAAAGAAAACAAAAATCCTCACTACTGGACCAATAAATACCATCCATATAAATGGAGAAAAGATTGAAGTTGTCAACGACTTCATTTTGCTAGGATCAACCATCAGCACTCATGGGAGCAGCAGTCAAGATATCAAATGACATGTTACATTAGGTAAATCTGCTGTACAAGACCTCTTTAAAGTGTTCAAGAGCAAAGATGTCAGCTTGAGGACTAAAGTGCATGTGAACCAAACCATTGCATTTTCAAGAGCCTCATATGCATGTGAAAGTTGGACTGAGGCAGGCAGGCCAGTGGAAATAGGTGTTGGCCCCCACATCCCCCAGGCTCATACCTCATTCCTGGAGCAGAGGTCACGTTCCAGGAACTAAGCAACAGACCGCCTCAGCCTCATGTGATTTACCAGGCTGATCTCCTGTTCCTGACCCACCTCCAGGAGGGAACAAAGCCCTGAACTTCTGCTTCTGTAATTGCTCACTTGAATGCTCACACACTCTTCTCTGCCGGAGTGTTTGAACCTGCCAATCCCAGGTAGCCCCTTCTTGCTGTTGGCCGCTGCTAACCAATCCCAAACAGACTCATGCATGTACCCTTCATTCCCTATAAAATATTCTCAAACAGGGAACACGAGGCTCAGTCTCTTGATACAAATCCACTGAGCCACGTGCCAGCACAATGAAAGTCCTTCCTTTGTTACAACTTTGCAGTAACTCCTTCAGAGTGACTCTGGTAACAAGACAATGAATAGGGAAGACTGTAGAAGAATTTATTCATTTGAGTTATGGTGTTGGAGAAAAATATTAAAGGAATGATGGACTGCCAGAGGAACACACAAATCTGTGTTGGATGAAATACAACCAGAAGGCTTCTTAGAAGCCAAGTTGGCCAGACTTTGTCTCTTATACTTTGGACATAATATCAGTAGGTACCAGTCCCTGAAGATGGACATCATTGTTAGTAAAGTGGAGGGTCAGCAACAAAGAAGGAGACCTCAAGTGAGATGGATTGGCACAGTGGTAGCAGCAATGGCTTCAAGTGTAGCAGCAATTGTGAGGACTGTGCAGGACTGGGCAGTGTTTCATTCTGGTGTACATAGGGTTGTTATGAGTTGGAACCAACTTGATGGCACCTAACCACAACAACTGAACAGGAAAAGGTAAAAACATTCACTGCCCTCTCTGCCCAGGAGACAAGCTAAAATGTTAATCAGGTTACTGAGCAGAACCAATCTTTTGGTTCCCTCCTGTCTTCAAACAGGTCTGTAACCTAACCCTTCACTGATTCTGACCCCATATAAATCTGCACCGTCCTATATTCGGTGCTCAAAATCTGGAGAAATTAGCTCCTCTGAGCCAGCCCGCTTAATAGAATCTGAAACTCTGCTTCATCTCTTGGAGTGGCCTCAGTTTCTTCAACAACTGATCAAGAGCTGCTGGGACACCCTAGGGCCCAGGGCTGCTGCATCACTCCCAGACCCAGAGCTGCTGTAACACTCTCAAATCTAAAACTGCTGTAACACAACCATATGGGATATCAGTGGCCACAAATCTCTGTTATTCCTGGAACACTTACTGTTCTAGCAGTGAGTTTGTAATTATTGTGGACAGTACAGACAAAGAACAGATTTCTGTAACTAGAGAAGGACTCTATAAAACGTTAGCACATGAGACCTTAAGGATAGCTGGATTGATTTCTGCTAATAAACAAGATGTGAAAGAATGCATGACTGTAGCAGAATTTTCCCTGTTTTTGAAACTCACTTCATTAAAGATCTTCTTTGCCGTGTTCAGGCATTCTGTGCTCTTACTGGCGACAGACTGTGCCAATGATTTGAATGGGTGATGTCACGATTTAAGATTAGATGATCTCTATTGATCTCATGTAGACATTGTATGAATGAAATGTTGAATTTTATCTGAACGCTGCAAAAATGAATTGTTTAGGTATATTTATAATAAACTGATATAAACTTTTTCTGTTAAGAAGAAAAATTAAGACCGCTTATTTGAAAGCTAACATAAAGTGTCACCTTCTAACTTAATTTTTTCATTAATTCCTTCCAAAGGAAGGCCTTAAAGCCTGGGATGGATGGACTTTTTTATCATAATGAACCCTCTTAGTAAGTACATTTGTAACTTTGAGAATTTTATTACCAATGTAAACCTCTCCCCCCTCCATTGTTGATTTTAAGTGCTGTCAAGTTGGTTCAGACTCACTGTTGTTGTTGTTGTTAAGTGCTGTCGAGTCAGTTCTGACCCATAGCAACCCTGTATAGGGTTTCCGAGGAGCAGCTGGTGAGCTTGAACTGCCAACCCTGCAGTTCAAACGGCTTTGCAGTCTGGCGCATTAACCCACAGCGCCACACCAGGACTCCTCGGACTCAGGGTTTCTGAGGAGCAGCTGGTGGGTTTGAACTACTGCCCTTGTGATTTACAGTCCAGTGCTTATTCCTAGATGAATGTTGTTATTTTCTTATTTGGTTAAGGCAAAGTATGAATGAGCACAGATACTCAGTTTCCAACATTTTAAAATGTAACATTACTATTGAAAAGTATTTTGTATAAAGTTGTGTATGTATTGTGTATATACCTCAAGTTCAAGTTAATGACTTTGACTTATGTTGGGGTTCAAGCCCAGAACAGAAAAACTTCTGAGTGCGTAAGTGCCAAGAGACTGAACACACTACCAAGATTCAGTCCAAAAGACATCGTTTTATTACAGAAAAGAGACAGTTTACGACAAGGGAATTTACCTACAAAGGGTGAAACACAGCTGTTTCCTGTGGTGCCCTGCTGTTTAGTGGAGTGTTACCTCATGAGGGACATGGGCTAGGGTCTTTTTATATCATGGGGTATACAAGCTTCACTGACGTCAGGGCAGTTAAGGGTGGTATGTAGAATTAGGAGAGTTCTGAAAATCAACTTGTGCTGGGCAGTCTGGCCCCCTCCCAAGAGAACAAAGAGTTCTGATCTGCATAGCAGGAGGTGGGAGCTATCGCTCCTTCCTAGTATATGCATAACTAAAGCAAGAGATATGCATAGTGGGAGGAGGTGGACCTAGTGGGAGGAGGGGGTTGTCTGCTCCTTCCTGGATAGCTGGAGCAGAGGGAAGAGATATGAAATATGGTTTGAGGTGACCTTGGCATGGCCACTTTGAAGCTTTTGGTTTGTGTCACTACTCTCCACCCCAATGCCCCTAATTGGCCATTACAATCTTACCGCCAATTTTGTGTGCAATCCCGCAGGCCTGAGCATTGGAGAAGTGTAACCAAAGACCACAGCAGCAATATATACAACAGAGTACTATTTCTTAGCACAATAGTTCCATAATTGGCATCTTCAAGTTGAGACAGAGAGCTAATCCATAGTATGGTTCTCTCTATACACCCCAGGCTGTTCCAGATAGCATAGCCCTGAGGGCTTGTAACTTTAATTTGCTCCCATATCACATGGAACATCTGATGGAAGATGCACAGAACACAGCTGGAAACGTAGGGAAGTGGCCGGCAGATTGTTCATATCACTCTGTCGAGCAGGCCTAGGTGTTGGCATTGGCAGGTGCAATCCTCCATGGCATGCCGGTAGTGGAGGAGATCCGGAGTTCACCACACACACAACAGTCTGACTGATTCCTCACATCTGCAATCATGGTGGTCCAACTGGCAAAAACATTACTGCGTACTCAAAGGACAGGATAACAAAGAGGTGGTGAAAGGTACCAATAAAAATGAAAGTTTTTTGGTGGCTTAGGATGGAACCAAGGTGACACCTGTATGCCTACATCTAGCCCTATCCCCCAAGGAGCCAACAAATCAAACCATGGGGGAGGGAGGGTGGCAATTTTCCATTTCTAGAGAAGCAGGATAATGGAGCTTCCAGGGTCCAGGTCCTGGGGCCATGGCAACCAGAGACTATTAGAGCTTCTGGGCACCTGCAAAGGGCAGTTGTTGGCGATGGTTATATGGACCCTCATGGCCCTCTGGGGTTCTGGGGTTAGTAAATGATATACGCTGGGTCGAGTCTGTTGCTGAGTTTGCTTCAAAATTCCATTCCATGGCTCTACCAGTCAGGCTGCAGTGGGTTGTATGGGAGATGAAGATGCCACCCAATGCCAAGGCCATCTTCCCATTCTTGGACCTTGTGCTCCATTTTTGTGTGTGTGAAATGGTTAATTATATGATAGTTTACATGAGAAAACTTTAGTTTTACATTCATTCCATCATATATTGTTTCATTGCCATGGTTCCAATCCCCTGCATCATCAGCCAACCAAAGGGTATACCTTACAAACCCGCCCAATACACTCCCCACCCCCTCTGTCTAATATGTCATTGCAAAAGATGTTTTCCCATTCTGTGGGTTCCCTTTTTACTCTTCTGGTGAAGTCTTTTGATGTACATAAGTTTTTAATTTTTAGTATGTCCCACTCATCTAGTTTATCTATTTTTGTTTGTGTGGTTTTCAAAATGTCTTGTAGTCCATGTATTCCCATCATTAGTGCCCTCACATTTGGTGAACTTGAATCACCAACCTTGCAGTTCAAAAGGCTTTGCAGTCTGGCGCATTAACCCACAGAGCTACAGCGGGGCTCCTCTGCTACCCATGGTAAAAAGCAACCCAAAAAGGGACACATCAGTGTCTCAGCTTGGGCTGAGTGTCTGTGCAGAATCCTGGCAGAAGAAACCACCCGCAGTGAGGCCCTACCTCTATTCACCAGAATGGAGGTGGGCAAACAGTGAGCGCACCAATTACCTGACACCAAAGAAAAATATATAAAATCAGAACACCGCAAGACTGACAATTTGGGCCTTGGTTGGGCCTGGGCCTCTGTGGCCGGGCTGTGGGCCTGGGCCTTGGGTGGGCCTGAGCCTCGGAGGCTGGGCAGAGGCCTGGCCTAGGCCAAGGCAGTGAAGGGGGGTGGGGTAGTGGCTGCAGGCAGGTGGCGTCTGTGTCTGATGACGTTAAAAATGCCTCTCTCTGTCTCTCTGTACAGTGGGTACCCTGAATTGCCTGATATCTGTGCTGATATCGCTTACTATGGTGAGGAGACCCCCTTTGACAAGGGCTATGTCAACTCCTGCGGTTTTGCTTGTCTATGCTTCCTCTCCTCTGGAAGCGCCTGCTTTCTGAGCGAGCTTGCTCCAGCCCCCCCCCCCCCCCCACGGGAGCCGAGTGCAGGAAGGCGAAAGCTCAAAATGCCTGTAATTCCTCAGCAATTTGATCTTTTAAAAAAGCAAGATCCGAATGTTGAAACATAAAGTCTTATGTTTGTTCAAAGGCTGTCTGTCTACTAGAAGTGGGCCTCCTTTGTGCGATACCACCCACCGTTTTTGCCTCCCGGAGCCCGCCCTACCTGTACTGCCTGGCCAGGGAAGTACAGGAAGTTGTGCCCCATTTTTTGATGTAGCCACTCAGCCATTTGTTCTTCTAGTGCAAGCTCATCAGCTTGAGCAGTCCCTGGTGGAGTAAGAGGACTTTCCGCTGACATATGAAAAATAAAAATGTCCATGACTTATGTGTGGGCCCAAATGTCCTTCCACAGCTCTATTCCACAGATGGATCACTGGTTAACTGGGCACTCTAGTTCTTTCCACTGTGTAGGCCATAATGTCAGCTTTTTGTACACTGCCAGCTGTCCATATATAGGACCTTGCTGCTGAGCTTGCGTATCAGTACCATCCAAACAGCCCTCAACCTAGCCCACTGGTTGATCCACATACCTTCCATGGCTGGTTGTATAGTCACTGTAGTCCACTATGGGGGTTTGAGTTCAGTTATTTGTAGATTAGGCTTCCTCAGGAAATTTTTTTTTTTAATTTAAATTGATTTCTTCATGACTTTTTTATAATTTAAGGTTTTTATTGTGGATTGAGTAAAAGTTTACAGGGCAGTTCATCCATTTTACATTCAACAAAGCATACACCGTGTTTCATTACAAAGATTATAATCCCCTCCATGTACCTTCAGTTAACATGTTTCTCTCTATTCACTTTAGCTTTTTAAAAAACAAAAGAAAACAAAACACTCAGGCATATATAATAATTTACACCACCAAAGGGCACATTCTGCAAGTCTGCCCCCTGGCTGCCATCTCTTAGTCCCTCTCATCCCATGAATCTAGAGTCCTCAGACGCTCCCTCTCTCCATGATCCCATCTCTGCCTCCATCTCTAGTGTCACTGCTTCTCTGGATAAGGTCCCACATTCCATTTGTGCTCTTCTCTCTTGATGATCCTAGGGTCTTTTGTTTTCTGGACTGTAAGATTAACCACTCCCCCATTTTTGTTACAATACTTCTACCTTTATAATTGTGACAGTGTTAATTAGCCATGATAACAATTACTATTGAGTCATAAGAATCTTATCCCCATCTCTTTTAACCAGACCCATCTAGACAAGGTAAAAATTATTCAGTGGGGACTCTTTCTTCCCCCACACACTCTTAGACTAAACTCCTCCTTGAAACCTTGTAAGCCAGTCACTTTCATGCCTTTATTGCCCCCTCATTTTAGGTAGCCAATGTCTAAATTGCCCATCCTTAATATCTGTGTACAGAGGGAACAGCATTAATACTTGATGTGAAGACTCCTTCCCTCTCTGTTGGTATTTAGAGTTACTACCTCCACGAGTATAGGTCAACTTCATCAAATTGTAGCAATTTACCCTCGTTTCCTTTCACAAAAATTATTTTGTTCTCTTGTTTTTAATCTTCCTCTAGTCAAGTTCTGATTATCAAGCCATCAAGGCTAGGTCAAATGGGTACTGTATGCAATTTTGGGTGCTCTTGTGAAACTCCTCTCACTTCAAATCATCTGTATGTGGGTATCTTTTCCTAAGCTTCATATTTTTAATGTTTCCATGTTCTTGGATTTTCATTTTCTTGATCTGTTGTGCAGTGTTAATTTTCTTTGAGGTTACCCTATTTTCTATTAACTTTTCCCTCCATTTAAAACAGTCTATTTTACCCTGAAAATTACCTCACCTGAATATCTGTTCTTATTATTTTGATCATAGCCTGACCTCCCAGATCCTCTGAATTTGTTCTTGTAGTTTTGTTCTGTTCTGGACTCTTCCATCTGTCGATAGAGTTCCGGGTGGTACTGTCGCACATGTCAATCTCTGGTTGATGTCTGTTCTTGTTGATTCTCAGTCCAAAGAACTCCCTTTAGGATATTTTGAAGTGTTGGGCTGGCTTTGACAAAGTCCCTTAGCTTCTGGTTGTCCTGGAATGTTTTTATTGCACTGTCATATTTGATTGACACTTTGCTGAGTAGACTATTCTTGGTTGGCAGCTTTTTTTTTTTTCTTTCAGGGTTTTATATATGTCTCCCTATTGCCTTCTTGCCTGCATGGTTGCAGCTGAAAGATCAGAGCTTAATCTGATTTGCTTGCCTTTGAAAGTAACACTTGTCTTTTCCCTAGCTACTTTCAGGATTCTCTCCTAATCGTTGATTTTGGAGAGCTTGATTATAATTTGTCTTAGGGGTTTTCTTTTAAAGTCTATCTTTCCTGGGGTTCATTGAGCTTCTTGGATGATTATCTTTTCATTTTTCAGGATGTTAGGGAAATTTTCTTCCAGAAGCTCTTCAACTATCTCCTCTGTGGTCTTGTGTGGTTCTTTCTGTTCTAGAAATCCAATAATTCTCGAGTTATTTGTCTTCATTTTGCCCCACATGAATCTTAGCCTTTCTTCAGATTTTTTAAATCCTTTTTTCTGCTTGCGCTTCTATCTTAGCAGCATTGAAAGAATTGTCTTCCACCTCACTGGTTCTAGCTTCCATCTCTTCAATTCTTCTCCTTTGTCCTTTCATTGTATTGTCCATTTCTGATAATTTGTTATTAACTGTTTGGACCTCTTGTTGCAGGTTTTGAATTGTTTCCAATGTTATTTCTATTTTATTTTATTGCTCCTCTAGTGCTTTCCTGACATCCTCCTTATTTTTCTCAACCCCTTTGTGGAGCATTTGGATGTCCCTCAATATCATTCTTCTGAATTCCTTCTCATGCAGTTCCAAAGCCTGCCCTCTTTCCAATGGGAAGTCTAAGTCTACCTGTAGCTTATTTGTTTCAGTTATTCTATCTTGTTTCTGGACATGTGTTGAAATCTTGGACTGTCTTTTGGGCATCTTCAATAATTAGATGTGTTTTCTATAATTAGATGAATGTATAGTGATGTATTATTAAGCTTTCTGATTGTCTCCAGGTAGATATGATCAGGAGATGGTCTTCTCTTTTCACTTTTCTTATTACTGAACTCAGAGTAACTGTAGCTGGTGTTGACTGTCTAGCTGGTGTATTGGCTCTTACCTGTATGGTAGGATTTTATAGGGTGTGATTGTAGCTTGGCTATATGACCACAATTGTTGTCTCTTCTTAGGTAACATAGGGAGAGAAAGAGCTCCCCCCCAAGGTAAAAGGAGAACCCTAAAAAACACAATAAAATAAAACCACAGCAGCAAAAAACCCCAGATTGGACACTACAGTCTATAATCTGGGAAAAATATGACTATGATTTTAACTCAGTAGGCTGGAGTCGTTCTGGGAGACCATTCTGTTTTAAGCAGTTCCTATTGACCTCTCCCCTTTCTTAGGTTCTGCGCACTGTGGTTTTTGATGAGCAGACCTGTGTGCATGTATAGAACCCTTTGGGGGTAAGGGTGGGGCACCACTTGCTCAGGCACCCCCTCTTGTCACCAGAGTGGAGGTGTGCAAACAGTGAGAGACCAATGAACAGGAAAAAATGTTCATACCTTTATCTCTGAAAATCAGTCAGACCTCTGCAGTGGGAATGATCCTCTGATCCCGTTCATGTTCTGTCATGCCCAAGATGGCTGCTCCAGCACCCGCTAGAAATTTAGATAAGAAAACGCCACTTTTCTTGCTTCTGCTAAAATTTCACTAGCAGTAAGCCTTTGATTCTTTAAAATATTCCTTTATATGTAGTTCAGAGTTCTGGGGCGGTCCCCTGAACCTGCTTCATCCAATATTTTGTGTCATTACTGTTGGAAGTCTGCACCATGTTTCTACCTCTGCAACTTTTGTTTTAAAGACAAGTAAATAACATAAAAATTAATAATATTCTTAATTATAACCCTAAAAAAATTTTGTGGGCAATGGAATTTTTTGAAGACCCTTTATATGATATGTTTTTTCCCAACATTTTAAGGAAGCACCATACCATTTCTCACAGTGATTGTACTATTTTACAGTGCTACCAATAGTGAATTAGTTTTCTAGTCTTTTAACACTTTTGACAGCATTTGTTATTTTCTTTTTTCAACTTTGTTATTAATGCTCAGGTATGATGTTATTTCATTGTTGTTTTGATTTGTATCTCTTTAATGGCTAATGATTGCAAACATTTCCACATGTGTTTATTGGTCACTTGAATGTCTTCTTTAGTAAAGTGTCTATTTATGTATTTTGCCCATTTTTAAATTGGATATTATATCTTTTTGCTGTTGAGGTGTTGAAGTTTTCTACATGTTGGAGCTTTCTGCATGCTGAAGCTGCCTCATAGGTTGTTGCAAAAGTTGTATCCCCCAGTTTGTAGTTCTGTTTTTATTCTTTTTATGTAGGTAAATATCTAATTTTTAGGAGGCACTAGTCACTTAGGAGTCTTAGTATGGCACTGTGGGTTAATATGCTGGACTGCAAAGTTGGTTTGAACAGCAGTTCAAGCACACAAGCTGCTCCGGGGAAACCCTATACAGGGTTGCTATGGGTTGGAACCGACTTGATGGCACTCAACAAAAACAACAACAGTCAGCTAGTTTGTCTTCTGTTGTTTGTGCATTTTTAGTTATGTTTGATAATGAATTTATTTATTAATTAAGACCCCTAAGTTTGTTCCTACTTTTCTTTGATGATCATTATACTTTCAGGTTTTACATTTAAATCTTTGATCCATCTCGAGTTAGTTTTTTTATATAGTGTGAAGTATGGATTCTGTTTCCTTTTTCTACAAATGGATATCAAGTTTAGCCAGAGCTATTTGGTAAAGAGACTATCTCTTTCCCATTTAATGAGTTTTGGTCCTTTGTCAAACACCAGCTGTCCATAGGTGGATGAATTTACTTTGGCATTCTCAATTTGCTTCCATTAGTCTGAGTATCTGTCATTGTACCTATACCACGCTGCTTAACTACTGTGATTGTGTAGTAGTTTTTGAGATCAAAGAGTATGATGCCTCCTACTGTGTTCTTCTTCTTTAGTAGTGCTTTGCTTATCCAGGGTCTCATTACTTTTTGTATAAAGCTGGTGGTTAGTTTTTCCATCTCTTTAAAAAATGATGGAATCTACACTGAGATTGCATTGTGTCTGTCAATCACTTTGGGTAGTATTGACATTTTCATAAAGTTAAGTCTTCCTACTCATGAGTATGGTATGTTCTTCCATTTATGTAGGTTTCTTTTGGTTTCTTAAAGTAGTGTTTTGTCGAGTTCTTTGTATATAGACTTTTTACATCCCTTGTTAGATTTCTTCTTAAGCATTTCATCTTTTGAGTAGCTATTGTATTCCTGGTTTCTTTTCAGAGTTCTCTTTGTTAGTGTAAAGTAATCGGACTGATTTTTTCCCCCCCATGGCAGTGGATCTGCTTTATATTTGGTTATAATGTTTGTCAGTGTCTTTTTATATATATAAGTTTTTATTGTGAATTGAGTGATAGTTTACATGGGAGAACATCAGTTTTACACCATCGTTTCATTGCAATGATTACAATCTCCTCTGTGCATCATCATTCAACAGTATTTTCTTTTATTCCTTCTTGTTTTTTTGTGTTTGTTTTTGTTGTTGGTGGTGGGGGGGATGTACAGAAAAACACTCAAGAATATATAATCATTTAAACAACCAAAGGGCATATTCTGCAAGCCTACCTCCTGGCCACCAGCACTAAGTCCCTCTCTTTCCATGAGTCTAGAGTCCTCAACTTTTCTATGTCTACATGTCCTCATCTCTGCCTCCATCTCTGGTGCTACTGCTTCTCTGGATAGGGTCCCATGTTCCACTCGTAACTCTCTCTAATAGATACTTATAGATTTTTCCTGAAGGACAATGGTGAGATGGCTTCCAGATGGTCAATATCGAGGGGCATTTGACGGGGACTGCCTGTCTCCACCATCCTTTTTCAGAACTCCTAAATGCTGTTTTCTGTTGCCCAGGCACATTTCAGATCAGCTTGGAGGGGATGGAGGGTTGTGGGGCAGGTTTCCTGCTTTCTACTTCTGCCTTTGGGCAGTGGTAGTTCCATAATACAATTCTTGCCTTCCATGTGGGAGACCCAGGTTCAGGGGAGGAATACCCAACAAGCTAGATAAGCACAGACTTTGTGCTTACGTACTAATCAGTAGTGAACAGTTTTATAGATAAGCTCATGATTACCTTGCTTATTGGATACTCCACCCCTGTAAAGCAGAGAATGGGGAACCTTTTTTTCTGCCAAGATTTATAGCATCATTTGTGGGTCATGCGAAATTATCACCTTTAAAATTAGCCTGATATATTTGGTCAAACATTTAATTAACTCACCCTTAATGTGATGGTCGGCGGTTCAAGCTCACCAGTCGCTCCTCGGAAACCCTGTATAGGGTTGCTATGGGTCGGATCCGACTCGACGGCACTTAACAACAACAACAAATGTGATGGCTAGAGTTCTGGAGCGGTGCTGTGGGTTAATGCACCAGACTGCAAAGCCATTTGAACTGCAAGTTTGGCGATTCAAGCTCACCAGCTGCTCCTCTGAAATCCTATACAGGGTCACTATGGGTTGGAACCGACTGGATGGTACTTTAACAACAACAATGTGATAGCTGAAACTGTGGTTGCCTTTGCAGGGCCCTTGGGATGGAAGTTCCCCACCTTGCTATAAGGGATTGTATGTTTGAAAAGAGGCTTTGATATGTAGGAAGGTGCTGTGGGACAGATGAGAGACAAATACCAACAGTACCTAGAAACAGAATCTTTGATGTGGAAAAATGTGAAATTGTATACTACAGATTAGTAAGTAAGCACAAGTAAGCTTTTGCTTACCTTGCTTATTGGGTAATTCACCCTTGCCTGGATTTGATTCCTGGCCAAGGCACTTCATGCGTAGTTACCACCCATAAGTCAGTAGAGGCTTATGTGTTGCTATGATGCTGAGCAGATTTCAACAAAACTTCTAGACAAAGATGAACCAGGAAGAAAGACCTGGCAATCTGTTTCTGAAAATCAGCTAACAGAAACCCAATGGATCTTAACAGTCTGATTGATCCTCAATTTATTGTGGGGATGGCACAGGACTGGGTGGCATTTTGTTCCTTTGTGCATGCTAACAACAACAGTGCTGTCTTAACTTGCAGGATCAATATAAACGCCATCTACTGAGTGACTCATTTAGCTGGGCTTTCATTTTCAGTACTTCACTTCCTGTTGGCTTGAAGGCACAAAGAAATACTCAGGATCTCCTCTAGCTGTCCAGGAACAGATCAGCCTGAAGAGCTTTCTGGAAAGGCACTGGTGTGTATGTTTGTATGGATCTGTGTATGTCCTGGAAGGGGGATTATATGGAAGAGAAGTAACTAAAGTCAAGATGGAGGGGCCAAGGAGACAGAGGGCCAGGCCAGAGAAATTTGAGAGATTCTATTAGAATGCAAATGTCTTTAAGAACCCAAATTAGAAAAGTTTAGGAGCTCCTAGAGAAAGGTTGTAGCCATGAAGCTGAAACTAGTTTTTTGCTGCAAGGAAATAGCCAGCAAAGGTAGCCCTACAGAGCAAGAGGCTACTGGCCTGGCTACTGGCCTAAGTCCATGTAAACTCAAGAGTCCGTGTGAACTCAGGTTCCGTGAGGAGGCTTGGTAATTGGGTCAGAGAGCTTTCTAGCTGCTATACACAAAAGCAGTACTTCCATCCCCACGCCCTTCCCCCCATGTTGTGCATATGATGAGATCTTAATTAAGGGATCAGGCCAGCAAAAGCTTCCTTTGAGAAGATGGCTGGACATCCTTAGTCATTACAGCCAAAACCTGGCTCAGTGACTGGCCCCTACATTCCCTGACTAATTAGTACTCAGCACTTTCCTCTCACTTATGCATAGTTCCCCTGGACAGGTCTTGTGTGTGTTAAATTATATATAGAGCTCTGGTAGCGTAGTGGTAACGAATTGGGCTGCTAACCTCCAGGTCTGCAGTTTGAAACTAACAGCTGTTCCGCGGGAGAAAGATGAGGCTTTCTGCTCCCGTAAAGATTTGCAGCCTCGGAAACCCTGTGCAGGGTCACTATGAGTCAGAACCGACTCCACGGGACTTAGCAACAACAATATATATTTGTGTGTGTGTGTGTGGTAAATTATTTGTGTGTGTGTGTGGCACTGCAGGAAAATACAAGGTCTATTTGAGCCATGAGGTGGGCAGTTCAAACCCACCAGCCACTCCTTGGAAACCCTACACAGGGTTGTTATGGGTCAGAGCTGACTGGACAACACTTAACAACAACCTCTGACCTTGTGGTTCAAACAGACCTTTCAGTCCAGTGCATTGGCCCACAGTGCCACACCAGTAACATATAACAATATATTGTTATTGTTGTTAAGTGCCCTTGAGTCAGTTCCAACCCATAGCAACCCCAGTATAGAGTTTCTGAGGAGCGGTTGGTGAGCTTGAACTGCTAACCTTGTGGTTCAAACCGACTTTGCAGTTATATATGTATAGAGTCCTGGTGTGGCGCTGTGGGTTAATGTGCCAGACTGCAAAGCTGTTTGAACGGCAAGGTTGGCGGTTCAAGTTCAGGAGCTGCTCCTTGGAAACCCTATACAGGGTCACTATGGATCGGAACCGACTCGACGGCACTTAACAACAACTATATATATATATATAAAACCAGTTTCGAACTGCCAACCTTAAGGTTAGTAGCCCAATTCGTAACCATTATGCTACCAGAGATATAGATATAGATATAGATATCTGTCTATATCTCTGGTAGCGTAATGGTTACGAATCGGGCTGCTAACCTTAAGGTCGGCAGTTCGAAACTACCAGCTGTTCCGAGGGAGAAAGATGAGGCTTTCTGCTCCCGTAAAGATTTGCAGCCTCGGAAACCCTGTGCAGGGTCACTGTGAGTTGGAACCGACTCCACCATACTTAACAACATATACACATACACATACATACAACATATTTACCAATCCAACAATTTTCACATGTAAAATCCGGTGACATTGGTTACATTTATCATATTGTACGACTATCACTGTTATCCATTTCTAAACTACTACACCACCATTCACTGAAACTCAATGTGGACACGTCAGTTTTTCTGTTCATTTCTTATTAAAGTACAGCATGTTGTTGTTGTTAAGTGTTGCTGAGTCAGTTCTGAATCATAGTCACACTGTCTAGGGTTTCTGAGGAGTGACTGATGAGTTTGAACTGCCGACCTTATGGTTCAAACTGACCTCGTAGTCCAGTGCTTTAGCCTATAGCACCACACCAGGACTAGCACATACATGGTAAAACGTACAGATCTTACATGCAAAGCTCGACGGTTTTTCATTTAAGTGTGGCAGGGCTTCACACTGCTTCTTCTGGTTCCGTTACGGACAAGGAAGTGAAACTGGAACAGACGCTAATTATTTAAATTAAAAAAAAATTAAGTTTGGGTACGCCAGAATGATAAGCAGAACAAGAAAAATTATGGGTCAAAATCTTACCAGAAACTTAGTCTCCTTCTTAGAAAACAAAGACTGGTGAGTGTTGCGTAGCAACCAGATCTCTTGCCTTCAGGTTTTGAATAGAGTGGAAAACAGTGGTTCCCTACTCAAAGACCGCAGCCAATCATGCTGCTTTATCTGTGCATGGCTCTCCACAAGACTGCCTCCTGAAAGGGCTTACTATGCTTCTTCCAAGTCTCCCATTACAGGGCTCTGACCCATAATTTTTCCTTTTCTGGTTATATTATTCCAGATCACCCAATTAAAAAAAATTAGGATCTGTTCTGTAGTGGTTATGAATCGGGCTGCTAATCTCAGGGTCAGCAGTTTGAAATTACCAGCTGCTCCACGGGAGAAACATGAGGCTTTCTGCTCCTGTAAAGATTTGGAGCCTGGGAAACCCTGTACAAGGTTGCTATGAGTTGCAACCGACTTTACGGTACATAACCACTACCACCGTTCCCATTTTGCTGTAGCCATGAACAACAATGGCTAATGGTGTGGCATTGCTGTAGGATCAGCACTGGACTGCCAGTTCAGCAGCTCCTTGGAAACCCTATACAGATAGATACATCTACAAGCCCAGGGATGCCAAGGATTGCTAGCAGTTGCTCACTGCTAATACTGACAGAGGACTTGCCCAGAGAGCCATGCTTGGCATTTGTTTGGACTTTTAGCTTTCAGAACTGTGAGAAAATAAATTTCTGTTCTTTAAAGCCACCCACTTGTATTTTTCGTTACAGCAGCACTAGGTAACTAAGACACCCATTTTCTTTCTTTCTTTTTTTTTTTTTAAAGTTTTTATTGTGAATTCAGTAAAAGCTTACAGGGCAGATCATCAGTTTTATATTCAACATTCATTGTTTCATTACAATGATTATAATCCCTTCCATGTACCTACCATCAGTTAACAGTATTTCTCTCTATTCATTTTAGATCTTTTTTTTTTTTTAAGGCACATTCTGCACACCTGCCTCCTGGCTGCAAGCTCTCAATACCTCTCTTTCCATTAATCTAGAGTCCTCAGCTGCTCCCTCTCTCCATGTTCCCATCTCTGCCTCCATCTCTGGTGTCACTGCTTCTCTGGATAAGGTCTCGCATTCAGCTTGTGCTCTTCTCCCTTGATGGTCCTGGGGTCCTCTGTTTCTGGACTGTAAGATTAACTACTTCCCCGTTTTTGTAACAAAACTTCTACCTTTACAATTGTGACAGTCGTAATTAGTCATGATAACAATTACTCACTATTGAATCCTAAGAATCTTATCCCCATCTCTTTTCACCATACCCATCTAGACAAGATGAAAATATTCAGTGGGAACTCTATCTTCCCCTGCACACTCTTAAACTAAACTCCACTCCCTCTTGAAAACTTGTAAACCAGTCATTTTGTGCCTTTATCACCCCCTCAGTTTAAGTAGTTAATGTCTAAGTTGCCCATCCATATCTACCCTGTACACAGAGGGGATAGCATTGATACTTGATGTGAAGACTCCTTCCCTCTCTGTTGATATTTTGAGCTACTACATCCATGAGTATAGGTCAAGTTCATCAAATTATACAATTTACTCTTGCTTCCTTTATATAAAATAAAAATTTTTTTAAATCTTCCTCTAGTAGAGTTCTGCTTATCAAGACATCGAGGCTAGGTCAAATGGGTACTATCTGCAAGTTTGGGTGTTCTTGTGTATCTCCCCTCACTTCATTTCAGTTGGATGTTTCACTCTCAGCTCTAGCCCTCCATGTCTATGTCCTTGTCTGTGGGCTCATGTGTCCCCAGGTCTCACCACACTTTGGACCAACTGGCTCTTTCTCTTCTCTGTCTCTCTCATCTCCAGGTCAATGGGAATCTATGGAACATGGTTGAACTCAGCCTGTATCTTAATTGCTGCCTTTCCGTCTCCCACTAAAACTGCACATCTGCACCAACAAGAGAAGATAAATTGTGGTGTATTCACACAATGGAATACTATGCAGCAATAAAAAAGAATGATCTACTGATATCTTAGTAACATGAATTTTATAGACATCATGTCAAGTGAAAGACACCAGACTCAAAAGAGTAATGCTGTGGAATTCCATTTATATGAAATTCAAGAATAGGCAAAACTAATTGATAATGCTGGAGGTCAAATAGTGGTTATCGATAGGGGGCACTGACTAGAAGAAAGCTCGAGAAACCTTCTGGAGTGGGTTCTATATCTTGAGCTGGTTGATGGTTACAACTAATTCCTCATGAGAACTTGTCCAAAGTATGAGAGATGAAGCCTCATCATCCTGGCTTCTAAGGAACATTCTAGTTGTACTTCTTCCAGCACAGATTTGCTTGTTCTTCTGGCAGTCCATGGTACTTTAATATTCTCCAACATCATAATTCAAAAGCATCAATTCTTCTGCAGTCTTCCTTATTCATTGTCCAACTTTCACATGCATATGTTTTTGTTGTTAAGTACCATTGACTCGGTACTGAATCATAAAGACCTTATGCACAACAGAACAAAATACTGCCTGGTTCTATGCTAACTTCATAATCATTCCTACGTTTGTGCCCATTGCTGCTTCCACTGTGCCAATCTATTTTGTTGGGTTTTTTTTTCTTTTTTTCCCAGACCCTTCCACTTTACCAAGCATGACATCCTTCTCTAGGGACTGATCACTTCTGAAAATATGTCCAAAATATGAAAGACAAAGTCTGGCCATCCTGGATTCTAAGAAGTAGCCTGGATGCACTTCTTTCAACACAGGTTGGTTTATTCTTTTAGCAGTCCATGATACTCTTAATAATCTCCTCCAACACCATAACTCAAATGCATCAATTCTTCTACAGTCTTCTTTTGTCCAACTTTTACAAAGAAGACTGTAGAAGAATGCATATGAGGTTATTCAAAATACCATGCCTTGAGTCAGGCCCACCTTAGTCCTCAAACTGACATCTTGACTCTTGAACACTTTAAAGAGGTCTGCGCAACAGAATTGCCAAATGTGGTACATTGTTTGATTCTTGACTGCTGCTTCCCTGAGTGTTCATAGTGGATCCAAGGAAAACGAAATCTTTGACAGCTTCAATCTTTTCTCCATTTATCATGATTTAATTTATTGGTCCATTTGTGAGGATTTTTTCCTTTTTTTTTTTTTTTACACTGAGGTGCAATCCATACTGAAGACTGTGATCTTTGATCTTCATCACTATGTATTTTAAGTTCTCTTCACTTCCAGCAAACAAGGTTTTATCATCTGCATATCGCAGGTTAATGAGTCTTCCTCCAATCCTGCTGCCACATTCCTTATATAATCTAGCTTCTTAGATTATTTGTTCTGCATGCAGATTGAATAAATACAGTGAAAGACTACAACCCTGACACTCACCTTTCCTGATTTTAAATGATTCAATATCTTCTTGTTCTACGTACAGGTTCGCTCTGAGCACATTTAAGTATTCTTGAGAACCCATTACTCACAATGTTATCCATAGATCATCATGATCCGCACAGTCAAAAGCCTTTACATAATCAATAAAGTACAAGTAAACATATTTCTGGTATTCCTTGTCTTCAGTTAAGATCCATTTGATGTTATCAGTGATATCCCTCATTCTATGCTCTCTTCTGAATCTGGCTTGAATTTTAAACAGTTCCCTGTCCCTGTACAATTGGAACCTTTTAAAATTTCTTTATCATAATTTTATTTGCATGTAGTATTAATGACATTGTTCTATGGTTTCCATATTCTGTTGGGTCACCTCTGTTTGTAATGGGCACAAATATGGATCTCTTCAAATCAGTTGGCCAGGTAGCTGTCTTCCAAATTTCTTGGCATAGATGAGTGAGTGCCTCCAGTACTGCATCAATTTCTTGAAACATTTCAATTTGTAGTCCATCAGTTCCTAGAGCCTTGTTTTTCACTAAAGCCTTCAGTGTAACGTCAGTTCTTGATCATATACTACTTCTTGAAATGGTTGAACATTGACCATTTATTTTAGTTTATTTTTTTTAATGTTTTATTGTGAATTATGTGATAGTTTACATGGGAGAACATTAGCTTTACATTCATCCTATCGTATATGGTTTCATTGCCATGGTTACATTCCCTACATGCATCATCAACCAATCAAAGTGTATACCCTACAAGCCTGCCCCCTGGTCATCAGCACACAGCCCCTTTCCCTCTCTGGTTTTAAAGTACCCAGCTGCTCCATCTCTCCATGTCATCATCTCTGCCTCCATCTCTGGAGTCACTGCTTCTCTGGGTAGGGTCCCGCTTTCCACTCTTCTCTCTTGATGGTCCCAAGGACGTCAGCTACTAGACTGCAAAGACAATCACTCCCCTCCTTTTGCTACCAAACGTCTACCTTTACATTTCCAACCCTCACAGTCAGTCCTGATAACAATTATTCACTATTGTATCACAAGAGATTGGATACTACTCAGTGGAAATTCTATCTTCCTCCACACCCTCTGGATCTAGGGTCCCTCTTGAAAGCTTATAAGCCAGTCACTTCTTGCCTTTGTAGCCCCCACATTTTGGGTAGCCAATGTCCAGGTTACCCACCTCTGTGTACTCTGTGTATGGAGGGGGTGGGAATAATCCACGCTGTAAAGATTTGTTCCCTCTTTTGAGCTACTGCATCCATAGGTATAAGTCAAGTTCATCAAATTTTATCAGATTACTCTTTTTTTTCCTCTTCTTTCTTCTTCTAATTGAGCTATGATCATTCAGCCATTGAAGCCAGGTCAAGTGGGTATTATCTCCAAGTGTGGGTGTTCTTATGCATATGTCCTCTCTTCTTATCAGCTGGATACTTCACGCTCCACTGTAGTCCTCTGTGTCTATGTCACTGACTCTGGGCCCAAGAGTCCCCCAGGTCTTGCCACACTGCTGGCCAACCAGGTCTCCACCCGGGTTTACAGGAGTCTATTGAACGTTGTAAGGCTTAGCTCACAGCTTCATTGCTGTTTATTCCTCACTTCCCCTTATCAGTGATGAACATGCTCACCAATCAGAGCGTGTATTCCCGTTGAGTCTTAGTCTTGGAAGGGG
>NW_006408580.1:12164987-12165809 GCF_000296735.1 Chrysochloris asiatica
TTTTTGGTATAGAGGAATCCAACTGATTTTTGTATGTTGATCTTATATCCTGCCACTTTGTTTAATCTTCCAGTGAGGTCTAGTAGCTTTTTTTTACTGAGTCTTCGTAGTTTTCTACATATAGGATAATATCGTCTGCAAATAGAGAGAGTTTTACTTCTTCTTTGCCAATTGGGATGCCTTTAGTTTCCCTGTCTTGCTGTATAGCTCTTGCTAAGACTTCCAGCACAATATTGAATAGGAGTGGTGACAAAGGGCATCTTTCTCTGGTTCCTGTTCTCAGAGGGAAGGCTTTCAGGTTCTTTCTATTGAAAGTAATGTAGGCTGTTGGTTTTGCATATATGCTCTTGATTATGTTGAGGAATTTCCCTTCAGTTCCTACTTTGTTGAGTGTTTGTATCAGGAATGGATGTTGGATTTTGTCAAATGCCTTTTCTGCATCCATCAAAATGATCATGTGGTTCTTTTCTTTTTTCTTATTTCTATGGAGGATTACATTGATCATTTTTTTAAATGTTGAACCATCCTTGCATCCCTGATATGAATCTCGCTTGATCATGATTTATTATCTTTTTTATGTGCTGCTGGATTCTGTTGACTAGGATTTTGTTGAGAATTTTTGCATCTATGTTCATGAGGGATATCGGTCTATAATTTTCTTTCTTAGTGATGTCTTTCCCTGGTTTTGGTATGAGGCTTATGCTTGTTTCATAAAATGTATTAGGAAGTTTTCCATCTTCCTCTATCTTCTGGAATAATTTGGATAGAATTGGTGACAGCTCTTCCCTGAATGTTTGGTAGAACTCACCAGTGAAGCCATCT
>NW_006408580.1:12166484-12185906 GCF_000296735.1 Chrysochloris asiatica
CTCATTTGTTTCTAGGAACTTTGTGAATTCGTGTTTAATTTCTTCTACTACCCAGTCACTTTTCAGCAGGGTGTTATTCAGTTTCCATGTATTTGACTTGATTTCCTTGGTCTTCCTATTGTTGATTTCTAATTTGATAGCACTGTGGTCTGAGAAGATGCTTTGTAGTATTTTGATGTTTGTAAATTTATGGAGATTTGTTTTGTGGCCTAAGACATGGTCTATTCTGGAGAAAGTTCCATGTGCACTGGAAAAGAATGTGAATTGTGTTGTTGTTAGGTTGAATGCTCAGTACACATCTATGAGATCCAGTTGGCTGATTGTGTTTTTAGTTTTTCTGTGTCTTTGTCAAGTTTCTTTCTGGTTGTTCTATCCATTTTTGAAAGCAATGTATTAAAATCACCCACTATTATTGTAGATTTGTCTATTTCTTTCTTCAAACCTATTAGCATTTGCTTTATGTATTTTGGAACTCTTTCATTGGGAGGGTAGGTATTTATTATGGTTATGTCATTTTGTTCAATTGTCCATTTAATCATGAGATAATGTCCATGTTTATCTATTATGCTAGTTTTTGCCTTAATGTTTATTTTATCAGAGATTAGTACTACCACTCCTGTTCGTTTTTTATTGCAATTAGCTTGTTATATTTTTTCCCCATCCTTTGACTTTTAATCTGCTTTTGTCTCTGTGTGTGAGATGCGTCTCTTGCAGACAGCATATTGAAGGATCTTGTTTTCTTATCCATTCTGCCACTCTCCGTCTCTTAACAGGTACATTTAATCCATTTACATTCGGTGTAATTATTGATTTGTTGTTGTCGTTAAGTGCTGTTGAGTTGGTTCTGACCCATAGCTACCCTGTATAGGGTTTCCGAGGAGCAGCTGGTGAGCTTGAACCACTGGCCTTGTGGTTTAAAGTGACTTTGCAGTCCAATGCATTAATTAATCCACAGCGCCACACCAGGAGGGGTGCAAATCAAAACTACGATGAGTTACCATCTCACTCCTGAAAAAATGGCACTGATGAAAAAAACAGAAAACAACAAGTGTTGGTGAGGTTATGGAGAGACTGTAACTCTTCTATACTGGGATTGTAAAATGATACCATCACTATGAAAATTGGTGTAGCTCTTCCTCAAAAGCTAGAAATAGTAATTCCATATGGTCCAGCAATCTCACTCTTAGTTATATATTCTAGAGAAATAAAAGCAATGACACAAATAGACATACACATGCATCTTCAATTCAGCATTATTCACAACAGCAAAACCATGAACACAACCTAATTGTCCATCAGTGGATGACTGGTTAAACAAAATGTGGTTCATACATACAATGGAATACTACACAACAATAAAGACTAATGATGAGTCTGCCAAGTATTTTATCACATGGATAAATCTAGAGGACATTATGTTGAGTCAGATCATCACAAAATAACAAATATTTTATGTTACCACTTTTATAAAAAGTCACCGGAGAAGGATATCATGTTTAGTAAAGTGGAGGGTCCAAGAAAAAGAGGAAGACCCCTACGGAGATGGTTTGACACAGTGGCAGCAGTGATGGGTACAAATATAGCAATGATTGTGAGTTTGGCTCAGAACCAGGCAGTGTTTTGTTCTGTTGTGCAGAGGGTCACTATGAGTTGATACCAACTCAATGGTATCTAACAACAAGACTATCTAGTAAATGATTCTTTCCCACCCTCTCCCACATCTGCTGACACTGTATTAAACCATGTAGTTAGGGATCTTCTGCTTTTTCTCTGACCCTCCACCTTACTAAACATCCTTCTCTAGTGACTGGGCCCTCCTGACAATACGTCCGAAATATGAGAGACAAGGTCTGGTATCCTAGCTTCTAGGGAGCATTCTGACTGTACTACTGCCAACACAGATCTGTTTGTTCTTTTGGCACTCCATGGTACTTTTAATAGTCACCTTCAACATCATAGCTCAAGTACAGCAACTCTTCTATTGTCTTCCTTATTCACTGTCCAATTTTCACATGCATGTGAGGTTATTGAAAATACCATGACTTGGGTCAGGTGCATCTTAGTCCTCAAACTGACATCTTGGCCCTTGAACACTTTAAAGAGGTCTTATGTAGCATATTTACTTAATGCAATACGTCGTTTGATTTCTTGACTGCTGCATCCATAAGAGTTGATGGTTGATCCAAGAGGAACGAAGTCTTTGGCTTCAATCTTTTCTCCATTTATTTGGCTGTTGTTTATTTATTGCTCCAGTGGTGAGGATTTTTATTATCTTTACACTGAGATGCAACCCACACCGAAGGCCCATTGGTATCTTTGGTCTTCATCAGTAAGTATTTTAAGTCCTTCTCGCTTTCAGTAAGCAAGGTTGTATCATCTGCATATCACAGTTTGTTGATGAGCTTTCTCCTATCCTGACTCATAGCGATCCAGTATAGGGTTTCCAAAGGATGACTGATGAATTTGAACCACCGACCTAGAACATAGTAAAATGTTCACACCTGCAAAATGTGTTCAGCTTAGGACCCACCGTACATGAGTATGGCCTCATGAACAGAACAAAAGGAAGCCCTCTTATTTCCAAATAGTCTTATTTATAGGTACAGGGGAGTCCTGGTGTGGCACTGTGGGTTAATGCACTGGACTGCAAAATCAGTTTGAACCTAAAGGTCAGCAGTTCAAGCTCACCAGTCACTCTTAGGGAAACCTATACAGGGTCGCTATGGGTCAGAACTGACTCGATGGCCCTTAACAACAACAACAACAACAACGGTACAGAGGTTTGGATTTCAGCACATATTTTCAGGGGACACAAACCCAATGAACTCACTTGATATGGCTCTTCTAAACAGTCTTCATAGCTCCCCTTAAATGGTTGGGTGAGACCATCCAAGCACTGTAACCCAGGGTTTTGCCATTCTGCTGGGTTTGAAATGAGCCAACTCAGAAGCAGGAAGAGGGTCTCAAGACCATAAAGAAAGAAGAATTAAGAGTGGATTGAGTCCTCTGGACCTCAAGATTTTTGCATGGAGAAGGAGTGGTAGCAGAGGCAGCTGCATGAAGAGACGGAGAGACAGAACAGCGGACTTCACAGCCCAAGGAGTGAGCAAAGCTGAGCATGCCCTTTGGGCATTTATCGACAGTGCTAATGGAGCTTTGTAACACTTGCCAACAGAGGGCAGAGGCAAAGGGACTGTGTTACTGAGAGATTGGGGACAGTAGACAAGGGTACCTGTAGTCCAGCTGAGAAGAAGCTGTCCTAACTGAGAATTGCTGCATCCTGGGTCACTCTTGATTCTGAATTATACCCTATTCGGAGCAGCACTGGACTGCTAATCTCAAGCTTGGCAGTTCCAACCCACCAGCTGCTCTTTGTAAACCCTATACAGGGTTGCTATGGGTCATAACAGGATCGAAGGAACTTAACAACTTCCTTAATAAAAACCCCATAATTGTGAATATTGTTTGTGAGTTTGGTGTGGTCATTGCAATGAATTATTGACCCAGCAGAGAAGTAGAGCGTGCTGTGAGAGGAATGGCTGGTGTCTGAATAAGGTAAAGAAGTTTGGAGGTAGGAGACCTGTCTGACATCTGCCTCAAAGGAATTGCCCTTGGACTGGTGCATTTCCTCCTTTCTTCTTGTGAAGCTGGAGGAGGTCAGACACTGCCTCCACATCCTTTTTGTAAGTTGTTGTTAAGTGCCATGGAGTTGGTTCTGACTCATAGTGACCCTGTATAGGGTTTCTGTGGAGCAGTTGGTGAGTTTGAACTGCTGACCTTGCAGTTCAAAACAACCTTGTGGTTCAGTGTTTATCTTTCCATGCCACATCAGTGGAGAGATCAAAAGTGCCAACTGATGAACTTCACAGAGCCCACAGTGCTCAGAATCTGAAATGTAGAGACCGTCCAACCAGGACCTTTGGATCTCTCCCTTGCCTGGCTCCCTCCTGGGTGCTTGTAAGGCCAATGCAACCCTTGTCATTCCCCACCCAAATTTCTTCTGTAATTAACTGCCAAGAGCCTTAAATCAAGGGTCAGACAAATGATCAGGAACAACAAAACAGGAAGAGTCCCAGGGATCAGATTTTAAGCAACTGATGTTGGGCTGTAACCTCCTCACTCACCACTGTGAGGACAGTTAAAATTGCCCTGTCCTCAGCCCCTGCCTAGGGAGTGGTTGTTGTTGTTGTTGTCAGGTGCCATCGAGTTGGAACCGACTCATAGCAACCCCATGCACAGCAGAACGAAACAATGTCCGATCCTGGGCCAACCTCACTACCGCTGCCACACTTGAGTCCATCAATGATGCCACCTGGCCAATCCATCTCGTTAGATGTCTTCCTATCTTTCTCTGACCCTCCACCTTACCCAGCATGACATCCTTCTCCAACGATTGTTTCCTCCGGACAATATGTCCAAAGTATGAGAGACGAAGCTTAGCCATCCTGGCCTCCAAGGAGCACTCTGGCTGCACTTCCTCCAAAACAGATCTATTGGTTCTTTTGGCAGCCCATGGCACTTTCAGTATTCTCCTCCAACACCACAACTCAAAGGCATCAATTCTTCTACGATCTTCCTTATTCACTGTCCAGCTTTCGCATCCATATGAGGCTATTGAAAACACAATGGCTTGGGTCAGGTGCACCTTAGTTCTCAAGCTGACATCTCTGTTCTTCAACACTTTAAAAAGTTCCTGTGCAGCAGATTTGCCCAGTGCAATACGTCGTCTGATCTCTTGACTGCTGCTTCCACGAGTGTTGATAGTTGATCCAAGAAGAATGAAGTCCTTGACAACTTCAATCCTTTCTCCATTGATAAGAATGTTGTTTATTGGTCCAGTGGTGAGGATTTTTGTTTTCTTGACATTGAGATGTAATCCATATCGAAGACTGTGCTCTTTGATCTTCATAAGTAAATATTTCAATTCCTCTTCACTTTCAGCGATCAAGGTTGTATCATCTGCATATCTCAGGTTGTTAATAAGTGTTCCTCCAATCCTGATGCCACGTTTTTCTTCGTAGAACCCAGCTTTTCGTATTATTTGCTCAGCATACAGGTTGAACAAGTATGGTGAAAGAATACAACCCTGTCTCACACCTTTCCCAATTTTAAAACATTCAGTGTTCCCATGTTCTGTTCGAACAACTGCTTCTTGGTCTAGGTACAGATTTCTTAGAAGTACAATTAAGTGTTCTGGAATACTCATACTTCTCAATGTTGTCCATAGCTTGTCATGATCCACACAATCGAAAGTCTTTGCGTAGTCAATAAAGCACAGGTAAACATCCTTCTGGTATTCTCTGCTTTCAGCCAAGATCCATCGGACATCAGCAACGATATCTCTCATTCCACGGCCTCTTCTGAATCCATCTTGACCTCTGGAAGTTCTCTGTCAATGTATGATTGTAGCCGTTTCTGTATTACCTTTAGCAAAAAGGTAGCCCCAGACAAATGCGGGGCTCTTCAGAGTTTATTGAGAGGAAAAACAGCCTACTGATGTATGTAGGAGTTGCTCTACCCTCCTAACTCTCCACTCTCCCTTCCCTTGGCTAGGAGTGGAAGTCAGCTTGGCACAAAGCCAAGGCTTTGGGCAGGGCTGGGCCTACTATGAGATAGCTTGTGATAACACCTCCCATGACCCAATTTCCATGGAGCACCAGATCTGACCTGTATTTCCACCCCCATCCCCTGGCTCTACCTACCTGACATTTTACCTGACATACCTGATGAAGGGAACATCTTGACACTTCATCAGAAAATTCAGTTTCCTAGCTCTGTCTCAGGCAGTGGGGCCACATCCATGAGATCCCTTGGAGTCCTCTGCCATCTCCCAGCTGATGACCTTCTTCAAAAAGCCCCCATTCAAGCTTGTCTTTGGTGAGAGCCTGGAACTTGCTGTCCCTTCAACTGGGAATGCCCTTCCCCTGTTCTTTATTGATGGCCTCTTCCCATCATTCACATCTCCACTTAAATGGCGCTGCCTCAGAGAAGCCTCCCCTGAGCACCCTAGCTCGAGTAGTACCCCCATAACACATTGCCCTATTTTATTTTTTCAATAGCATTCATGAGATTATGTGATTATGAACTGTCTCCTCCATTAGAATGTGAACTCTATGTTATGAGTAGAATTGTGTCTCCCCAAAATATGTGTTGGAATTCTAAACCTTATGCCTACAGAATAGGAGTTCCTGGATGACACAAATAGTTATGCACTTATATACTAAATGAAAGGTTGGCAGTTTGAATCCACCCAGAAGTGATTTGGAAGAAAGGCCTGACTATTTGCTTCCAAAAGATAACAGCTTTGAAAACCCTATGGAGTACTGTTCTACCCTGTACATGGAGTTGCCATGAGTTGGAATCAACTTGACAGCAATTGGTATTGGTACTGTTCCACCTGCGGATGTGACACTATTTGGAAATTTGGTTTTCATTGTTGTATGAATTAGACCATACCCAAGTTCTTGTTGTTGATGTTAAGTGCCGTCAAGTTAGATCTGACTCATGGTGACCCTGAACAGTGTTTCCAAGCCTGTACATCTTTGTGGGCACAGAAAACCTCATCTTCCTCCTGAGGAGTGACTAGTGGGCTTGAACCTCTGATCTTGTGATTTGCAATTCAGTACTTACTGTACAGAGCCACTGAGCTGCCAATACCCAAGTAGTTGTTGATGTTAAGTGCCATTGAGTCGGTTCTGACTCATAGAGCCCATGTTTCCAAGGAGGAGCTGGTGAGTTTGAGCCACTGACCTCATGGTTCAAGCCAACCTTGCAGTCCAGTCAGTGCCTTATCCCACAGCGCCACACCAGGATTCCATACCCAAGTAGAATGGGTTCTAAATCTGATTACTTCTGAGTCCTAAAAGGAGCAGATTAGACATACACACATGGAAGACATACCATGTGAGGATTATCAAGGATCCAAGGAACACCTGGGACTACTGACAAGGAAGAAACTGACATGGTGGAGGTCCTGGTTTGGACGCTTAGGTTTCAGAACTGTGAGAAAATAATTTTTTGTTTATTAAAGCTACACACTTATTATTTGAGCTACAGCAGCAGTCATAGCAACTGAGACACCTTGCTCACCAGTGTACCCTTTGTGTCTCCAACAGTGTCAGTGAATGGCCCAATAGTCCACTTCATATGCTGCTGCATGGCAAATCACCCCTAAATCTAATGACTTAAAATAGCAACACTGAGAAAAAATCCTTAAAGATTTCGCTGTGTTATGAATTCATACAAGGTGTAGCAGGGACGGCTTGTCTCTGCTCTAGAATGTCTAGGACCTCTGTTGGCATCTTAGTTTTCTAGTGCTGCTATAACAGATGCTCTGGTGGCACTGTAGGATAAGCACTGGACTGCTAACTACAAGGTCAGCTGTTCAAACCCACCAACTATTCCTTAGGAGAAAGATGAGACTTTCTGCTCCCATAAAGATTTATAACCTCAGAAACCTCACACAGGGTCATTATGATTCAGAATGGATGCAACAGCAGTGGGCTTGGTGTTATTGGTTTTTATAACACAAATACCATGAATGGATGGCTTTAAAGAATAGCAATTTATTTTCTCTCAGTTCTGGAGGCTAAAAATTCAAACCACTGTCTCAGCTAAGTGGATTCCTTCTTTGTCAGTAACCCTGGGCATTCCTTGGTAATCCTCATATGTCATCTTTCTCTCTCTCTCTGTGTGTGTGTGTGTGCATGCATGTTTTTTATTTTCTTATAACTCATAAGTGATTAGGTTTAGGATCCACCCTCCACTGACATGACCTCATTAGCATACCAAAATCAAACTTCTATTCTCAAACAGGACCACATCCACAAGTACAGGGTCAGGAATTCAACACATATTTTGGGGGTGAGCACACAGTTCAATTTGTAACAGTTGAAAAGATTCAAAAGTTGACACTGGAATCTGTGGGAGGCTTGTGTACTCACATGTCTGATGCTAGATGCTGGCTGATGGCTGGGATCCCAGTTGGACTGTCAGCCAGAGTACATGTGGCATCTACACATGGCCACCACACATGGGTTAGCTTGGGCTTCCTCCCAGCGTAACTGCTGAGTCCCAAATATGAACATCTCAAGAGAGGTAGGCAAAAGTGGTGTCATAGTTATTTCTGCTATAGTCACATATCCACCCAAGTTCAAGAGGAGGAAATAAAGACCCCCACCTCTTGATGGGAGAAGTGTTAGCATCACATTATGAGAAGACTGTGGAGGAATAGGCTGTGTTGTGTTGGTCATCTTTGGAAACTACAATCTTTTACATTACCAGTAATGAATACTTTATGTTCTCAACCTCATTCTCTGTCTCAGTGCTTTGCCACGTATCAACTGCATGACTTGAGAAAACTTATTTACCCTTTCTGAACCAGATTTTTTCCCCCTTTGAACTGAAGATCAAAGTCCTTTGCAAGGCTGTTGGGAGGATAAAATAAGAACTTGTATGTAGCAGGCAGCCTCTAAGATGGCTTTCAGTGATCCTGCCTCCTGAGATCACACCCTGTGTGATCCCATCCCCTTTGAGTGTGGACTGGATTTAATGTATCATTTCTAATGAATAGAATAGGGCAGACGTGATAAAATGTTACTTCTGGGATACAGTTATAAAAAGACTTGGTTTTCATCTTGGGCATCCTATTTCCCTCTCTTGCTGACTTACTCTGAGGAAGTCCAGCTGCCATGTTGTGAACTACCCTATCGAGAGATCCACATGGCAAAGAACCAGTGTCTCTAGTCAACAGCCACATGAAAGAGTTTGAAAGCAGATTCATCCCCAGTTGAGTGTTGAGAGGATGGTGGTTTCAGCTGATACCTTGTGTCATGGATTGATCTGTGTCCCCTGAAAATATGTGTCAGGAGTCCTGGTGTAGCGCTGCAGGGTAATGCACTGGACTGCAAGATCCATTTGAACCACAAGGTCAGTGGTTTAAACCCACCAGCCACTCCTCGGAAACCGTACACAGGGATGCTATAAGTCAAAACCAACTCGATGGCACTTAACAACAACAAAATATGTGCCAACTTGGCTGGATCATGATTCTCAATGGTCTAGCAGTGATGTAATGATATAATATGGCTATTATGTAATGATTTCTAATGATGATAAATAAAAGGACTAAGAGTGGGATCAACACCTTCATCCCATCACAGCCCTATGAAGGAGTTTCTCTAGGGTGTGGTCTGCAACATCTTTGATCTTACAGGAGATCAAAGGAGAGAGAAGTAAGTAGAGATTAGAGGGACCTCCTATCATCAAGAAAAATGAGCCAGGAGTGGAGTGTGTTCTTTGGACCTCGAGTCCCTATACCGAGAAACTCCTAGACCCAGGAGAAGATTAATATGAAGACACATGGAGATCTCCAAGGAATGCCGACCAGCCCTACAAATGTCGGAAGGGGACAAAGAGCCAACACACAAAGAAAGTCCTCCCCTAGAGCAGGCACTTTGAATTTTGGACTTCAAGATTGGTAGAAGTCCACAAGGTCAGCAGTTCAAACCTACTAGCCACTTTTGGAAACCTTATATAGGGTCACTATGAGTCAGAACTGACTCAACAGCACATAACAACAACAAAACTGATAGAATAGATTTCTCTTTGTTAAAGGCAACCATTTGTGTTATTTCTATTATAGCAGCACTGGATAAGTAAGACATCTTTTTTTCTCAACTTTTTGTTATGAATTGAGTGAAGATTTACAGAGCAAATCACCAATTTTATATTCAACAAATCATATACCTTTCTTCATTACATGGTTGCAATCCCCTCCAAGTGCCAATAGTTAACAGTATTTGCCTCTATTCACTTTATCTATTGCATTCTTCCCTGTGTCTCCTGTTATCTTCATCTTTCCTCTGCTAACCTCCCTCTTGTTGTTGTATAGTGTTTGCCTTGTCACCCATGTTAACATGTTAACCTTCTAGTCTGTGAATAATTTTCCCTCCTGCCATAACCATCATAGGTTGTTTCTTTTATCAAGAAAACTGGTTTTTGTTTTTGTTTTACTTTTTTTTTAACCTTTTACAACATTAGTCTCATACAACATTTGTTCTTTTGTGATTGACTAATTTCACTCAGCATAATGTCCTCCAGGTTCAACCATATTGTGAGGTGTGTCATAAATTCATCATTATTCTTCAACTTTTTGTAGTATTCCATTGTGTGTATTTACCAAAGTTTGTTTAACCATTCTTCTGTTGGGTATTTAGTCTGTCTCCATCTTTTTTGTGTGTCTCTTGTAGATAGCATATTGAAGGATCTTGTTTTCTTACCCCTCCTGCTCTTTCTGTCTCTCTCTTTCCCCCCTCATTCTGCAACTAAGCACACTCATGAAAGTTTGTAAGCCAGCCATTCCATGCCTTTGTAGTCCCCCATTTTGATAGCCAACAATGTTGTTCCTTGATATGAAGAATCCTTCCACTCCAATTGGAATTTTGAGTCACTGCATGTTGGCGACTGCAAGCACTGAGATGTTGAGGCCCTGTGTCATGGACGAAAATCCTACATGATGGCCCCACTCAGGATGGCTAGCCAGGGACCCTGAGGACCAAGGAAGTGACCTCCTGATGTCCCGGGTTCACATGGACCCTGAGGGCCAAGGAAGCGTCCTCCTGATGTCCCGGGTTCATAGGCTTTTACGAACTCACTGGTGGGCTACCTCTGAATAATTTTCTTTGGTCTTATTATTCATTCTATGCTTCTAACTCCAGTAATTGTAGCTTCTGAGAAAATGGTTTCTTATGTGCCTCTCTTAATGTCTCCACTGTGTTGGCAGTGCATAGGGTCCTGGGAACAAATCTCTCTGAGGAACAAACTCTGGCCACCTGGCAAGCCTGTCCAAACTGTTCTTTATCAAATTATTCAGTTATGTTTGATATTAACTTAATACATGAGCTCTTGATATCCATGCATCATATTAAAACCAAAACCCTTTCTAAAGCTGAGGCCGTGAAAGTTCCATAGGCTAGTTTGCTGGGATTACTCAAAGAGGCTCTGGAGAGAATTCACCCAAAGTAGATTGGTAAATTCCAGGAGTATTGTTCAAGGAATAATAGTAGCAGCCCCTTCAAACTGTCCCCAGGTGTAAACCATTAACCCAGACGTCCTCTTTCCTCCTGAAAGTCTAAGCCAGGTAGCTGAAACAGCTTGACTCTCTTCAGACCTTTTAATCCTTTTCACCTTTACCCATTAGAGATTAAGCGCTATAGGTATGTTAATTAGCCTTGAGAAACCTCAAGTCGCTGCTTTAGGATTTGAGCCAAAAAAGTAATTTATAACAGTTTGCTTGAATTTTTCGAAAATTAAGAATGTTAGATTATTAAGACAATTTGCGATGTATATTTTAGAATTTGTTCCTGTAAATCATTGTGTCCTGTTTTGAACGATTAATCACATTTCATTTCTGTACCCCATCTTAATAATCACCTTCTTCCTTTGTGTAAAATCCCTCCCTGAAATAAAAGACGGATGCAGATTGAATCCTGCATGCATTACTGCTTGCAGGGCCAAGCTTTACAGCCATGCTGCTTGCCATGCAGGGTCTGTCTGCCAGTTTTGCATCCACTCTGGTCTCGGGGTATCTCTTTGTTTCTCTTGTCGCATCTTTGTGTATATTCTTTCTCTATCTCTTTTGCCGCCAGATCTCCCTACTTCGTGAACCAAACTTCCCTGTCGAGGCAGGTCCCCGACAACTGCATCCTTAGGTAAAAGTCTAGTTAGTCTAATTGTAGCAATTTGTATCAAATATCTTTCTCTTCATCTAGTCAAGTTCTAGTCAACTAGCCATCCAACCTAGGTTAAATGGGTCTAGCTGCAAGTTTGGGAGTTCTTGCACACCTCCCTGCATGTCAGACAGCTAGCTGGTACACTCTCAGCCCTAGCCCCTGGGGCTAGGTCAGTGCCCCTGGGCTCATGAGTTCACACACCTTCAGAAACTTCAGACCAACCAGCCCTGCCTCTTCTCTCTCTCATCCCAAGGTCAACGGGCGTCAACGGAACATAGCCAAACTCAGCCCATGTTTTCATCGATCGAATTCCTCCACTTTTACTCACAAGTAGACCCAGGTGGTCACAAGTTAGCATACTATACTTCTCACAGGTTCCCTTTGAGTTTCAGTCCTAGAAGGGAGTTTTTCCTAATGGACAGAATTCTTTCCTTGATACCTTCAAAGCAAACAGCTTGCTGGATATTCAAACTGCCAAACAGCCCACTTTTTTTCTGCAGGTCTTTCAATAAGAATCATCCGTTCTCCAGCAGTTCTGGGTTGGGATAACTAAGACATTTTGATTGCAACTTCATGAGAGACCCTGAACCAGAGACACCTGGTTAAGCCACACCCAGATTCCCGACCTATAGAAACTGTGAGAGAGCAAATGTGCGTTGTTTGAAGTCTCTACGTTTTGGGATCACTTGTTATGCATATGGATGATAAGTGCCTAGCACAGTGCCTGACACATAGCAGGTGCTCAATAAATGTGAGCAGACTTTGATTCTAACTGAGCTATGACATTACATGAAAGTCCTCCCAGTGATACTTAGATGTTCACAGAAGACTCTATCTCCAAAGCATAATTTTCTCATGGTGGAATTTTCCCACAGAGGAATGGGAGGAAAGGTACTTCTGAGACCACTGGAGGTCACACTACACAGGCGGTCATCAGTTTGAGTCAAGGCAAGGCAAACCTTTGAGAATGGAACTAGTTGAGGATATCCTTAGTGAAGGGGTTCCAGTAACTTCCTAAGTAAAAGAATATATAGGTTAACAACAAATAGCTATAGAGAAGGCACCAGACACGCAAGGAACAGTAAAAGTCCAGGGTCTCTGATCTTGGCAAGTACAGGTCAGTGTAGAGACTAGTAAATAATTATACCCATGTCAATATAAAGAGCTCTGGTAGTGTTGTGGTTAAGAGTCGGGTTGCCAACTTCAAGGTCAGCAGTTCAAAACTACCAGCGGTTCCACAGGAGAAAGATGAGGTGTTCTGCTCCCATAAAGATTTACAGCCTCGGAAACCCTGTGCAGGGTCACTATGAGTCGGAACGGACTCCACGGTACTTAACAACAACAACAACATGCCAATATTGTTATAAGCTGACACCAGTGCTCTTCAGGGAAGGACCTGGTAAACTAGGAATTTGACCTAGACTAGATGGGAGTTCTGATATGGTGCTTTGGATTAATGTGCTGGACTGCAAGTCATTTGAACAGCCAGGTCATTGGTTCAAGCTCACCAGCCACTCCTCAGAAACTGTGAGTCCGAACTGACTTGACAGCTCTCAACAACAACATGAGAGTTTCTCAGAGGAAGATACATGCAAGCTGAGATCTGAGGCATTAATGGATGTTAACTAGGTGAAGAAGGAGCCCAGGTGGTGCTGTGGGATAAACATTGGACTGCTAACTGAAAGGTCGGTGGTTCAAACCTACAGCTACTCAACGGGAGAAAGATGGGGCAGTCTACTTCTGTAAAGCTTTACAATCTAAGAAGCCCTATAAGGTTGGGAACAATTTAATGGTAGTGGGTTTGGAACTAGGTGAAGAAATATGGGAAAAGCATTGTAGACTGAGGGAGTAGCATGTGCAGATTTCCTGGAACAGGAGGTAACATGGCATATTTGAAAGTTGATAAAAGATCAGCATGTGGCTAGAAGGCAGACAGCGATATGGGTAGTGGTAAGAGAGAGGCTGGGCAGCCAGCCAAGGACCCCAACCAGCTAGGCTGGCCTTGTAGTAAGTTGTAGGCTATGGTGAGGGTTTGGATTTTTATTCTGATAACAATGGGAAGCCACTGGAGGGTTTAAGTTGGGGTGTAAAATAATCAGATTTGTGTTCCTAAATGGTCTCTCTGGAAACTACAAATAGACCAGATTAGTGGACAGAGGAGGCAGAGTTGGGTATCTTAGTAGTCCAGGTGAATAACAATGGCAGCTTGGACCAAGATGGACGTTGTAAAGATGGTAAGGTACAGAAGAACATCATCGACCTCTCAGTGGACACAAAGCCCCAAAGAAAGACACAATGGAGAGAACATAAAACAGATAGAGCTGAGTTCAAATGCTGCCTTTGCTTCTTACAAATTGTGTGCCCTCTGATAAGGTTCTGAGCCTCTCTGTGTTTCACTGTTTTTTGTGGAAACTAAGGATAAGACAACCCACCTTGCTAGGCTGTTGTGTTAGTTACAGGAGATACTCCTGGAAAGTGACTTGCACAGAGTGGGACATTGTGCTGAGCCAACCTGGGTACTGAAAACCCTCTAGACATGTGATCAAATTCCAACCAGGACAGACAAATTAGTTTCTGCGGCAACTGACTTGATAATGTATTTACTGCACTGTTTGAAAATATTTGCGTCTGCTCACAAGATAAAAAAGGAGCTCTGGTAGCATAGTGGTTACAAATTGGGCTGCGAACCTCAAGGTCAGCAGTTTGAAACTCCCAGCTGTTCCGTGGGAGAAAGATGAGGCTTTATGCTCCTGTAAAGATTTACAGCCTCGGAAACCCTGTACAGGGTCGCTATAAGTCGGAACTGACTCCATGACACATAACTACTACCGCAAGACATAATTTTCTCAAAAAGTGCAGTAAATACATATTCGCATCTGCTATACAAGATAGGAGTCTTGGTGTGGTGCTGTGGGTTAATGTGCTAGACTATAAGGTCAGTTTGTACTACAAGATCAGTGGTCGAAGCTCACCAGCCGCTCCTCAGAAACCTTATACAGGGTTGCTATGAGTGGGGACTGATTCAATGGGCACATAACAACAACAAAAATATAAGACAAGAAAGCAAGTGGGATGGATGATACTTGTCAGATTTGTTGGGCATAGATAGATAAGTGAGACATTTTAGACAGATAAGGTAGAGCAATTGAAAGAGATGGAAGAACTAAGAGATTACTAATATTCATGAGGCGCTAAATATACAAGAAGCAGCAAATATTCAAGAGGCACTGAAGATATTTAAGGTGCCAGAGGCACTAAATATTCATGATAAACTAAATATACATGAGTCATATGAGGCACTTAATATTCAGTCACCCATTGATGACACTCATTCTGGCTCCATGTGTCCTCTGCCCAAGTAATGAAAATAACCTCCTTGGTTGCTCCTTAGGCTAATTGGAGAATTACAGCTGCACCCAGGCTTGCTTGTCTCTGTGTTTCTCTGAGAGAATGAATGTGTGCATTTGGTTCCAGACGCCTTCTGTCTATGAAATGTAACCTCAAGTCTAAGGTCGCCACACCATCAGCAGGGAAGCTTGATGTAGAACTAGTGCATATTCTAGGATTCGGGCAGAGTTGTTGTTTTGTGTATTCGAGTCAGTTCCCACTCAGAGCAACCCTGTATAGAGTTTCTGAGCCTGTAAATCTTTATGGGCGCACAAAGCCTTTCTCCTACAGAGTGGCTGGTGGATTCGAACTGTTGACATTGTGATTAACAGTCCAACCCATAACCCACTACACTACCAGTGCCCTTTTTTTAACTTCCTGATGGTGTTGGTGGTTGTGTGCTACGGAGTTGGTTCTGACTCATAGTGACCCTGTATAGGGTTTCTGAGGCTGTAAATCTTTACTGGAGCAAAAAGCTTCATCTGTCTCCCACAGAGTTACTGGTAGATTCAAACTGCTGACTTTGTGGATAGCAGCCCAATGCATAACCCATTAAGCTATCAGGGCATCTTAGGACTGCCATAAGACCACAAAGTGGGTGGCTTTAAAGAACAGAAATTTATGATCTCACCATTCTGGAGACTATAAGTCCAAACTAGGTTATTAACCATGTCGATTTCTTCTGAGAAACTGTTCCATGCCTCTCTCCTTGCTTCTGGTTTCTGCTGGCAATCTTGGTATTCCTTTGCTGCTTATATATGCATCCTCACATGGCATCTCCCCGCTGAGTGTCTCTGTCTTGTCTGTTCTTGTTTTTTTTTTAATTGTAATGAAAATATGCACACCAAAACATTAATCAATTCAACGACTTCTACATACATAATTCAGTGGCATGGATTGCATTCTTGATATTATGCAACCATTATCACTATTCTTTTCCAAATTATTCCACCACCATTAACGCTTGCTCAATACTCCCTTGTAAAAATGGCAGGCAGAGGCATCTGACCTGCTCTAACTTCACAAGGGGGAGAAAGAATCACCATCCAATTCCTAAGACATGGAAGTCAGACATGCCTCCTCTTTCCAATTTCGACACGAGCTGTCTCTCCCTTGGCACTCTCTACCTCTCTGCTGGGTTAGATAATCCATTGCAATGGCCACACAGAACTCACAGAATAGTCATGATTATGGGGTTGATTAGGAAAGTTGTTGTTGTTGTTAAATGCTGTCAAGTCGGTTCTGACTCATAGCAATCCTGCGTAGGATTTCTGAGGCTTTAAATCTTCATGGGAGCAGAAAGCCTCATCTTTCTCCTTTGGAGCAGCTAGCAGGCTCGGACCACAAACCTTGTGGTTCACCATGCAGTGCCACCATGCTCCCTATTAGAGAAGTTGTTGTTGTTAAGTGCCGTGGATTTGGTTCTGACTCATAGCAACCCTCTACAGGGTTTCCAAGGAGCGGTTGCTGATCCTATGCCCCACACTAGGATACCTATTAGAGAAGCAACAGGTTTGAATTCAAGATCAGGAAGGATTCAGGACACAGTTTTTCAGTCAGAACAGACTCTTCTCAGACATGCCTACTAGCAGACCTCTCTCTGAGTCTCTCATGCCTCTCAGCCCTCAGCCCCTTGGCCCCTTGGGCATCTTACACCAGCCCGGCCTCTGCCCTGCTCTGGCAAGTGTTCCAAATCTCTTCAGTTCCACCAATAAGTGCCTGGAGGCACCCCATTCTGCCAGCAAGCCTCCTACCCGAAGGCACTCAACTCTCTCACTTCATGGACCAGACCATGCCCTCTCCTGGTTCTGTTTGCCTTTGCTGCTCCCTTTTCTTTGCCACTGTTTCTCATTGACTTTCACTGTCTCCAGTGTTACAGTTGTGTCCTGGGTCTAGGACATTCTCAACACAGGGACCCTAGGTCCAAAGGATGTGTTCTGCTCCCAAATCTTGTTCTTGGTTCTAGTGGTTCCCTCTGCCCACCTCTGGCCTAGCAGGATTACAGGATAACCAATCCCTTCAGCAGAGCTCCATACATCTGATTTGCATATTCTCACCCTCACATTCACCACTGGTCTGTCAGTTTGTCATACTATGGTGGCTTGCATGCTGCTGTGATTCTGGAAGCTATGCCATGGATATTTTAAATACCAGCAGGGTCACCCACAGTCGACTGGTTTCTATTGAGTTTCCAGATGAAGACTAGGAAGGAGAGATGGACTATTAACAAATACTTAGTCACTGAAAACCTTATGAATTGCAGTGCAACACTGTCAGAACCAGAATATTAAATATGGAAACATGATGATGAACACCAGAATATTGTCAGATATAGTGCCAGCCAGAAGATGAGCCCTTAAGGCTGGAAGGCACTCAAAATACAACTTGGAAAGAGTTTCCTCCTCAAAATAGAGTTGACCATGGTGACGCAAACAGAGTAAAGCCTTTGGGACCTTCATTTGCTAATGGGTCACAATTCAAATGAAGAGAAACAGCTGTAAACATCCATTAATAATCAGAACATGGAATGTACAAAGTATGAATCTAGGAAAATTGGAAATTGTCAAAATGAAATGGAATGCATAAACATTAATATCCTAGTCATTAGTGGCCATTTTGAATCTGACAATCAGATGGTTTACTATGCCAAGAACTACAAATCCAAAATAAATGGAGTTGCATTCATTATCAAAAAGAACATATCAAGATCTGTCTTGAAGCACAATGCTGGGTGTGATAGGATAATATCCATATGCCTAAAAGGAAGACAAGTTACTATCACTATTATTCTAATTTACTCACCAACCACTAAAGTCAGCAATGATGAAATTGAAGAATTCTACCAACTTCTTCAGTCTGAAATTGACCAAACATGCATTCAAGATGTATTGATAATTACTGGTAATTGGAATGCAAAGGTTAGAAACAAAGAGGAAGGATCAGTAGTTCAAAAATATGGCCTTGATGCTAGAAATGATGCTGGAGATCACATGACAGAATTTTGCAAGAGCAGTGACTTTTTTTTAAAAGCTTTTATTGTGAATTGAGTAATAATTTACATGGGAGAACATTGGTTTTGCATTCATCCTATCGTGTTTTGTTTCATTGCATTCATCATCATTTAACAGTATTTGCTTCTATTCCTTCTGAATTTTGGGTTGTTGTTTTTTTTTGCTATACACAAAAACATTCAGCAATATATAATCATTTAAACAACTAAAGAGCACATTCTGCAAGCCAACCTTTTGGCCACCAGCACATAGCATTTCTCTTTCCATGAGTTTAGAGTCCTCAGCTGCTCTCTCTCTCTCTCCATGACATCACCTCTGCCTCCATCTCTGGTGTCGCTGTTTCTCTGTTTAGGGTCCCACGTTCTGCTCATGAAGAACAATGGCTTTTTTTTTTCTTCAGATATTGATTTATTAGATAAAAATGTCAAAGAAGCTATTAAAATATCTTCAAATAACTAAAGGAAACAATATTTTAAAGTTAAAGAAAAGCATTATATAATGAATTAACAATTAGGAAATATAAAGAAAATGCAGATCATTTAAAGAAAAAGAACCAATTAAGTCTCGAGTTTAAAAGCATAGTAACTGAAATGAAGTTTAAGGATCTAAGATAACATGAGATGACTTAAAAAAAAAAAAATAGAAGATGACTTCAGGAGCTCTGGTAGCATAGTGGTTATGAATTGGGCTGCTAATCTCAGGGTAAGCAGTTCGAAACTACCAGCTGTTCCAAGGGAGAAAGATGAGGCTTTCTGCTCATGTAAAGATTTATAGCCTTGGAAACCCTGTACAGGGTCGCTGTGAGTTAGAATCGACTCCACGGCCCTTAACAACAATATACACATCACCAGAAGGAATGCACAGAAATTAAATTGACTACATCTGTGGAACGACATAGTAGAAAAGCTCCATATCATCAGCCAAAACAAGGCCAGGGGCAGACTGTGGAACAGACCATCAATTGCTCATGTGGAAGTTGAGGCTGAAGCTCAAAAAAATTAAAACTAGTTCACAAGAGCCAAAAATATGAAGTTGAACACATCCCACCTGAATTTAGAGAATATTGGAAGAGTAGATTTGATGCATTAAACGTTAAAGACCGAAGACCAGAAGAGTTGTGGGATGACATCAAGAATATCATACAGGAGGAAAGCAAGAGGTCATTAAGAAGACAAGAAAGAAGGAAAAGACCAAAATGGATGTCAGAAGAGACTCTGAAACTTACTCTTGATCATAGCGATATTAAAGAAAATGGAAGAAATGAGGAGGTAAAAGAGAACTGAATAGAAAAT
>NW_006408580.1:12187871-12223431 GCF_000296735.1 Chrysochloris asiatica
TTTCTGTATTACCTTTAGCAAAACTTTACTCGCTTGAGATATCAAAGAGATTGTCTGATGATTTCCGCATTCTGTTGGGTCACCTCTCTTTGGAATGGACACAAATATGGATCTCTTCCAATCAGTCGGCCAGATAGTTGTCTTCCACAATAAAAACCATAAATTAAAAAAACAGAACAAAACTAATGTTCTCCCATGTAAACTATCACATAATTCACAATAAAACATTAAAAAAAGAGAAAGAAGATGGAAGGAATACAGAATCATGGTGCCAAAAAGAAATGGTCGATGTTCAACCATTTCAAGAGGTAGCATATGACCAAGAGCCAATGATGCTGAAGGAAGTATTCCAAGGTGTAATGAAAGCATTGGAAAAGAACAAGGTTCTGCTAATTGATGGAATATAAATTGAAATCTTTCAACAAACTGATGCAGCACTGGAGGCACTTATTTATCTATGCCAAGAAATTTGGAAGACAGCTACCTGGACAACTGGCTGGAAGAGATCCATATTTGTGCCCATTCCAAAGAGAGGTGACTCAGTGGAATGAGTCAGTATCATTAATATTGCAAGCAAGTAAAATTTTGCTAAAGATAATTAAAAAATGGCTTGCAACCATACATTGACAGAGAATTTCCAAAGATTTAAGTCAGATTCAGAAGAGGACGTGGAACAAGGGATATCATTGCTGATGTCAGATGGATCTTGGCTGAGAGCAGAGAATACCAGAAAGATGTTTACGTGTGTTATAGTGACTATGCAAATACTTGTGATTGTGTGGATCATGACAAGCTATGGACAACAGTGGGAAGTATGAGTATTCAGGAACACTTCATTGTGCTCATGAGGAAACTGTACATAGCTCAAGAGGCAGTTGTTCAAACAGAACATGGGAACACTGAATGGTTTAAAATTAAGAAAGGTGTGTGCCAAGGCTGTTATTATTTCACCATATTTATTCAATCGGTATGCTAAGCAATAATCCGAGAAGCTGGATTATATGAAGAAAAACATGGCATTAGGATTGGAGGAAGACTCATTAACAACTTGCGATATGCTGATGATACAACTTTGCTTTCTGAAAGTGAAGAGGACTTAAAATATTTACTGATGAAGACCAAAGATCATACCCTTCGGTATAGGTTGCATCTCAATGTAAAGAAAACAAAAGTCCTTATCACCAGACCAATAAACAAGATCCATATAAACGGAGAAAAGATTGAAGTTGTCAAGGACTTCATTTTTCTTTGATCAACCATCAACACTCATGGAAGCAGCAGTCAAGAAATCATACAATGTATTCAGTAGGCAAAGCTGCTGCACAAGACCCCTGTAAAGTGTTGAAGATCACAGATATCAGTTTGAGGACTAAGGTGCGCCTGACCTAACCATGGTATTTTCAATAACCTCATACGCATGCAAAAGTTGGACAGTGAATAAGGAAGACAGTAGAAGAATTGATGCATTTGAATTATAGTGTTGGAGGAAAATATTCAAAGTAACATGGCCTGCCAAAATAGCAAACAGATCTGTGTTGGAAGAAGTACAGCCGGAGTGCCCCTTGGAAGCCAGAATGGTCAGACTTTGTCTCTCATACTTTGGACATATCAGGAGGGACAAGTCACTAGTAAAGTGAAAGGTCAGAAAAAAAGAGGAAGAACCCCAATGAGATGAATTGGCACAGTGGCAGCAGTGACAGGCTCAGGTCTAGCAACGATTGTGAGGTTGGCGCAGGACCAGGCAATGTTTCGTTCTGTTGTATACAGGGTCGCTATGAGTCGATATCAAGGAGCTCTGGTAGCGTAGTGGTTACGAATCGGGCTGCGAACCTTAAGGTCAGCGGTTCGAAACTACCAGCTGCACCACGGGAGAAAGATGAGGCTTTCTACTCCCGTAAAAATTTACACCCTCGGAAACCCTATACAGGGTCGCTATGGGTCGGAACCGACTCGATGGCACATAACAACAACAACAACAATGAGTCAATATCGGCTCGATGGCACCTAACTACTACTACTACTACCAAGCACTACTTTTGCCAGGTCCCAAAGGTTTTGGTATGTTGTATTTTCATTCTCATTTGCTACAGGAACTTTTAAATTTTCTTTTTGTTATTGTTGTTTTGTTACCCAGTGGCTTTTAAGCAGGATGTTATTCAGTTTTCATATATCTGATTTTATTTCCTTGATCTTCCTATTGTTGATTTCTAATTTTATAGCATTGTAATCTGAGAAGACAGTTTGTAGCATTTCAATGTTTTAAAATTTATGGAAACTTGCTTTTTGGCCTAACATATGGTCTATTATGGAGAATGTTCCATGTGCCCTAGAAAAGAATGTGTATCGTGCTGTTGTTGGGTTGATTGCTCTGCATAAGTTTATAGAATGTGTTGTTTATTTCCTCTGTTTCTTTGTTGAGTTTCTTTCTGGTTGCTCTGTCCTTTTTTGATAGTTGTGTATTTAATTTTCATAGAAGAATTGATGCTTTTGAGTTATGGTGTTGGAAGAGAATATTGAAAGTGCCATGGGCTGCCAAAAAAACCAATAGATCTGTTTTGGAAGAAGTGCAGCCAGAGTGCTCCTTGGAGGCCAAGATGGCTACACTTCGTCTCTCATACGTTGGACGTATTGTCAGGAGGGACCAGTCGCTGGAGAAGGATATCATGTTTGGTAAGGTGGAGGGTCAGAGAAAAAGAGAAAGACCTCCAACGAGATGGATTGGTCAAGTGGCAGCATCGATGGACTCAAGCGTGGCAAGAGTAGTGAGGTTGGCCCAGGCAGTGTTTCCTTCTGCTGTGCATAGGGTCGCTATGAGTTGGTACTGACTCGATGGCACCTAACAACAACAACAACATTATTGTAGAGATATCTATTTCTTTCTTCAATTTTATTAGAGTCTGATTTATGTATTTTGAGACTCTTTCATTTGGAGCATATATATTTAATATGGTTATGTTCTCTTGTTTAATTGGCCCTTAATCATGAGATAATGCCCTTCCTTTTTTTTTTTTTTTATGGTGGTTTTTGCCTTAAAGTTTCTTTTAGCAGAGATTAATATTGCACTCCTGCTTGTTTTTGATTACTATTAGCTTGACACATTTTTTTCCTTCCTTTAAATTTTGGTCTATGTTTATCTTTGCATGTAAGGTGTATCTCTTGTAGACAGCATATTGACAGGTCTTGTTTTCTTATCCATTCTGACTCTCTGTCTCTTGGCATTCAGAGTAATTATCACTAGGTATGATTTCATTGCAGTAATTTTTCTGTTTTGTTTTGGTTTTGGGGGCTGCTTGTTTCTTTTTTCCTCCTTTTTTCCTGTGCTGAATTCATTCTTATGGTTTTTTTTTGTTGTTATTTTTGTGGTTGGTTTCTTTGCTCCTCATTTTTTCCTGTGCTGAGATCATTTTTTTGTGTGTGCTTTTTCTTGTCAAGTTCTTCATAGTTTTAATGTTTACAAAATCTTCATGGATTTTCCTTTTTTTGATTTGATGTGAAGGTGTATTATGTTTGCTTAAGGTTACCCTGTAACTATTAATTTCTTCCCCAAATTAAAACAATATTTATCTTGGAATCTACTTGACTTCCTCGCCAATGGTATCCTGTAACTTTTTTCCATGTATGTTTTTTTGTTCTGTAGTTATGTTTGTAGATTGATATCTCTGATTCCTTATCTTCAGTCTTACAGTTTTGTTTTGTTCTGGATATTTCTATATCTGGATTGAATTCTGGGTGGTATTGCAATGTATGTCAATCTATGATTGTTGTCTACTATTGTTGGGTCTCGTTCCAAAGGATTCTCTTTACTATTTTTTGTAAGGTTGTCTTGACTTTTACAAATTCCTTTCAATTCTCTTTATCTGAAAATGTCTCCCCATTGCCTTCTCACCTGTGTGGTTTTTCCTGAGAAATCAGAACTTAATCATATTGGTTTTCCTTTGTTGGTAACATTTCATTTTTCCTGATCTGTTTTCATAATTCTTTCCTTGTCTTTGAAATTGTAGAGTTTGATTATGATATGTCTTAGTGATTTTCTTTTGGGGTCTATTCTGCCTGGTCTTCACTTAGCTTCTTGAACACTTATCATCTCATCTTTCTTGATCTTCGGAAAATTTTCTTCCAGCAGCTCTTTGGCTATCTTTTCTGTAGCTTTCTTTGTCTCTTCCTGTTCTGGAATTCTGATCATCTGTAGGTTATTACCTATCAGGTTGTCCCACATGACTCTTAGGCTGGCCAGAGGCGACTTTGTAAATTTGGATCAGAGCCTGTCATAGTGGAGTTATTGTATATAGCTCCTTCCTGGGACTTACAACCTCCAACTGGCTCTGATTACCTGGAAAGCAGAAGATTCCCTGGGGTTGTATGCTGCTTAGAAAAAAGGGATTTAAAAAAAAAATGTACCTTTGTCTCTTCAGGCCACAGGTATCTTTCTGCAGTGCAAATATGTGTTCTTGCCTCTAAAGCCATTCACAAACTTTCAAGATGGCTGCAGCAGACCCTGTTGGCTGCTGCTGCTTATCAGTCACCTCTTCTCTTGCTGTGTTTGTTCAACTCTCTCTCCCAGTAAGCACTCAATCCACTTTTCAATCCCCTCCTCTGAAGCTCAGAGTTCCAGACCATCCTCTGTATCTGTCTTGTCCCGTTTTCTGTATCCTTGTTGCATAGAGCCCACACAGTCTTTCTGTTTATATACTTGTTCACACTTACATGTCCTCTGTCTGCACCAAAGCCGCAACTAACTCCAGACATGGTGAAGAAAGTGGCTGATGACCAACCATTAGCAAAGACAGATTCTGTGTTTGGGGAACAGACATCAGGATGATACCTACTGTGGTCAGAGGGAAAGGAGCAGTCTGGAAAGAAAGGTGACCAATGAGAGGGCATCAGGGCAGCAGTGTGAACTTGGCATGACCTTTCTAATTTAACTGGGTAATAGGTAAACACTTTGAGCTCTTAAAATAGCATTTACTTTAAATAACAGTGTTAATGAGTATTAATTAGCAGTTAGTATAGTAGTTTCTGTTGCCTCCTAATTGGTGGTTTGCAAGTCAGGAAGTTTAGGTGGGGAGTAGAATAAAAGTGAAGGTGAGAGAGAGAGGGGCTTCTAGTTTGCTAGAATGAACAATTAGTAATCATGCACTTGAAACAGGAGCACTGTCAAGTTTGAGCCGTCACCCTCAGTTGAATGCACTCCCTGTTCTGCTTGTTGCAAACACACACCCAATCTTCTTTCACAGGTGGCTTCTGTGGCTTTGGGCCAACAGCACTTTATCTCCAATGTTCTCTGAGCCCTGGACCAAGAATACTTTACAAAACCCCTTCACGTACATTGCCCACTTGCCAGAAGCCTGTTCTGGCATGTTCTCTTTCATCTGTGACCTTGGTGAAGAACCTTGCCAAGGCATGAGTTGCCAGATCTTTGGGAGTGTCCCAGGTTTCTTCCCCCTGGGGGGAAGAGGAATGCCAGCTCTGAGAACTGATTACAGATACTGATTATGTGTGTGTGTATGGGGTGGGGGATAGGCTGGTGATAGCCAGTTTCTAGAAGATCACTGAAAGGTTAATTCTTGTCCTTTAGAGATTTGGGTCTAAGTTGTAGCTCTTCCACTTTAGAGATTTGGGTCTAAGTTGTAGCTCTTCCACTTTCTGTGTGACCTGGGACTCATTTTTCGTAAACCCTCTGAGTCTGTTTTCTTTCATTGCTAATAAAATAAATTTCTTCATATAGAGTTGTTATGAAGGTAAATAATACAATACATGCTCAGGTTTCTTGGGAATACAGCTCAAAGTGGTTAGTAAACTCCATCCAAGGCTAAATATTGGCACAAGACCAATCATCAGTAAGTACCACAGGGGAAAGTTGAAAAGAACTTTGAAGAGAAATGGGGTAAGACAGATGCCAAGACACATGGAAATCTCCAAGAAATCAGGAAGCAGAAGCTAAAGAGACAAGCAGAAGCTTCCAGAGCCAACAGGAAGAGAAAGTTTTCCCTGGAGTCAGTGCCATGAACTCAGACTTCCAGCTTCCTAAACTGTGAGAAAATAAATTTCTAGTTGTTAAAACCATCCACCTGTGGTATTTCAGTTAGAGCAGCACTAGAATAAGACAGACTCTTTAAAGTATGAACAAGCAAAGACGTCACTTTGAGGATTAAAGTATACCTGACTCAAGCCATGGTATTTTCAATCACCTTATCTTCATGCAAAAGATAGACAACAAATAAAGAAGACCAAAGAATGATTGATGCTTTTGAATGATGGTGTTGGGGAAGAATATTGAATATACCAGGAGAATGAACAATCTGTTTTAGAAGAAGTACACAGCCAGAATTCTCCTTAGAAGCTACATGGTGAGACTTTGTCCCACATCCTTTAGACATGTAATCAAGAGAGACCAGTCCCTGGAGAACATCATGCTTGGTAAAGTAGAGGGTCAGAAAAAAAGAGGAAGAGCCTCAATGAGATGGATAGACACAGTGGTTACAACAATGGGATTAGGAGGATGGCACAGGACTGGGCAGTGGTTTATTCTGTTGTACAAATGGTTGCTATGAGTTGGAACCAACTCAATGGCACCTAACAACAACAATAATTATTATAAATGAATGAGGCATTGGTAGTTCCGTGCTGGAGACCACACTCAACCCCATTGTCTTCAAGTCATTTCCAACTCCGAGCCTCTGGAGAACAGAGCAGAGCTGCCCCATAGGCATTCCAAAGCTGTAATCATTACAAAAACAGACGGTCACATCTTTCTCCCACTAGTAGCTGCTGACCTTTCAGTTAGCAGCTGAATGTTTAACCACTTCACCACCAGGGCTCTTTCCATGCTGGAGACCTGGGCCAATATGCAGCCACCACTTATTTGTTAGTGGAGTTGTCAGTATGCTTCTATAATATTGAACACGTTTCAGCAGAACTTCCAGACTAATATGTATGAGGAAGATAGGCCTGGTGATTTCCTTCTGAAAATCAGCCAAGGAAAACCTTATGGATCACATGGTCTGATCCACAACCAATCATGAGGATGGTACAGGATCAGGCAGTGGTAAGTTCCATTGTGCATGGTGTTGCCATGGGTTGGGGCCAACCTGACAGTCGTTACTAACAACAATTATTATAAATTAATATTAGCGTAATTAAATAAAAGTTCAGCCCAGATGAGGTCTTCAGCACAAACCTAAATCTGAAGTTAGACTCTCAGTATCTGTCACAAAGTCATCTTAGTCACCAACATCTGTCACAAAGTCACCTTGGTCACCAACATATTAAACAACCCTCTGGGTTTTGTAATAAACTTGAAAGCAGCCCACAGTCATCTCCTGGTATACTTCTATACTTGAGAGGGTTTTCTGGCCTCAGCCTATTCTCTAGGCCTGTACCCTGTGCGGGGTAGTAGGAGTGGAGCTGGCAAACACCAATCACCCTTTGGCCACAGACATCAAATCTTCTGATGATTTCTCTTATGACAATACCCATTTGTACCCGTTACGCTTAAGCAAAACTGCAAGTAACAGTGACCCAAAATAACCATGGCCTAAACAAGATGGCTTTCATATATCAAAGTTAGGAAGAATGAAGCCTAGGACTGGTATTATGGATTACATTGTATTCCTCTAAAATATGTATTGGATTCCTGGCCCTTGTACCTGTAGATGTGGTCTAGATTTCCTTAGTTGTGGTAAAGAGGCCTTACCAGTGTATATGGATTAATCACTTTTTTTAAAAAAGTTTTTATTGTGAATTGAGTGATAGTTCACATGGGGGAGCATCAATTTTATGCTCATCGTTTCATTGCAATGATTACAGTCTCCTCTGTGTATCATCATTCAGCAGTATTTGCTTCTATTCCCTCTGGGGGTTTTTGGTTTTGTTTTCTGGGGATGTACACAAGAACACTCAGGGATACATAATCATTTAAACAACTAAAGGGCATATTCTGCAAGACTGCCTCCTGGCCGCTAACACACAGCCTTTCTCTTTCCATGAGTCTAGAGTCCTCAGCTGCTCTATCTCTCCATGTCCTCATCTCTGCCTCCATCTCTGGTATCGCGGATTCTCTGAATGCTGTTGTTGTTGTTAGTGCCGTCGAGTTGATTCCGACCCATAGCTACCCTGTATAGGGTTTCCAAGGAGCAGCTGGTAAGCTTGAGCCACCAACCTTGCAGTTCTAATGACTTTGCAGTCTGACACATTAGCCTACAGCGCCATACCAGGACTCCACATTCTGCTCGTGCTCTTCTCCCTTGATGGTCCTAGGGTCCTCTGTTCCTGGACCGTAAGATTAAATACTCTCCTCTTTTTGTTATAAAATTTCTACCTTTACAGTTGTGACAGTCACAATTATTCATGATAACAATTACTCACTATTGAATCATAAGAATCTTACCCCATCTCCTTTCACCAGCCCCATCTACACATGATGAATACTATTCAGTGGGGATTCTGCCTTCCCCCACACCCTCTGAAACTAAACTACCTCTTGAAAACTTGAAAGCCAGTCACTTTGTGCCTTTATAGTCCCCCCCCCCACCATTTCTGTAGCCAATGTCTAAGTTGCCTGTCCCTATCAACCCTGTAAACAAAGGGGATAGGGTTGATCCTTGATGTGAAGACTCCTTTGCTCTCAGTTGGTATTTTGAACAAATACATCCCTAAGTTGCTTGCTGAAAGTGAAGAGGACTTGAAACATTTACTGATGAAAATCAAAGAGCACAGCTTTCGGTATGGATTGCATCTCAATGTCAAGAAAACAAAAATCCTCACCACTGGACCAATAAACAACATTCTTGTCAATGGAGAAAAGATTGAAGTTGTCAAGGACTTCATTCTTCTAGGATCAACTATCAACATTCGCGGAAGCAGCAGTCAAGAGATCAGACGACGTATTGCATTAGGCAAATCTACTGCACAGGAACTTTTTTAAAGTGTTGAAGAGCAAAGATGTCACCTTGAGGACTAAGGTGCGCCTGACCCAAACCATGGTATTTTCAATAACCTCATATGGATGCGAAAGTTGGACAGTGAATAGGGAAGATTGTAGAAGAATCGATGCCTTTGAATTGTGGTGTTGGAAGAGACTACTAAAAGTGCCATGGACTGCCAAAAGATCCAATAGATCTGTTTTGGAAGAAGTGCAGCCAGAGTGCTTCTTGAAGGCCAAGATGGCTAAACTTCATCTCTCATACTTTGGACATATTGTCCGGAGGGAACAGTCACTGGAGAAGGATGTCATGCTGGGTAAGATGGAGGATCAGAGAAAAAGAGGAAGACCCCCAACGAGCTGGATAGGCCAGGTGGCATCATTGATGGCATCAAGTGTGGCAGCGGTAGTGAGGTTGGCCCAGGATCGGACATCGTTTCGTTCTGCTGTGCATGGGGTCACTATGAGTCAGTTCCGACTCGATGGCACCTGACAACAACAACATCCATAAGTATAGGTCAACTTCATCAAATTGTAGCAATTTACACTTTTTTCCTTTATCAAAAATAAATAATTTTTTTTCTTTTTAAGTTTTTATTGTAAATTGAGTGATAGTTTACATGGGAGAACATCAGCTTTACACTCATCCTATCATATTTTGTTTCATTGCAATGATTCCAATCCCCTCCATGCATCAACATTCAATAGTATTAGCTTCTATTCCCTCTAGTATTTTTTCTTTTCTTTTTAGGATGTACACCAAAATACTCAGGAATATACAGTCATTCAAACACCCAAAGAACATATCCTGCAAGTCTGTCCCCCAGACACCAGCATACAACCCCTAGGTCAAATGGGTAATATCTGCAAGTATGGGCATTCTTTTTCATATCAGCTGGATGCTCCACTCTCTGCTCTAGCCCTTTGTGGCTATGTCCTTGTCCATGGGCTCAGGAGTCCTCAGGAATCACCATACTGCTGGCCTACCAGGTCTCACCATATTCCAGGTTGACGGGAATCTATTGAACATGGTTGGACTCAGCCTGCATCTTCATTGCTGATTTTCCCCCACTTCCCCTCATCAGTAGACCAACGTGGTCGCTAGCAAGATTATATGCCTGCTTGTGTATGCCTTTTGAGTTTCAGTCTGAGAAGGGGATTTGCCATGAAGGGACTTGATTGCTTGCCTTGATGGCTCCCCTGAAGACAACTTGCTTGTTCTTGAGGTAGTCAATCAGACTGCTATTTTTGTTTTTGAATTTGCCTGCTGGTCTTTCTTTCAAATAGTATCTTCTGTTCCTCTAGATGCTCAAGGCTGGTTTGCTTGTCTTTTCAAGTGGAAATTTCTCACCTCAGAAGATTCTGGATGGGGATCAGGATTATACCTTTAACTGGTTTTAATTCCATATTAAAAATTTAAAAAAATTTTTTCCTTTAGTTAAGTTCTGATCATCAAGCCACTGAAGCTAGGTTGAATTGGTACTATCTACAAGTTTGAGCATTCTTGTGTGTCTCCTCTCACTTCATATCAGCTGGATGCATCACTTTCAGCTCTAGCCCTCCGTGGCTATGTCCTTGTCTAAGGGCTCAGGAGTTCCCTAGTCTCACCACACTTCACAGCAACCTGCCCTTCCTCTTTTCTCTCTCATCTCCAGGTTGATGGGAGTCTAAGGAACATGGTCAAACTTGGCCCATATCTTCATTGCTACCTTTCCCCCTCTTCCATTCACCAGTAGACCTGGTCACCAGCAAGCTTACATGCCTGATTGTATGTTTCCTTGAGTTTCAGTCTTGGAGGGGGGTTTGTTCTAAAGGGACTTGATTGCCTGCCTTGACAACTTCCCGGTGAACAACTTGCTTGTTCTTGTAGTAGCCAATCAGACTGCCATTTTTGTTTTGTTTTTTTCCTGCTGGTCTTTCTTTCAAGAAGTAGGATTAATCACTTTTGAATTATTAGAAGACCAGAATAGACACAGACACATACCCCCCCATACACACACACACAAACACACACACACACACACATACACACATGGGGAGACAGTCACTGTGTGAGGATCATCTACAAACCAAGAAATGCCAAGGAACCAAGGAATGAATAGGGCTACTGACAAGGAAGGAATAAACATAGTCCAAATCCTAATTTGAATGTTTAGGCTTCAGAAATGTGAGAAAATAAATTTATATTCTTTAAGCCATCCAGTTGTGGATTTTGTATCAAAATTCAGCAGCACTAGGTAACTAAAAGGACTCCTGGTGTGGTGCTGTAGGATCAACACTGGACTTCGAACCAAAAGGTCAGCAGTTCAAACCCACCAGCTTCTCCTTGGAAACCCTATACAACTCAATGGCACTTAACAACAACAACAAAAGATAACTAAGACAGCTGGAATGATGGCTTTGTTCTACAGAGTCCTCCGAGATCCAGGTTCCTATTCTCTTGTCACTGAGCTGTGCATCATCTTCGTTCCCATGTTCATCTCTTGGTCAAAATGGCTGCTCTAGCTCCAGCTTTCATGTCCACATTCCATCCAGCAATAGCAAGGACAGATAGACAAAGAAGCAAATGACACATAGAAGTTGCCACGTGACCTTTCCATTTTGATCTCAGTTTAGTCCCATGATCATTCCTGGCTGCAAGGAGGCATGGAGAAGAGAAAGTTGGTCAGCAGGAGTGGGAAAAGTGAAAAGTTCATGTAGAGAGAGGTAGGAGCAAGAGGAGTATCTGTGTCCATTCTGAAAGTCTTATTTGGGACTTAAGTTAGCTAGAGTTGGTTTATGACGCAGCCAGAACAACTGAGACGATCATTATCAAGATTGTTCCCCTAACCCTGCCCCAATGATGGGCACTTTGATCGACCTCCACATCATGGGAAAGTGTTTTTTTTTTAAACACCTATTTTCTGATTTCAGTCCCCAGAAATTCTGATTCTTTCAGTCTGCAGTTGGGCCATGATCTGGATTTTGAACAGTCTCCCCACCCCCCTCCACCCCCAATTTTATACTGGTTTACAGCAGTTCAGAAGTGTATCCATTCCTAATGTTGCATAACAATTATCCCCAAACTTTTTGGCTTGAAACAAACAAACAAAAAAAAACCCCATTTACTTTGCTCACAAATTCTGTGGGTCCAGAATTTGGAAAAGATACAAAAGACAGCTTATCTCTAGTCCATTTCTAGAACGGAGACTTAAAAGCTGGACATGTCTCAAAGGTTGGGGTTGGAATAATCTGGAGGTTCCTTCAGACACATCACCAGTGGTTGATGGTGATTGTTAGCCAAGAACCATAGTTGAGGCTGTTGGCTAGATCGAACTTGCCATTTATTTTGGGCTTCCTACAGCATAATCACTGGGGTTCTATGAATGAGAATCTTGAGTGAAACGGGAGAAAGCTTTGTGACCTTTGATGACCTAGCCTCAGCAGTCAGAATGTCACTTCTGCTGTAGTCACAGGTACAAGAGGGACAGAGATCCCACCCAACATCACATTATTAGAAGAGCATGTGGGATGGATGAGAGATTATGTTGCAACCATCTTTGGAAAATATAATCTTTCATAAGGATGAAGCCTAAAGGTCTGCAGAGGTACTTTAGGAAATGTTAGGTGGATGGGCTAATGGCCCTCGCCCTGCCATAACCAATCCATTTCCTCCTATAAGTTGTATATAAAATTTTTATTTTATTTTAACTTTTTATTGTCATTTGAGTGAAAGTTTACAGAGCAAATTAGTTGTCCATTCAACAGTTCATACACACTTGGATTAATGACATTGATCCCCATAAAGTAACAACACTCTTTCTATTTCCTCTCTATGATTACCATTTCCATTCATCCTTCTTTTCTATCCCTTCCTGCCTTCTGAGCTTTCTCCCTGGGCAAATGCTGCCCTTTTGGTTGATTGTTCTAGGAATGTGTACTTTCATGGAATTATTGCTCATTTTATAAGCCTGTCTATTATTTGGCTGAAAGTTGAGCTGCAGGGATGAGTTCAATTCCAGTCCTGAAGAGTGTCTAAGGGCCAGAGTCTCTGGGGTTCCACCTGTCTCTATCAGACCAATATGCCTGACCCTTTTTATTATTTTGAATTTTGTTCCATAATTTTCTCCCACTATCTAGGACCTCCTGTTGGGATCCCTTTCAGAGTGGTTAGCAGTAGTAGCCGGACACCATCTAGTTCTTCTGGTCTTGGGGTCATGAAGGCTGGAGTTCATGTAGCCCATTAGTCCTTTGGACTTACTGTTTTCTTTGTGCCTTGATTTTTTCACTCTTCCTTGTTTTCAACAGGGAGAAGCCAATCATTGCACTTTGTTGTAGTGCCATTAAGTCTGTTCTAACTCACAGTGACCCTGTATAGGGTCAAAGGAGTGGCTGGTGGGTTTGAACTATTGCTTTGTGGTTAGCATCCCAGTGCTTATCTTACAGTGCCACACCAAGACTCCAGTTGCACCATAGATGGTGCAAAAAAAAAAAAAATGGCACTAACCATCCCTCCCACAGCCCTCTCTACTTCTCCGCTAGGTTCAGGAATACATGGCAATGGTCACACAAAGGTCAAACACCAGGCTCTCAGTTATAGGGTTTATTAGGGACATTAACAGGTTACAATTCAGGGTCAAAAATGTTCAGGGCACAGTTCTTCCAGTCAGGACAGTATCTTCTCAGCTCTTGGCCTGGCCTCTCCTCTGCTCTTGCGATGTTACAAAACACTTTTAGGGCTGCTAATAAATGCTCACAGGGCACACTACTCCATCATAAGCCTCAGCCTGAAGGCACTCAACTCTAGATCTGTGAATCAGCAAACCTAGTTCTCCCAATTAAGTGCCTGGAGGTACCCCACACCACAAATAATCTTTCTGCCTAAAGACACTGAAATTTCTTTGCTCCGTGGGCCAGGTAGTCTACTGCTTTCTCTGTTCCATGTTCTAGCTCTTGGTTCTGCTGCTGTTCCTATGCTCCTCCTCCAGTCTCACAGCTTTTTGTCTTGGGGTCCAGGAGGTTCAACATGCAGGCATCTCAGGGTCCAAAGGATATGCTCCACTCCTGGTTCTTTTTCCTTGATGTTAGTGAGATTCCCCCATTCCTGCTTCAGAGATGCCTCATTTTATACACGTTTTTCAACTTTTACAATCATAATTAACTTTGTTAACCTCTCACAATTGATTCATATAATCCTGTCAGCATCTTCTCCCATCTTCTTTTACCCATATCCTTCAGGGCAAAAACATTGCTTGATAGGTGTTACAAAGATTAGGGATAGAAGAGCCATATGAAGTAACTCACAAGCTTAAGACCCCAGTTGTTACTCACCAAAGTAGGATATAGAGCACTGTCTTTGTGGACTTCTTGTTGCTAAGTGCTGTTGAGTTGGTTCTTACACATAGTGACCCTGTATAGGAGGAGTGGCGGGTAAGTTTTAACCGTCAACCTTGCAGTTGTTTATCCTAGGGCCACACCAGAACTCAATCTTTGTGGACCATATTATGCTAATCGGCCTTGGTGTCTCCTGAAACTATGGTTCTGAGCCACCAGGTCCAACAAATAATTCTCTCAAGGTGTTTGGTTATGGCTAACAAGTTTTCATAACTTTGTCCCCTGTCTGCTCTACTGTATTTGTGGATGTATTTTACAGCATATACAAATAATATGTAGAAATATCCCATCAAACCTATATGAGGGACAGTCAAAAAATATTGCTACAAATGCATAGAAACTTTTAGTAAACAAAACTATCAAAATGTGAAGTGATTGTTTCTCTACATATCTAGGTCTATACACTTCTGTAGGCAGTGTTTCCATCTCTGTAAGCTTTCCCCCAAAAAACTGTGCACTCTGCAATTTACACCACAACAAAACACCAGTTTTGGCATCCTCAAAGGGCTCAAATCTTGTTCCTGTTAAATGTTCTTTAAGTTTGGGGAACAGAAACAGGTCTGAAGAGGTACACAAAATCAGAGCTGTAGAGTGGATGGAGTAGGTTGTTCCAAAGAAATTCTCACAGGACAGCCCTTGCTAACCTGGAAGAATGAGAAAGTGCATTGTTGGGATGGAAAACAATTCCTTGGTGCAACTTCCTGGCATCTTTCTCACCAATGCCATTTTCACTTTTCTTAAAACTTCTTCTTAAAATACTCCCATAAATGTTTTGTGTTCTTGAAAAAATTTATCAAGATTACTAACCCTTTGGGATAACAAATCATCATAAACTTCTGAACTGATCTCTCTGCCTTGAATTTAACTGGCCCAGCAGATTCCCTTGAAGGAGTCCTGGTGTGGCACTATTGGATAAGCAGATCGCTTCTAAAACCACTATTTTGATTGGACACTATTTTTTTAAGGCACCCACCAGCTGCTCCTCAGCAACCATATACAGGGTCACTATGAGTTGAGACAGACTTGATGTCATGTAACAATAAGAATAAGGAGCCCTGGTGGTGTTGTAGAATAAACACTGGACTGTCAACTACTGCTAACTAACTGTGATGTCAGCAGTTCAAACCCACCAGCTGCTCCAGTAAAGATTTATAGTCTTGGAAATCCTATATAGGGTCGCTATGAGTTGGAATCAACTCGATGGTACTGGGCTTGATTCACAAGAATAAGACAAGTGTAGTACTGAAAGATAGCTTGTCTGCATCCATCCACTGAGTGCAGAGACACACTTAAATATGTTTTGTTTGGAATAAATCCATGCATGTATGAACTGAAATCCTAGTAGCAATAAATTTTGGCTTACCCTTGGATATATTTGTGGGTGTAGCCCCATTTGCCTTTTCATCCTTGTTCCGCTTGAGTGCCTATCTATGTATCTACTCACAGATTATTATTGTTACCATTATTTCAGGATTAGACATGTAATTGTATTTACTTTTCCCCTTTAAAGGAAGGACACCTCCCAGTGTCTTCCTTTGCCTTGATCATTTTGTGCTGACTTCCTCCCTATTGTATATTGCCTTTCCTTTCATCCAAGTTAATACAAACCTACTCTCTATTTAGTGATTTACCCTCCCTTCCCCTCACACCTCTGGAAACTTTCAAAGATTGTTTCTTTCTGTGTGTAAACGTTTTCTTCACTTTTTGCCAGTGTTATCATACAGTATTTGTTCTTTTGTCATTGACTAATTTTACTCAGCATAACGTCCTCTAGGATAATTTATGTCACGTGGTATTTTGCAGATTGTTCATCATGATCCTCTAACTTTACATGTTATTCCATTGTGTGTAGGTGCCATGGTTTGTTTATCCATTCATCCATCGATAAGTGTTTCCATTGATGAAACACCATTCATCTATTGTTTCCTTTTTTTTTTGCTATTGTGAAGAGTGCTGTGGCGAACATGGATGTGTATGCATCTGTTTGTGTACTAGGATATGTACCTAGTAGTGGGGTGGCTGGGTTTTATGGTATTTCTATTTCCAACTTTTAAAGGAGGCACCATGCTCTTTTTCACAGTGGTTGTACCATTTTACAGTTCCATCAGCAGTGTATGAAGGCTCCAATCTCTCCCCACCCTCACCAACATTTGTTGGTTTCTGTTTTTTTGAACTTTGCTAAGAGCCCTGGTGGCATAATGGGTTATTCATTGGAATGTTAACCAGAAAGTCAGTGGTTCAAGTCTACCAACCTCTCTGCAGAAGAAAGATGAGGATTTCTGCTCCCCTAAATATTTAGATTCCTGGTATGGCACTGTAGGATAAGCACTCAACTGCTAACCTCAAAGTCAATCGTTCAAACCCACAGACTATTCTTCAGAAACCCTATATGGCATCCAACAGCAACAACAATGCTATGGTGAGTTGATAGCTCATAGTTGATAAAGTCCACATTCCAACCATTTTCTGTATTGGGTTTTCACACTCCTGAGCCAGGAAGCATCCATCCTAATTACCCTGGGGCCTAAACAACTAGGGACAGCCCCCACCACCACCACTTGTCTGTCAGTTTGTCGTACTATGGTGGCTTACATGCTGTTACGATGCTGGAAGCTATGCCATGGGTATTTTAAATACCATTAGGGTCATCCACAGTAGACAGGTGTCAGCTGAGCTTACAAATGAAGACAGAGGAAGAAGGAGAGATGGACTACTTCCCCATATTTAGACACTGAAAACCTTATGAATAACAGTGGGACACTGTCAGCACCAGAATATTGAATATTGAAACATGATGAAGAACACCAGAATGTTGTCAGATAGAATGCCAGAATTTAAGCCTCTCAGGCTGGAAAGCACTCAAAATATGACTTGGGAAGAGCTGTCAGCTCGACATAGAGTTAACTCTGATGACGCAAATGGAGTAAAGCCTTCAGGATCTTTCTTCACTGATGGGACACAAATCAAAATGAAGAAAAACAGCTGTAAATATCCGTTAATAATCAGACCATGTAATGTATGAAGTATGAATCAAGGAAAATTGGAAGCTGTCAAAAATGAAATGGAGACCGGATGACTGGATGATCAGATCTCAACCAGGAGAAGAAAGAAGAGGGGAAAAAAAAAAAAAAAGATTGAGCTGACACAATCTGATGAACTTGACCTATACCTACGAATGCAGTATCTCAAAAGAAGCAACAAATCCTTACAGCAAAAAACATTCCCACCCCCTCCACACACAGAGTAAACAGAGATGGGCAACTTGGACATTGGATACCCAAATGGGGAGCGGGGGGACTACAAAGGCAAGAAGTGACTGGCTTACAAGCTTTCAAGAGGGAACCTAGAGCTAGGGGGCATGGAGAAAGGCAGAATCACCAGTGAGTACTATCCAATCTGTCTAGGCGGAGCTGATGAAATGAAATACAGATGGGCAACTCGTGATACTGTAGTGAATAATGGTTATCGGGACTGATTGTGAGGGTTGGAAATGCAGAGGAGGACGTTTTGTAGCAAGGAAGGAAGTGATTATTTCTCCAGTCTAGGAGCGGAGGTCTCTGGGACCACCAACGGAGAAGAGCCGAGAGAGGGACCCTATCCGGAGAAGCAGAGATGCCTGGGATGGAGACAGAGACGATGACGTGGAGTAATGAAGCGGCTGGATACTTTGGATCCAGAGAGAGAGAGGGACTGGGGGCTGAAGACTGGGGTGGGGGGAGGGGGAAGTGTAGGGGGCGGGTTTCTGGGATATGCTCTTTGGTCAGTGGATGACGCATGGAGGGGATTGGAACCATGGCAATGAAATGATATACGATGGAATGAATGTAAAACTAAAGTTCTCTCATGTAAACTATCATATAATTCACAATAAAACATTAAAAAAAAAATGAAATGGAATGCATAAACATCCATATCCTAGAATTAGTGAATTGAAATGGACTGGTATTGGCCATCTTGAAACTGGCAAATTGAGGAGGGATAGTATTGCCTTCATCATCAAAAAGAGCATGTTAAGATCCTATCATACTGTCTGTGATAGGATACTATCCATAGGCCTACAAGGAAGCCCAGTCAATACCACTATTATTCAAATTTATGCACCAACCACTAAAGCCAGTGATGATTACATTGAAGAATTCTACCAACTTCTTCAGTTAGAAATTGATCAAACATGCAATAAAGATGTATTGATAATCACTGGCAATTGGAATGTAAATGCTGAAAATAAAGAGAAAGGATCAGTACTTGGAAAATATGGTCTTGGTGAAAGAAATGATGCTGGAGATCACATGACAGAATTTTGCAAGATCAATGACTTCTTCATTGCAAATATCTTTTTAAAACGACATAAAAGATGACTATACACATGGACCTCACCAGATGGAATACACAGAAATCAAATAGACTATATCTGTGGAAAGAGACAGTGCAGAAGCTCCATACCATCAACCAAAACAAGGTCAGGGGTCAACTGTGGGACAGACCGTCAATTACTCATATGGAAGTTGAGGCTGAAGTTCAAGCAAATTAAAACAAGTCCACGAGAGCCAAAATATGACTTTGAACATATCCCATCTGAATTTGGAGATCATCTAAAGAATAGTTTTTATGTATTAGACTCTAACGACCAAAGACCAGAAGAGCTCTGGGATGACATAAAAAACATCAGACAGGAAGAAATCAAAAGGTCATTAAGAAGACAAGAAAGAAGGAAAAGACCAAAATGGATGTCAGAAGAGACACTGAAACTTGCTCTACAGTGTAGAGATGCTAAAGAAAATGGAAGAAATGAAGAGGTAAAAGAGCTGACTAGAAAATTTGAAAGGCAGTTCAAGAAGATAAAAGTCAAACATTATAACAAAATGTGCAAAGACCTGGAGTTAGAAAACCAAAAGGGAAAAACAAACTCAGCTGAGGGAACTGAAAAAAAAAGTGAAGCTTTGACAGCAATATTGAAGGATTCTATGTGCGAAATATTGAATGATGCAGAAAGCATCAAAAGAAGATGGAAGGAATCAAATAGACTATATCTGTGGAATATCATAGTGCCAAAAAGAAATGGTCAATGTTCAACCATTTCAAGAGGTAGCTTATGACTAAGAGCCCATGATACTGAAGAAAGTATTCCAAGGTGCATTGAAAGCATTGGAAAAGAACAAGGTTCTGCTAATTGATGGAATACAAATTGAAATCGTTCAACAAACTGATGCAGCACTGGAGGCACTCACTCATCTATGCCAAGAAATTTGGAAGACAACTACCTAGTCAAATGACTGGAAGAGGTCCATATTTGGTGCCCAATCCAAAGAGAGGTGACCCAACGGAATGCAGAAATCATTGGACAATATCCTTAATATCCCACGTAAGTAAAATGTTGCTAAAGATAATTCAAAAATGGCTGCAACCATACATTGACAGAGAACTTCCAGAGGTTCAAGCCGGATTCAGAAGAAGACATGGAATGAGGGATATCATTGCTGACATTAGATGAATCTTGACTGAAAGCAGAGAATATCAGAAAGATGTTTACTTGTACTTTACTGACTATGCAAAAGCTTGTGATTATATGGACAACATTGCAGAGAATGAGCATTCGGGAACACTTAATTGTGTTCTTGAGGGACCTGTACATAGACAAAGAGGCAGTTGTTTGAACAGAACAAGAGAATACCAAATGGCTTAAAATTAGGAAAGGTGTGCCCCAAGGATGTATTATTTCATTACACTTCTTCAGTCTTTATGCTGAGCAAATAATCAGAGAAACTATATTTTATGAAGAAAAACATGGCTCCAGATAGGAGGAAGACTCATTAACAACTTGTGATATGCAGATGATACAAGCTTGCTTGCTGAAAATGAAGATTTAAAAGTAAATGAAAATCCTCACCACTGGACCAATAAATAACATCCATATAAATGGAGATAAGATTGAAGTTGTCAAAGACTTCATTTTTTATCAGATCAGCACTCATGGAAGCAGCCATCAGGAAATCAAATGACATATTGCACTGGGCAAATCAGCTGCACAAAACCTTTAAAGTGTTAAAGAGCTAAGATGTAAGTTTGAGGACTAAGGTGTGCCTGACCCAAACCACGGTATTTTCAATAACCTCATAAACATGTGAAAGTTGGACAAAGAAGGCTGTAGAAGTATTGATGCATTTGAGTTGTGGTGTGGGAGGAGAATATTGAAAGTGCCATGGACTGCCAAAAGTCCAAACCAATCTGTGTTGGTAGTACAGCCAGAATGCTCCACGGAAGGCAGGATGGCCAGACTTCGTCTCTCATACTTTGGACCAATCCATGGAGAAGGAAGTCACATTTGGTAAAACGGAGGGTTGGAGAAAAAGAGGAATACCCCCAACAAGATGGACTGGCACAGTGGCAGCAGCGATGGGCACAAATGTAGCAACAACTGTGACGTTGGCCCAGGACTGGGCAGTGTTTTGTTCCATTGTGCATAGTGTAGCTACAAGTCAGTACCGACTCAATGCCACTTAACAACAACAACAGGGACAGCCCCTATGCCCCTGAGCCTGCAGAGTTTTAAAAAAATATCCAATCCCCAGGAAGCCTGAGAAATTTCGCCAACCCCACCTTGCTGGCCACACATACTCTATCTCTTAGCATTCCCACTTGTTACCCTGGCCCTGGGTGCTACCCTCTGAGTGGCTCTGCATCATGGTATATGCTGTTGTGATGCCTTCTCTCTGGGAACTGTGAGTGTATTCAACTGTTAACTTTGTTATTTTCAAGAACATTTTTTATGATGCACGAGGTGAAGGTTTACAAAGTAAATCAGTTTTCCACTCAACAATTCATACACTTTGTGTTTCATCTTATTGATTGCCATCCTCACAGTGTAGCTTATCCCACTTCATCCCTGTCTTTCCTATTTCCATTCCTCCTTCTGAAGTTTATCCTTAGGTATATGCTGCCCTTCTGCTCTCAAATCGTTCATGATTCTAAGGAGTACATCTAGCGTTATTGTTCCCCACTGCCACCACCATCATTTGAGTTACAGGGGTGAGTTCAGTTCCAGACATGAAGAGTGACTCAGGGCCATAGTCTTGGGGATTCTGCCAGTCTCTATCCGACGAGTAAACTAAGCCTGTTAACTTTCCAAGGCCTCCTTGATTCTTCTTTCCCATGTCACACCTGCCTTACTATCCTATGAGCATGTTTGAGTAGGCATAGACCCAGTTGATGCTTGGCTTGACAAAGCCCTGCTGAGCAAAACGATCACACCCTGTACTAACCAGAGCACCTGGCCTCTGGAGGCTCTTCCCTTTATTGGTTAGAATCACAGAATGTTGGCACCAGGATTGATCTAAAACTAATCTGCCCCTTTTACCTTCCCAATGAGAGAACACAGACCAGAAAGCCAAAGTAACCTGTCCAAAGTCATATATAACTGGCCTGTGACAGAGTCAAACCTCAAATCCTGAGCAATTTCACAGCCCTGCCAGGGCTTTTGAAAAATCAAGATAGATAATTGTTGTTGTTAAGTGCTATCCAGTCGGTTCCAACTCATAGCGACCCTGTATAGGGTTTCTGAGGAGCTGCTGGTGGGTTTGAATCACCAGCCTTGTGGTTCAAAGCAACCTTGCAGCCCAGTGCTTATCTTACAGCCTCACACCAGGACTCCAGGTAGATAATAGCTGCTATCAAGTGGACTCTGGCTCAAGCTGTACAACAGAATGAAATGTTTCCTGGCGCTGCATCATCCTTACAGTCACCAGCATGTTCGAGACCAATGTTGTTCATTTAGGGTCTCCCTCACCCTCGATTTCACCAAATACAAGGTCTTTCTTTAGCAAATGATCCCTGTGGATGACATACCTAAAGCAAGTGAGTCCAACAGTGTTCTGTGGTGATCCATAAAGTTCATGGGCTAAGGTTCAGAAGTAGATTGCCAGGCCCTTCTTCTTAGTGTGTCTTAGTCTGGAAGCTCCACTGAAACCCTTCCACCATAGGTGACCCTGCTGGTATTTGAAATACCAGTGGCATAACTCCCAGCTTCATAGCAAAATGCAAGTCACCACATTATAATCAAAGGAGCTCTGGTAGCGTAGTGGTTACGAATTGGGCTGCTAACTTCAGGGTCATCAGTTCAAAACTACCGGCTGTTCCGAGGGAGAAAGATGAGGCTTTCTGCTCCTGTAAAGACTTACAGCCTCAGAAACCCTGCAAAGGGTTGCTATGAATTGGAACCGAGTCTACAGCACATAACAATAACACATTACAATCAACTGATGATAAACTGATAGATGAGTGATGTTTTTTTTTTTTTTTTAAATGTTTTATTGTGAATTATGTGATAGTTTACATGGGAGAACACTAGTTTTACATTCATCCTATCGTATATCGTTTCATTGCCATGGTTACTATCCCCTCCATGCATCATCAACCAACCAAAGGGTACATCCTACAAGCCTGCTGCCATGCACCGCCCCCCTCCTCCCCCTCCCCCAGTCGTCAGCACACAGCCTCTCTCCATCTCTGGGTCTAGAGTCCCCAGCTGCTCCATCTCTCCACGTCATTGTCTTTGCCTCCATCTCAGGGATCATTGTTTCTCTGGGTAGGGTCCTGCTCTCCGCTCTTCTCCCTTCATGGTCCCAGGGACCTCCTCTCCTAGACTACAAAGTTAATCACTCCCCTCCTTGCTACAAAATGTCTACCTTTACATTTATAACCCTCACAATCAGTCCTGGTAACAATTATTCACCATTGTATCACAAGAGACCTATCCACATTTCCTTTCATCAGTCCTGCCTAGACAGATTGTATACTACTCAGTGGAGATTCTACCTTCCTCCATGCCCTCTGGATCTAGGTTCCCTCTTGAAAGCTTGTAAGCCAGTCACTTCTTGCCTTTGTAGCCCCCGCCTCCCCATACACTTTGGATAGCCAATGTCCAAGTTGCCCATCCCTGTCTACTCTGTGTTTGGAGGGGGTGGGAATGATCCTTGCTGTAAAGATTTGTTCCCTTTTTTGAGCTGCTGCATCCATAGGTATAGGTCAAGTTCATCAAATTGTATCAGATTACTCTTTTTTTTCCTCTTCTTTCTTCTTCTAGTTGAGCTCTGATCATACAGTCATTGAAGCCAGGTCAAGTGGGTATTATCTGCAAGTGTGGGTGTTCTTGTGCATATGCCCTCTCTTCAAGAGTGATGGGTTTTTGTTTTTTTAATTAAGGAGGGCCTAAAAGGAGGTGAGAGTCCTGGTGTGGCGCTGTGGGTACATTCGACGGACTGCAAAGTCAGTTTGAACTGTAAGGTCGGCAGTTCAAGCTCACCAACCCCTCCTCAGAAACCCTATACAGGGTTGCTATGGGTCAGAACCAACTCAATGGCACTTAACAACATCAAAAAGATGCAAGCATGCCCATTAGTAAAATGTCTCTCTGGCCCTCTCCTGTTTCTAAATGCTTCCTCTTTTCCTTGTTTGCACTAATCTGTGAATTTACTCTTTCCATCCACCAATGGGACAGTATTTTATTTGAGCTGATTTGCATTAAGCTCACTCTGGAAAGAACTTGCTGCTGTGGCTGCCCTGGTTCAAGCTGTCATTCAAATAGGGCATGGCTCTTAGATCTGCACTTTTCAATAAACCCCTGTATGCTACTCTTAAGAACGCTTGTGTTTCGTTTTTAGTATTTTATTGTTGTTGTGAAGTGCCATCGAGTTGGTTCTGACTCATAATGACCCTGTATAGGGTTTCTGAGGAGCAGCTGGTGAACTTCAACTGCCGACTTTGCAGTTCAAACGGCTTTGTAGTCTGGCGCATTAACTCACAGCGCCACACCAGGACTCAAAAAAACCTCCAGAGCCCTCACTACAGAGGGGCCGAGCTAGTCCATAGACACTGTTCATAGCAGTTTTAAACAAGCATGCAAATTCTTGGCCACTTCTCCTATCCAGAGATGGGGTCTATGTCCTCTCCCCTTGAATCTGAGATGACCTTAGTGACCAGAGGAATGCAGTGGAAGTGACATGGAATAACTTCCCAGGCTAGGTCAGCAGTGGTCATGTCGCTTCTTCCACGTGAGTCTTTTGGGACACTTACTCTCTTATGTCCCCTCCAGGGAAGCTTCCTCTCAGAACCCGGTGCAAGGCTGTGAGAAGCCCAAGCTAAATTGTTGTTGTTGTTAAGTACCATTGAGTCGGTTCCAACCCATAGCAACCCTATATAGGGTTTCAGAGGAGCAGCTGGTGAGCTTGAACAGCTGACCTTGTGGCTCAAACCAACTTGACAGTCCAGTGCATTAACCCACAGCACCACACCAGGACTCCCAAGCTAAATTAGAGGCCCCTGTACATTGTGCCCTAGAGGCCAGGCCTGTGAACCTTCAGTGACTCAGCTAGTGTCACACCATACTGGGGCCACAGACATCATAAAGCAAAGACAAAATATCCCTGCCTAAATTCCTGACCCACAGAACCATGAGCATAATAAAAGGGTTGTTGTAAGTCACCAGGCTTTGGAGTGATTTGTCACTTAGCAGCAGCAAAGACTAGGGTACCATTCAGTGACAGGCAGGGGGGGAGTGCAGAGTGCATCCTTGCAAAATATCCCAGACCCAAGGCTCAAAAACCCACTTAGCACTTAAGCCCATCACCAATGGTTTAGAAAATGGAAGTGCGGCTTACACCAAGGGCCTAGGCTAATTCCCCCAAGGTTCCCAAAGTGAGGAAACTGGATGTGAGGACATGGGAATTGGTCTGTGCCTTCACATCTTTTGTTCCTTCTGCCTAGAATTCCCCTCTGTGTTCCTTTGACTGGAAAATTCTTACCCATGCCCAAGTCTTTGTTCTGTTACCACCATCTCTGGGAGGTCCTTCCTGACACACACTCTCCCATTTTCTGTCATCTGCACTATGCTATGCGATTCTTACTGGTTGCCACCAAGTCACATCCAACTCATGGTGACCTCGTGTATAATAGAACAAATCATTGTCTGGTCCGGTGCCATCCTTATGATCCTTGCTATGTGCAGTCCAGTGTGATGGCGATGGTGTCAATCTGTCTCACCAAGGGCTTCCCTTGCTTTCCCCAACCCTCTACCAAATATGGAGCCCTGATGGCTCAGTGGGCTACACATTGGACTGTTAACCAGAAGGTCAGCAGTTCGAATCCACCAGGTACTCCGTGGGAAGAAAAAGGAGGCTTTCTGCTCCCATAAAGAATTACAGTCAGAACCGATTCAACATCACACAGCTAGCCAGCTACCAAATATGATGTTCTTTTTGAATCATTTGGTTTTTCTTGACAATATGTCCAAAGTAAATGGGTCAAAGTTTCACCATTCTGGCTTCTAAGGAGCATATTGGTTGTATTTATTCTAAGATTGGTTTGTTTATTCTTTTGGCAGTCCATGGTGCATATTCAATATTTTTCACTGACATCACAGTTCATATGCATCAGTTCTTCTGTCTTAGTTTTTCATGACCCAATTTTCACATGCATATGTTATCGTTAAATGCCAGAGTCTGTTCCGAACCATAGTGACTCTGTCTAGGGTTTCTGAGGAGTAAATGGTAAGCATGAACCATTGACTTTGTGGCTCAAACTGACTTTACAGTCCAGACCATTAAGCCACAGAGCCACACCAGGACTCATATGCATATGGAGCAATTGGAAAGACCATGGCTTGGGTGAAGGGCAGCTTAGTCATCAAAATGACATCTTTACTCTTTAAGACTTTTAAGATGTCTTCTGTAGCTGGTTTTCCTAAAGTAACAAGTCATTTGATTTTTTAGTTACTGCTTCCATGGGTGTTGATTGTTGATTCAAGTAGAATGAGAATCACAATTTCAATTTCTTATGGCATTGTTTACCAGTCCAGTTGTGAGGATTTTCATTTTCTTCATATTCAGATGTAATCAACATCGCAGGTTGTAGTCTTTGACTTTTATCAATAAGTGCCCTATTAAGGCACTTACCACAGTATATTGCAAATGTCTTCCAAATTAGACTAGGACTTTCTGGAGATCAGGAATGTCCCTTACCATTTCTGTTATCTCAGTGTCTGGGACAGGGCTCAGTACATGGTATGTATTCAGTGTTCCCTCAGCCAAGGAAACTTTGCTTCTTTCTGCCCTGTGTGGAAGTCTCTCCAGGGAGTCAGGGCTGTTTGGGGTCTGGGTTTGGCAAATAAATGAGTAAATGTTGGCCAAAGATGGGAACTGGGGTATACCCTTTGGTTGGTTGATGATGCATGGAGGGGATTGTAACCATGGCAATAAGACGATATACGATAGAATGAATGGTTCCCAACCATTTCTAATGACCATAAAGGACTGCCACCCCACCCAGCCATTCCAGTTCCCATCTTTTTTGTTTGTTTGTTTCTTAAATGTTTTATTGTGAATTATGTGATTGTTTACATGGGAGAACATTAGTTTTACTGTTTCACATCGCTGGGAACCATGGTCTAGCTTTTTGGTAGGGTTGTGGGTAGAGAACCCTCAGTACACTTCACATGGCTTTTCATTTTCCAATTTTTAATTCAGTTTTGCTGCATCCTAATGAAGTTCTCAACGTCCCTGTGTTAGTGTTTGACTACTAACCTAAGAACACACAGCTAGCCACACACACAGAAGAAGGGCATGGTGACCTGCTTCTGTGAAGCTTCGGCCAAGGAAACCCTATAGAGCAATTCTCTATAACACATGGGGTCACCAGGTGTGAGAATGATTGACAGCAATTGGTTTGCTTCTGGTTTAATGAGGTTCTCTGAGTTCCTAGGTGGTGTAGTTAAGTGCCCAAGTACTAACTGAAAGGTTGGAGTTCACTCAAAGAAAAGCTTGACCTCTACTTCTGAAAAGTTGGCCACTGAAAACCATTTTCTGACACAAAGTTCTATTCTGATGCACATGGGGGTCTCCATGAGTTGAAGTGGACTCAACAGCAACTGGTTTGTTTGAATGAGGTTCTCTAGGCCTCTGTAACAATCAGAATGTTCTTTACAAACCGGGATGGTGAGACTTCAACTCACTTACTTTGAGCATCTTCAGGAAAGACCCATCACTAAAAAAAGACATCATAGAGAGTCAGCGAAAACAAGGGAAATCTTCAATGAGAACATAGCAGTGATCGTGAAGATAGCACAGGACTGGGCAATATTTCACTCCACTATACATGAAGTAAGGAGCTCTGGTAACATAGTGGTTACGAATCAGGCTGCGAACCGCGAGGTCAGTAGTTCGAAACTACCAGCTGCTCCGTGGGAGAAAGATGAGGCTTTCTGCTCCCGTAAAGATTTACAGTCTTGGAAACCCTGTTCAGGGTTGCTATGGGTCAGAACCGACTCGATGGCACTTAACAACAACAACAACATACATGAAGTAGCCATGAGTTGGAATTGACCTGACAGCAGCTAACAACAATAGGCATCCTTATACTGCAGTTGTGTTTAGTTACTTGACAAAATACCGTGGGTCTGTGAGTCTTGGCAGTAGGGGAGAAAGCAGGAGGGGAAGCAAGAAATCCAGTTGACCAATGAAAGAATCCTTCTCTGTGGCTGGCCTCTCTGGTTTGAAATGTTCATGCTTCCTTTACTTCTCCAACTCTGGGGGGACAATATGGGAGAAAAGCAGCTTAGTCACCAGGGACTGGACCTCTGAGACCTTACCTCCTTTAGCTTCTTCCTTCTTCTGCTATAACACAAGGGCATTGCTAGCATGCCTCACTTCTGACCCTGTTCCTCTCCCTAGCATCCCAGCTCCCTCCCTGTTCCGGGGAGGCTCTTCTCCTTGCTCAGTAAAGAGACCCCTTTAGGAAATAGCTAGGTCTGCCTCTGGCTTGGGTGCCTCACCAGAACCACCTCTAACCAAAGCCAGTCATGTTCTCTCTCTCTCCCTTCCTTCTCCCCATCTTCTTCCTTCCTCCTCCTCTCCTTCTGTCCCTCCTTCCTCTTTCCCTCCCCCTCCTTCTCTTATTTCTCTCTCTGCTTCTCTTCCTTCCTCCCCCTTCTCTTCTTCTCCTCTCCCCATCCCTCCCTTGTCAACTCTGCTTAGCCTCCTCTTTCCTGTTGCCCAGCAAGGGCTCTGACCCCATTATCTTTCCTTTTGGGTCCAACTCAATTTTCCTCCACTGTAACCCAATGTCTGCTTCTCCTTTTTTGGCTTTCTCTGCTTTTGTGGTTTAACAAGAAGTGATAGAACCCCTTATGGAATTCTCTCCAGGGGACCTACCATTTCAAACAAGCCCCAGGAGGGAGGGTGGGGTACTCCTGGCCTGGCATACTCATGCCCCGGGCCAAGCAGCCTCCCCACTCCTCCTGTGGCCCTTGCAGCAGGGAGCAGCCCAGGGAAACGGGCAGAGCCAAAGGAGGCGGTGTGAGGCCTGCTCCATCTGGAAAGCGTGTCACTGGCCTTTCCCACACTGAGCCTTGTCACAGAAATTGTTGCCGACAGAGGTCAGGTGGCCTAACAGAGAATTTGGGGGGTGGAGATCAGTGTGAATAGGTCCTTGCACTGCGAACCCCACCTCCCCAAGTCCTGCCAGGCTATAATGAAGGTAAACTGAAGGCAGCCGGCTTTGTGAGACCTGCAGGCACTGGGGGCAGCGGCAGGGACGCTGGGAAGGTCTTAGCCCCAGGGAAAGAATGCCCGCATCAGGGAAGGCAGGCATTAACTCTGTGGGCATTAACTCCTCAAAGGCCACAGAGCAGGACCCATGATTGACAAGTCGACTGTGTCAATCAGGATAGGTGGGGTGAAAGAGAGGGGCACCAGACACAAAAAGGGTGATGTTTGATGAGCCCTGGGGCCACGCTTGAATGGAAGGAGTTGGGGAAGAGTCCTAGAGAGCCTCTGACCACGTGAAAACAACAAGGCTGGGGAAACTAGGATTTCTGCTTGGAAGTTTTTTAGAGGCAGATGTGGGTTTACTTGAGAGCTTCTCTCCTCGCCAAACTGTACAAAAGAAAACAGACTTGTTAGTGATATCTTGTACCAAATCCTTAGGCTTTCTTTCATTGTTCTATGAGGCACTGAGTCACAACGGGGGTGGGGTTGAGAGACTTAGCTCTGCGGGGGTTTGGCAGTGATCATTTTATTGTGCAAAGGATTCCTAGCACTTGGTAGGTGCTAAATAAAAACATTTAATCTATTAAATGTCTAACACTGGTGTTCCCAATTGTGTTCTGGTATTGTGGTTATTGTTGTTGTTGTTGTTAAGTGCCATCGAGTCGGATCCGACCCATAGCGACCCTGTACAGGGTTTCCTTATAGATATATAAATTTCGCCATCTTAGCCATTTTTAGAGTATTGAGTCGGAACCGACTAGAAGGCACTTAAGAACAACTACAATAACAATCCAGTGGCATGAATTAGTTCCATGATTTTGTATGCCCATGTTCTTCTAAGGTTTCTTATCCAGGCTTTATATAATGTCCATGATAGGTTTTGAGCTCATTTTGTATAAGGAGCAAGGGTTAGTTTGAGGTTCTTTCTTTCTTTTTGCATATGGGTATTCAATTGTTCCAACACCATTTGTTGAAAAGCCTAGTCTTTCTGCATTGAATTGCCTTCGCACCTTTGTTAAAAACTAATTGACCATAGTTTTGCATTTCCAAAACTTTTCACCACCCTCAACTCCAAATTGCATTTTAAAGATAAAGTTCTAACATTTTATTGATTTTGTATTGTAAAGAGTAATTTAAATTATGCAGACAAACTCATTCTAGAAAATATGGAGACTCTATCAGGGGGCTTTAAAAAGTTCCTGGAAAAATTCCATGATCTTTTCACTCCCTTTTTCCATGATCTTTTGGAAGCCCCCACCTATCTATTGAAGGAAAAACTGGGGAGGAAAACGACCCTTTCTCCTACTGCAAGTAAACTATTGCTAGTATTAGGGTGTACGCAGTGGCAATCTTTTTACTTTACATCTTTAAAACTATAATTGTGATCAACTGTAGACATTATTTTGTATTTTGCACTTTTCTTGCTCAACGTGGTGCTACAAGCATTTTTCATGGTATTACAAACTCCTCATAAACATCATTTTTAATAGCTACATAATATGGATTGTAGTTTCCATTTTCATTAAATTTCTGTTATATCTTCAGCCTGATTGCTTCGCAGGGCCTAATTTCTGCCAGTCCTAATGTGTTTATCTCTTTATTAAGAGCAGCAGCTCTACCATGGCTGAGAAGGGGAAAGAAGATTCCAGATGGGATGGACACAACACCTAAGTGAGGGCATGGGTCAGTCAGAGACACAGTTAGGGTAGGACCACTGTGGGCTTGCATGCAGTCTCCATGCAAATATTCTGTCCTGTACACATAGTCTTACCAAGATCACGTGACCCACTTAGAATGAATAACTAGAGGCACATTGTGATAGAGGAGACAGGTTGTTGTTGTTAAGTGCCGTGGAGTCGGCTCCTGCCCATAGTGACTCTATATAGGGTTTCCAAGGAGTGGCTGGTGAGCTTGAACTGCAGCCCTTGCGGTTGCAAACTGACCTTGCAATCCAGCACATTAACCCACAGTGCTACACCAGGTTTGTTGTTGTTGTTGTTAGGTGCCATCGAGTCGATTCTGACCCATAGCGACCCTGTACAGGGTTTCTGAGGCTGTAAATCTTTACGGGAGCAGAAAGCCTCATCTTTCTCCTGCAGAGTGGCTGGTGGTTTTGAACTGCTGACCTTAAGGTTCGCAGCCCGATTTGTAACCACTATGCTACCAGAGCTCCTTGCTACACCAGGTTAGGGTTGTATAAAATAGTGGCAAAAAAGAAAAGAGTTGTGGTATTCAGGTGGTGGAGAAGTAAGGAAGGTTTTGCAAAATGTTTAAGGGCCAGCTTCTACAGGTGATAGATAATATATGTATGTCAAACCCTGGGGAATGCTGAAAATCTTCTTAAAAGGGAGAAAGAGATCGTGATTCTCCCAAACAGACCAATTACTGGGTGTTTAGTTCTCTAAGCAGGATCCTGGTGTGGCTCTGTGGGTTAATGCGCTGGACTACAAGGTCGGTGGCTCAAGCTCACAAGCCACTCCTTGGAAACCCTATACAGAATCGCTATGGGTAGGAACTGACTCAACAGCACTTAACAAGAACAATTCTCTAAGTGGGGAGAACAGTAGCTCTTTATGATAAGCACTGGACTGAGTATCAAGGTCAGTGGTTTGACTGGTTTAGCTGCTCTGCAAGAGAAAGATGAGGCTTTCTGCCCCAGAGAAGATTTAAAGCCTCAGGAAACCCTATACAGGGTCACTACAAATTCTCTAAGGGATCTTCCCTGACAAGATATGTGTGTGTGTGTGTGTGTGTGTGTGTGTGTGTGTGTGTGTACAGTTCTATGGAGTACTGGTATGGCGCTGCAGGTTAATGTGCTGGACTTCAAGGTCGGTTTGAACCACAATGTCTGCGGTTCAAGCTCACCAACCACTTCTCGGAAACCCTATACAGGGTCTTTATGAGTTGGAACCAACTTAATAATGGCACTTAACAACAACTATGCATTTTTATACATGTATTACCATAGTTGCTGTTAAGCTAGCTGCCATCAAGTCACCCCTGAGTCATGGCAACCCCATGTTCAATAAACAAAACACTGTTCAATCCTTTGTCATCTCCACAGTGGACTGGACTTCTGTGACTAGAGGTTTTTCCATTGGCTGGATTTCAAAAGTAGATGGTGGGGGTGGTTATATGCCGTGGAGTCAGTTCCGACTCATAGCGACCCTGTACAGGGTTTCCGAGGCTGTAAATCTTAACGGGAGTAGAAAGCCTCATCTTTCTCCAGTGGAACAGCTGGTAGTTTTGAACTGCTGACCTTGAGGTTCACAACCCGATTCGTAACCACTACGCTACCAGAGCTCCTTCAAAAGTAGATATCCGGCCTTTATTCCTAGTTCCTCTGTGAAAGCACCACTGAAACTTATTCAGCATCAGCAACACACAAGCCTCCACGGGCAGACAGGTGCTAAATGTGTATGAGGTGCACTGGCCAGAAATGAAATCCACTTCTCCAGCATGGAAAGTAAGAATTCTACTACAAAACCACCACTACCCTAACATATGTATGCTGTTGCTGTATCCTTGAGTCCATTCTGGCTCAAAGTGACTCCGTATAGAGTTTCCCAGGCTGTACTTCTTACTGGAGCAAAAAACCTCACCTTTCTTCCATAGAACGGTTGGTGAATTCAAACTGCTGACCTTTTGGTTAGCAGCTCAATGTGGAACCCACTATGCTACCAGGGCGCCTTTAACACATGTGTGTTGGTTTTAAGTACCATTGAGTCAGTTCAGACTCATAGTGACCCTGTATAGGGTTTCTGAAGAGCAGCAAGTAGGTTTGAACCATCACTTTGTGGTTCAAATTGACCTTGCAGTCTAGTGCTTATCCTACAGTACCATACCAGGACTCCTAACACATGTACAGATTTGTATAATTACTACCATATTCAGGATACATAATAGTTCTTGATGTTGTTAAGTACCGTGGATTCCGAGGCTGCAAATCTTTACGGGAGCAGAACGCCTCATCTTTCTCCCACTGAACAGCTAGTAGTTTCGAACTGCCGACCTTGAGGTTAGCAGCCCAATTTGTAACCACTACGCTGACAGTTCTAGCTCCCCATAAAACCTTCTCGTTCTACGCCTTTGTAGTCAAGTCTTCCCCCTCCACTTAATGCTTGGCAAGCAGTGATCCATTCTCTATCACTATAGCTTTGTCAACTTTTCCAGAATGTCATATAAACGGAATTATGCAACATACAACCTGTTGAAGTCCTGGTGTGGTGTGCTATAGGATAAGCACTGGACCGCAAAGCTGGTTTAAACCAAAAGGTCAGCGATTCAAACTCATCAGCCGCTCCTCAGAAACCCTATACAGGGTTACTATGAATCAGAACTGACTCGACGACACTTAACAGCAACAACAACAACCTGTTGAAGACTGACTGGCTTTTTCACTCAAGTAAAGTCTTTGAGATTCATCCAAGTTGTGTGTTATCAATAGATTTCTTCTTATGGCTGAGTAATTAATTTTCCATTGTATGGATATGTCCATATTTTCCATTCAGTCTCTGAAAGATAATTGAGTTGTTTCCAGTTTAAGTTAATTAAGAATAGAGTTGTTATGAACAGTTTATGTAAATGTAAGTTTTTCTTTATCTTGGGTATATCTGAAGGAATGGGATTGTTCAGTCTTTGGTAAGGATATATTTCACTTTTTAAGAAACTGCCAAACTGTTTTCCAGAGTGGCTACCATTTTACAGTCCTACCAGCAACATACTAGAGCTCCATTTGCACATCATCTTCATCAGTACTTGTTGAGTGCCGTCGAGTCCGTTCGGACCTATAGCGACCCTGTATAGGGTTTCCAAGGAGCGGCTGGTGAGCTTGAACTGCTGACCTTGAGGTTCAAGCCGACTTTACAGTCCAGCACATTAACCCACAGTACCCATCAGCACTTGGTTATTGTTAATTGCCAATTCAATGCCAACTCATGGCAACCCAATGAATGCTGAATAGAACCGCTCCGTAGGGTTTCCCATGCTGTGTCCTTTCAGAAGAAGATCTCAAAACCAGCTTTCTGAGGTGGACTTCAACTGCCAACTTTCAGGCTAATAATCCAGTGCTTAACTGTGTGTGCTACTCAGGGACTCTGACCACTTGGTATGGTCAGTATTTTTCCCGGCAGCGATTCTAATAGGTATGTAGTATATTATTTCAGCATGGCTTTAGTTTGCATTTCCTTAATGGCTCATGATTTCAGCATCTTTTTCTGTATTTATTTCCATCACTGGACTGCTAACTGCAAGGTTGGGGGTTCAAACCCACCAGCGACTCCTCAGAAACCCTATACAGGGTCGCTATGAGTCCCAATCGACTCAACAGCACTTAACAACAACAACATCCTCTTTAGTGAAGTGTTCAAGTTTTTTGACCATTGTGAAATCGGACTGTTAGTTTTCTTACTTTGAGTTTTAAGAATCCTCCAAATATTCCACCTACAAGTCTGGTTGAATACATGATTTGTGAATATTTTCACCAGACTGTAGCTTGTTTTGTTTTTTTTTTCATTTTCTTAGCAATGTGTTCCATAGAATAAACGTTTTTAATTTTAATGAAGTCCAATTTATCCAATATTCATTTATGGATCATTTATTGATCAGTGTCATGTCTAAGAACTCTTTCTTTGATGGCAGATCATAAAGATTTTCTCCTATCTTTTCTTCTAAAGGTTTTACACTTTACATCTATGATGCGTTTTGAGTTAATTCTTCTATAAGGTGTGACGTTTATTTGAAGTTCACTTTTTTGCATATGGATATCCAATTATTTCACCACCATTTGTTGAAAAGACTTCTCTATCTTCGTTGAATTACTTACCTTTGACAAAAATCAATTGACCATATTTATTGTGGCTCTAATTTTTGGATCTGTTTCATCCATCTATCCTTCTGCAATACTACACTGTTTTTGAGCACTGTAGTTTTGTGTTTGCTGTGGTTAGGTGTCATGAAGTCAGTTCCATCTCATGAAGACCCTGTGTACAAAGGAATGAAACACTGCCTGATCCTGCGCCATCCTCGTAATTGCTCCTATGTCTGAGCCCACTGTTGTAGACCCACCAGGGTTCTACATGGACTGTTTGTTAGAAGAATGAATAAATCTGTCTTCGAAGAAGTACAGCCAGAATGCTCCTTAGAAACAGGGATGGTGAGCAAGGTCTCATGTACTTTGGACATATTATCAGAAGGGACTAGTCCTTAGAGAAGGACATCACGTTTGGCCATGATGTAGTTGCTGTTGCTAGTGCCATGGAGTCGATTCCGGCTCATAGTGACACAGGGCTTCTGAGACTGTAAATCTTTTTGGAAGCAGAAAACCACCTCTTTCTCCCATAGAGTAGCTGGTAGTTTTGAACTGCTGAGCTTGTGACTAGCTGTCCAACTCCTAACCTAGTACACTACTGTTGTTGTTATTGTTAAGTGCCGTTGAGTCGATTCCGACTCATAGTGCTCTTGTGTAGCATTTCTAAGGCGTGGCTGGTTAGCTTGAACCACTGACCTTGCATTTCAAATGACTTTGCAGTCTGACGCATTAGCCCACAACGCCACACCAGGACTCCTTGGTTGATTGGTTATATGCCGTGGAGTTGGTTCCGACTCATAGTGACCCTGTACAGGGTTTCTGAAGCTGTAAATCTTTACGGGAGCAGAAAGCCTCATCTTTCTCCTGCGGAGCAGCTGGTAGTTTCCAACTGCTGACCTTAAGGTTCGCAGCCCGATTCGTAAC
>NW_006408580.1:12223866-12224711 GCF_000296735.1 Chrysochloris asiatica
GAACTGAGTCGGCGGCACTAGACAACACAACTACATTCATTGCCAAACATGATTTCCTTCTCTGAGGACTAGCCCCTTCTGATAATATGTTCAAAGTACATGAGACTTTGCCTGCCATCCTTGCTTCTAAGGAGCATTCTGGCTGTACTTTTTCAAACAGTCCATGTTATTCCACTTCCTAATGAAAATGCATCTATTCTTCTTTTTTAGTCACTGTCCACCTTTCACATGCATGTGAAGTGACTGATAATACTGTGGCTTGCGTCCAGCACATTTTAGTTCTCAAAGTGACATCTTTGCTTTCTAGTACTTTAAAGACGACTTTTGTAACAGCTTTGCCCAATGCAATATGTTGTTTGATTTCTTGACTGCTACTTCCATGAATGTTGATATAGCTAAAATGAAATACTTGATAAATTCAATCCTTCCTCCATTTATTAAGATATTGTTGATTGGTCCAGTTGTAAGAATTTTTGTTTTATGTTGAAGTGTAATTCATATTGAAGACTAGTCTTTGATCCTCATCAGTGTTTCAAGTCCTCTTTGCTTTCAGCAAGTAAGGTTGTGTCATCTAAATATCACAGGCTGTTAATATGAGAAATGTTGCCAATACCGACAAATGCTCAAGAAATCCAATCTGTACTCATTTTAGAGAGATTGAGGTTTTCTTTATTCGATTTTGCAAATTCGGGCACCCAACCCAGTAGACACGGGCACTTGCACCGCATGACTGGCCTGCAAACAGTGTTATTACCCCGTCTTGAAAAAGTCCCTCCTCCAGTTCCCTTTTTACTGGATACTATTGAGCTCTGGTAGCGTAGTGGTTACGAATCGGGCTGCGAACC
>NW_006408580.1:12225991-12227839 GCF_000296735.1 Chrysochloris asiatica
TGATGCCACCACCTTCTTCATAGAATACAACTTCTCAAGATTATTTGCTCAGCATACAGATTGAATAAATATGGTGAAAGAATACAACCCTGGCACACACATTTCCTGATTTTAAACCATTCAATATCCTTTTGTTCTGTTCTAATAACTGACTCTTGGTCTATGTGAAGGCTCCTCATGAGCACAAATAAGTGTTCCAGAATACTCGTTCTCTGCAATGTTGTCCCTAACTTGTTATGATCCACACAATCAAGAGCCTTTGTGTAGACAATAAAGCACAGGCAAACATCTTTCTGGTACTCTCTGCTTTCCGCCAATATCCATCTGATGTCAGCAATGATATCCCTCATTCCATGGCCTCTTCTGAATCTGACTTGAATTTCTGTCAGTTCCCTGTTGATGTACTGTTGCATTCATTTTTGTATTATCTTCAGCAAAATTTTTCTTGCATGTGGTATTAATGATATTATATGTTATTTTCCACATTCTGTTAGGTCATCTGTCTTTGGAATGGGAACAAATATGGATCTTTTCAAGTCAACTGGCCAGATAGCTATCCTCCCAACTCTTGGTATAGATGAGTGAGCATTCTAGCATTAATTCTGTTTATTGAAACATCTCAATTGGTATCCTGACAATTACTGGAGTCTTGTTTTTAACCAATGCCTTCAGTGCAACTTGGACATCTTCCTTCAATACCTTCGGTTCTTCATCAAATAGTACCTCCTGAAATGGTTGCATGTTGACCAATTCTGGGTACAGTGACTCTGTATTCCTTCCATCTTCTTTTGATGCTTCCCGGGTCATTGTGGTGTGTTGAATTGCTTTTATACGGCCTATTTTCCATGGTTTTGCAACTTCCACCAAATTATTGGGTCATCAAATTGGTTCTGACTTATAGTGATCTCATATAGCATTTCTGAGGTTATAAACTTTTACAGGAGCAGAAAGCCTCATCTTTCTCCTGTGGAGTGGCTGGTGAGCTGGAACCACTGACTTTGTGGTTATCTTACAGAGTCACTGCCTTCTTAAATGGTTGGGTGAGACTATGCATATAAGGTGCTTGTGGCCCCACTAGGGGATTGGACAGCCTGTTAATAATGCAAACAATGTACATGGCACCTTTGTTAAGGATGAGAACATGCAAATTAGGTTTATGGAATTCTAACAAGGGGAATGGTCAGTTTTGCCATCTTAGTAAGCATAAAATGAGCTGTTCAAGAAGAAGAGATGGAAATGGAGAGTGGCCTTCGGACCTGAGATCCCCGCACTAATAACCTGCCAGACTCAGAAGACAGAGAAAGAGTTGTAACACTAAAAAGGCGCAAAATGATGCGAAGCAGCAACAACAGACCCAGGACACCAGTGTGAGACAGTGCATTTGGCTTACTGGCCCAAGGAGTAAAATATGTTGAGCCACAGAGCAGGAGAACTGAGAGAGAACTGAACACTTTCGGGCCAAGGCTTACTGGTAGAGTGGGGTGCCCCTAGGCATTTGTTGGCATAGTTAACAAACTTTGTAACACTTGCGAGAACAGAACAGAGGCTGGGCCTAAACATGGCTAAGAAGAGACTGCCCTGAACAAAGAACTATATTCTGGTTAGTTCCTGATGCTGAATACTTCCTTAACACCTGCTACTTCCTTAAAAAACAAAACAAAACATAATCTTGAGTACTGTCTATAAGTTCTATGTGCTCACTGCAACAAATTATCAAGGCCAGTAGAAAAGTGTGGCACTGTAGGATAATTTCTGGACCCCAAGGTCAGGTTGAACCAGAAGATCAATGGTTCAAACTCACCGAGGGCTCCTTGGAAATCCTATGCTGTTGTTGTTGTTAGGTGCCAT
>NW_006408580.1:12228154-12242870 GCF_000296735.1 Chrysochloris asiatica
GATAGTGCTGTACTTCAAGATAGATCTTGAAATGTTCTTTCTGCCAATTAATGTGACACCATTTCTCTTTAATTTACCATTCCTGGCATAATAGAAAGTATGATTTTGATTCTAAATGTCCAATACCAGTCCATCATTTCAGCTCACTAATGCCTAGGATATTAGTCTACATGTGTTCCATTTCATTTCTGATGACTTCCAATTTTCTTAGATTCATACTTCGTACAACTATGTTCCAATTACAAATGGATGTTTGCAGCTGTTCCTTCTCACTTGGAGTCATGCCACACCAACAAGTGAAGGTCCTGAAAACTTTACCCCATCCACATCATTAAAGTTGTGTCTACTGTAAAGAGACAGGTCTTTCTCAGTCATATTTTGAGCCTTTCAACCTAAGCAGTTCATCTTCTGGCACTATATCACACAGTGTTATACTGTTATTCATAGGGTTTGCACTGGTCTACGTTTTCTTTAAAAATAGAGAGTGTCAGGCTCTTCTTTGTAGTTTGTCTTACTCTGGAAACTCCACTGAAACCTGTTCACCAAGGGACACCCTGCTGGTATTTGCAATACTAGCAGCATAGCATCCAGCATTACAGCAACATGCAAACTGGCAGACAAGTGATGGTTTTGTAGTGAATCTTAAAGTCAGGGGGGATGATGGCTCCTTTTTTTTTTTTCCTTCTTCAAAATTCCTTTGACTCCTCTAGTTCATTTGCTTTTCCATATAAATTTTAGAGTCAGCTTGTCTTAATCTACAAGAAATCCTGCCAGGGTTTTGAATGGATTACCTTAAATATATGCCTTGTTTTGGGGAAGAATTTGAATCCTTACTCACAATGTTGAGTCTTCCAATCCATGAACCTGATAAGTCTCTGCCCCACCTTATTTTATTTGTATGTTTCAGAATTTTCTTTCCCCTCTCAAAGAAGGCACATCTCAAAATGATTGACTTCAACAAGAAACAGTCACTGCTTAGCATGGATTCTGTTCTTTTTCCTAGGCATGAACCTCTTACATCTTTCAAGCCCATTAGAAATGATTTGATTTTCATTGGGAATTTTACCCTTGGAGGTGGGCAGGGTAAGAAAAGGGCTTTTCCAGGCGTATCTGTGTATATGCTAGAGAATCATGTTTGGTGTTGGTGCACACATGAGTGTCAACATGCATACACTCACATATACATATGTGGGTGCCTTCATGTACACATGTATACAAATGTGGGTGCCTGCATACGCACAATATGATATGTGACTATTTGCATATGCACATGTGTCTTATGTTGGTGTCTACACATACATACCTATCACATGTTGGTGTCTTTGTGACATTTTACATGTATGTGTATATCATGTGTGAGCACCTGCACCACACATGCATATACATATGAGTACCTTCGTGGACATATGTCTACATAGTTGACATCTGCATAGACACACATGTGTAAATATGTGGTTTGCATGCACAAGCATGCACACTTGGGTGTCTGCACATACACATGTGCCTCCGTAGACATAGACATATGTGTGTTTGCGTATATATATATATATATTTATATATCTGCATGGACACTCACATATACACATGTAGGCTTCTCCTATGCTGGTATCTCCAAGGGTGTGTATGCACATGTGTCCACATTTGGGCACTTGCATACACATGCATATATACACATGTGGATACCTACAGACATATGTACATATGTATTTTCGTGTAGATGCCTGCACATACATATATATATGTGGGTTCTGTATGTACACTCACAGAGGCAGCCCCACCTCCCTCCCTATTTGAAGCAGCCATGTGATACCTGGCTGACATTAAAGGAGGATGTCGGCTTCACATGTGGAAAGCTGGTGGAAACGTGACTTTCAGAGAAACTGCATAAATATACATCTAGAGAGCTTGTTAGAAAATGCTTGCTGAGTGAAAAAAAAAAAGGAATCAGGAAGGGAGCCAAGAAATGAGGAAGAGAGGGGGAGATAGAGAAAACAAGTCTGACCCTTTAAGGGAGTAGCTGGCCATATAATGTTCTCAAGGCTTTCTCAGATTCCTAAACGGCAAGGGGAGAGAAATGGGTGGGAAAATAAGGCCTGCGCACAGAAAGAAATCTAGGGAGGAAACGCCATGCATTGTGTGCCGGCTTTGTATTGCTAGCACAGGGCCTACCTAACCGCCTTTAAATATTTCGGCCATCCCATGAGTTGCTCTCCTTATTTCTGTTTTACAGAAACAGGCTCCGAGAGGTGCAGATATGTGCCCCAAGTCTCACAGTAAAGGCCAGCGCCTGGCATCAGACTTTGAATTGTTACTCTCTAAGTCCCTCCTTCCACAGCTGGCTGCATTTACTGTAAAGCACTCAGGTTGTGCAATGGTCTAGTTGGTTTCTTAGGGTTGTTTGATGATCCATCAAGAACATAACAGCCCCACAAGATCACAGGACTGAGAAGCAACAGAGATAATCAAGTCCACACCCCCTTGTTCCCAGCTGACACCACTGTGGGGCAGCAAGCTGGTCACATAGCAGGTCATCAGCCCGGTAAGAATAGAAGCCAGTTCTTCCATCGTCCACCTCCATGACATCATCTCTTTTCTCAGGGTGACTGAGGTTTGAGAACCTTGAAGGCCTCAAGCCAGCTTTCAGTGATTTTATGCATCCTTCCCCAACAAGATGTGGGTAGTTTGAATGGAGATCCCAGATCTAGGCTGATTAGCTCATCCGCCCACATTGAGTCTTATGGGGAATTATTTGATTAGGTAAAGGGCAAGAAAGCAGGATAACTGGTAATTCCTTGTGCCATGCATTCCCTTTTCTGAGCCTCAGTTTCCCCCTCTGTTAAATGGGGTTACTAATCAGGTTGCCAAAGGATTGTCTTGGGGAATGGATGACATGTGTTAGGCATCTGAAATAAAGACTGGTGTATACTGTGTATATAATCGTGTGCGGCGAAAAGATGCTGATGGTCAAAAGGATGGTAAGAAGAACCCAGTACTTAGGGAGGGACTGGGAGTGGTCAGTGTCCTATGGATGATGTCAAGATTTCACTACAGCAACTCGAGAGCGTCTCCTTGGAGAGCACACATGGGAAGAACAATCCGTCCTCTTCAAAACCACCAAATGTTGTTAAAGTGCCATCGAGTTGGCTCCACCTCATGGTGCCCCATGCACAACAGAATAAAGTGCTACCCAGTCCTGATAAGACAGTCCATTGTTGCAGCCTCAGTGAATTTTAAGCGCCTTCCACTCTAGGAGCTCTGATAGCGTAGTGGTTACGAATCGGGCTGCGAACCTCAAGGTCAGCAGTTCGAAACTACCAGCTGCTCTGCAGGAGAAAGATGAGGCTTTCTGCTCCCGTAAAGATTTACAGCCTCAGAGACCCTGTACAGGGTTGTTATGAGTGACTCCATAGCAAACAACAACAAACAATGTAGGGGGTTGTCTTCCGGCACTATATATGACAGTATTCTGTTGTGATTCAGGAGGTTTTCATTGGCTTAATGTGGGAGCATCACCAAAACCTCTTATCTACTGTGGGTGACCCTGCTGGTATTTGAAATACCAATGGCTTCCAACATCACAGCAACATGCAAGCCACAATACAACAAAATGACAAACAGGGGGTGAATCAAATCCCAGTCTCTTGCATAACAGGTGGAGATGTTGTTGTGGTTGTTAAGTGCCGTCAAGTTGGTTCCGACCCATATCTACCCTGTATAGGGGTTTCTGAGGAGTGACTGGTGAGTTTAAACTGCCAACCTTGCAGTGCAATCCAACTGCAGTCCAAAGCATTAGCCCACAGCGCTGCACCAGGATCACCACCAAGTACCATCTCCCATTCTGTGTGGGTTCCTGGTGTGTTGCTGTAGGATAAGCACAGGACCCCAAGGTTGGTTTGAACCATGATGTTGGTGGTTCAAACTCACCAGTCAGTTCTCAGAAACCCTATACTGGGTCGCTATAAGTCAGAACCAACTCAATGGCACCTAACAACAACATTCTGTGGGCAGGTTGCTGGCCTGTAAAATCTTCATGATCCATCCTTGGTTCCTTCAGGAATGTGGAGTAGGGACTTTCTTACTCCTCCAAAATCCAGGAGGGACAGCGAAATCACGCAGCAGTTCGAAACTATCAGCGGTTCAGTGGGAGAAAGATGAGGCTTTCTGCTCCTGTGAGGATTTACAGAGTCAGAATCGACTCTGGCAAGCCACCACCACCGCCATTCCCACTGTCATCAGAAGATGGATCTCAGACCCACTCACCTCCCTCAAAGCAAGTCCTTTCTCATTTGTTTTCTCAGAAGCTCTTAACTCAAAACAGCTGAGTGGACTAAGTCTAAACTCCTGCCTTCCTCCTCATTTCTCTTTTTCGACCCCTCATCTAAAAAAATTATCTTGGAAAGATACCAGTTAGTAAATACTTTGGCCTGAGAGAAGAATTTCTCCAATAGAAACTGTCAGCAACTGGAGTGGCCGTGAGAGGGCTGCAAATGTTTTTCTCTCACGCACACACGATCCCATCTGGTTTTGTGTATGTGATGTGTGAAGTGTGCGCGTGTACACAGACACGTGCACGCACACACAGAGGACGGGCCCCTGTTCTCCATCACTCACACTAGTCAAGCCTGCAGAACTCACTATAAATCACCTTAGCAGAGAGGGAAGCCAGGAATATGCTGAATCATCAAATTGGCCTCAAAAGACAGTGATGGAAGGATTACCTTCCCCACTCCGACACAGCAGAAGCCGGCAGCTGCCCAGGACGCTGAACTGTCTTCTGTTTTCATGTTAATCAGGATCTTTAATCCACCAGCAACCAAGGATAGGGCTCACATGTAATCTCAGTGGCCTGAGAGTCCCCAGCCCTCTTAAGATAGGATTTTCTTGCTGCTCTGTCCCTGTGAGGCAGGGATTTGGGGAACCCTTCTGTAAAACGAAACCTTGCCACCCAGGAGCACGTTGAGAGCCTCCACTAAAGGTCACTTTCTTCAGAAACCTGTGATTACACGGAATTATAGGATCCCTGAACTATGATTTATTTATCCCAATTTTGCTCGACTACAGCCCTTTGTTCCACCCCACATCACATTTCTGAGGTTAGACTGGGGTTTGTGCCTTGCATACAGTGGCTTCTCTCCTGGGCTCTGGGTTCTCATTTTCCTTGGCAGGGTGTGTTTACCAAGTTGTTGTTAAGTGTCTTGGAGTCAGTTCCCACTCACAGCGACCCTGTATAGGGTTTCCTAGGAGTGGCTGGTGAGTTTGAACTGCCAACCTTGTAGTTCAAACTGACCTTGTGGTCCAGTGCTTATCTTACAGTGCCACATCAGGATTCAAGAAAGTAGGCCAAGAATCCAAGAAAGGAAGACAGCCATTCTGGGTCTTGAAGATGACCCCTCAGCTCCTTAATGTGGGCAGCTTGAATGGGGAGAAATCATCAGGGTCCTGTCCCACTCTGCCCTCAGTCGCCCCACCTGCCACTATAGAAAAAGTACTGCAAGGTCCTCAAAAACTTGCTTTCCTGGAGGGTTCTTCAAGTCTTCCAAGGACAGGCTGGGCCAGGAGGGAAAGGCATTTGCGGGATTTCAGGAAGCAACATAAACCAAAGTCATATCAGATAAAAAAAAGTACTGTACCTAACACAAAGGAGCCCTAGTGGCACTGCTAACCACAAGATCAGCAGTTCAAATCCACCAGCTGCTCCTCGGAAGAAAGCTAAAGCTTTCTGCTCCCCTAAAGATTCACAGCTTCAGAAGTTGACTTGATGAATCTGAACTGATTTGATGGGAGTAGGTGTGTTTGAAGTTTGGTGCCTAATACAAGGAATCCTGGTGGTGCTGTAGGTTAGGTGTTGGACTGCTAACTATATATAAGTCAGTGGTTCAAACCCAGCAGCTGCTCTGTGGGAGAAGGATGAGACTGTATGATCCCATAAAGATTTACAGTCTCTGAAACCCTATCTAAGGTCAGTATGAGCGGGAGTTGACTCAGTGGCAGTAAATGGATGAGTACCAGACACAGTGCCTTGTCCATGCTCATGCTAATGAAGATGCAGTGAAAGAAGGGAGCAAGGACAGACACAAGAAGGAAGCTGAGGTCCAGAACACCAGGACACCTCCAAGAAGCTTCCACACTTAGAAAAAACCTTTGTTGACCAGCAAACTCCCAGATAGTTTCCTCACCCAAGCTTGCCCCCAGCTGGGGGTGCTCTGCTCTAGAAGAATAATGTCCCATAGTAGATAAGTATGTTCCTCTCCCCATACCACCCCTTATTTTATACAAAACCAGAAAACAACTCGGGGAGAAGCATCTGGCCTAATAACAGCGGAATTAATGCTGAGCTGAGGGTTAACAGCTTTTTGCTTTGCCTCAGGCCATCCGCTTTGACCATTGTCATTAATCCTTGGAAAGCACTTAAGTGGAGACCATGAATCAGCTCCTCCAGCAGCCTCATTGAAGCCACACAAAACCCGGTAGCCTCAATTTTATCTGTAGAGTCAGTAGGGCCCTGGGTCCACTGACTGCAGAGGGCCTGTGAGGGCTGTGCCCACCCTGGGCCTGGGCCTGCCTGCACCATGGCTGCAGCCCTGCGACTGCCTTCCACTTGTGTCTCCCATGAGCCTCTTTGTCTTTGGTGAAGCACAGAAACCTGTAGGGAGAGAGGTGTTCCTTTCCTAAAGACAGAAATGAGTTTTAAAAGAGGATTTTTAAAAAATGAAACAAAACAAAAAAAACCCATTGGGAATACTAAAGACAGAAAAAACATTTCATCTGTTGGGAAATAGATTCTTTGTGGACCTTCTAAAGGAATCCAGTTGACTGGTGGGGCACGATACGATAAGCACTGGCCTGCGAACCACAAGATTGGTGGTTCCAAGCTCCTTGGAAATTATACAGGGTTGGTATGAGGTGAAAGCGACTGGATGTCACTTAACAACAACACTGCAGATTTAAAAACAACAACAACAAACCTCCACTTATTGCCAGAGTTAAATGAGCTTTGCTTGCCCAAGCAGTCAAGGGCAAGTCCAGGGGCCAAGAGCCAGAGAAAGGCATGCCCACGGGCGCAGCTGAGAAGAGGCTGTCTTGACTGAAGAACTGTATGTATCCTGAACATTCTTGAACCTGAGTTGTTACCTATTATTGTTGTTAGGTGACATCCAGTCGGTTCTGACCCATAGCGACCCTGGGCAGGGTTTCTGAGGAACAGCTGGTGAGCTTGAACCATTGACCTTGAAGTTCAAATCAACTTTGCAATCCAGCACATTAACCCACAGCGCCACACCAGGACTCCATTGTTGTGTTAGGTGCTATCAAGTTGGTTCTAACCCATAGCAACCCTATGCACAACAGAATGAAACATGACCTTGTCCTACACCATCCTCACAATCATTTCTACATTTGAGTTCATTGTTGCTGCCACTGTACCAATCTTCACCAGTAACTATTTTAAGTCCTCTTCACTTTCAACAAGCAAGGTTGTAGCATCTGCATATTGTGGGTTGTTAATGAGACTTCCTCCAATTCTGATGCCTCATTCTTCTTCATATAATCCAGCTTTTTGGATTACCTGTTCAGCATACAGACTGAAGAAATATGGTGAAAGAATACAACCCTGGCATGCACCTTTCCTGATTTTAAACCATTCACAGTCCCCTTGTTCTGTTTGAACAATGAACTGACTGTACAGGTTCCTCATGAGCATAATTAAGTGTTCCGGAATACTCATTCTCCACAATATTGTCCACAGCTTGTCAGGATCCACACAGTCAAAAGCCTTTGCGTAGTCAATAAAGCACAGTAAACATCTTTCTGGTATTTTCTGCTTTCTCCCAAGATCCATCTGACATCAGCAATGCTATTCCTCATTCCATGTCATCATCTGAATCTGGCTTGAACCTCTGGCAATCTCCTGTCAATGTACTGTTGCAGCCATTTTTTAATGATCTTTAGCAAACTTTTACTTACATGTGATATTAATGATATTGTCTGATGATTTCAGCATTCTGTTGGCTCACGTCTCTTTGGAATAGGCACAAATATGGATCTCTTCCCATTAATTGGCCACGTAGCCATCTTCCAAGTTTCTTGGCATAGATGAGTGAGTGTCTCCAGTTGCTGCATCACTACTTGTCTGTCAGTTTGTCATACTGTGGTGGTTTTTGTGTTGCTGTGATAATCAATTGCATCACTACTTGTCTGTCAGTTTGTGGCACTGTGGTGGCTTGCATGTTGCTGTGATGCTGGAAGCCATGCTGCCAGTATTTTGATTGCCAGCAGGGTCACCCATGGTGGACAGGTTTCAGCTGAGCTTCCAGACTAAGAGAATGTATGAAGAAGGACAGGCGGACTACTTCTGAATGTTTAGCCCCTGAAAACCTTATGAATAACAGTGTTACTGATGACTTCCCTAATACGCCCCATCACTGTGAGTGAGCTCTGTGAGTTTTGTGAAGTTATTGCAATGACTTAGGGAGCCCAGCAAAGAAGTAGAGAGGGTTGTAGGAGGGACTGTTGGTGTCAGAATTGTTGAAAAAGATTGGAGGGTAGATGCATGTCTGACCTCCTCATAGTAGGAATTAGGTTTGGGTGGTTGATGATGATCTTGATTCTCTCTCCTCCTCCATGAAGTTAAAGGAGGCCAGATACCACAGATACCACATGCCTCCCCACATTGAACACCCCCCCCCACACACACACACACTCTGGAAAAGCAAATGCTTTAAGTAGTGACTTAGATTTCTCCTTTTGTCCAGTATTTATTGTGCCTGTCAGTTGATGTGCAAGGTGTTAGAGATTAAGATGAAAAAACAGCTCAGTCCAATAAAGACAGGCAAATGTGTAAGACATGAAGGTCAGTCTTACACATTTGTTCCTTTGTCACCTAGAACCATGGCTGGCACAGAGCGACTACGTCCAAATCTGTGCTGTGAATGAATGAGTGCTTCTGTGAATGATTCTGCTGTGAATGAATGAATGAATGAGTGCATCTATGAATGACTGACTCTCAAAAGCACCACTGGGGAAATGAGCATTTCCTGGATCTACAGCCACATTTCAAGGCATTGTCTTTGCTTCCCTTTACTTCTCATACAGGTCATTCCCTTTAAATTTCCCTGGAATGAAGGAATTAAATACTGGAAGAGTCAGTATTCACTAAACTCCTCCCTTCTCCAACGTCTTAAAGCATTGGAACAACATTTAAAATACTCTCACGGTTTTAAAACACGTACACAAAACTCAGTCTCTGAGAAATTAAGAGCCTCATTAAGCTGTCCCCTCCTCTCATGCCACAGCAGATTATTAACAAAAAAGCTGTGGGGATGGAGGTTCTGAACAACTGGCCAGCTTCTCAGCATGACTGTTGCTGATTCTCTGTCTGCTAATCCACAAATCTCTTCAAACTCACCAAAGTCCAAAGAACAGATTTCTGGGGAGGGGCACTTCAAGAGAGGCTGGGGTTTCCAGGAACTTTTTCTCATTGCACAACCCCCAGTGGGACTTTTATCAGAATGTGCTCGGTGAGATCAATATTTGAAGCTAAACTGTCCGTGTCTCAACAAGAGAACAACATTGCCAAGGGAGGGGCCTGGCCTCTGCTCACACTTCTCATTTTTTTCACTAGAACTACATAGACCTCGTTTGTCCCATGAATCACAGACCTCAATATTTAATCCCGCAATGGGCAAAGAGTGGATAAAAGCTTCGTGGGACCATTGTTGGAGAGTTGTTACCAAGCTGCCCATTGTGTGCTTAATGTCTCAGGCCCACTGACTGCCCACAGCCTGCCAGAGGGTAGTGGGCAAAAAACCAATTGCTCCCCACCAAGGTGCATTCCAGCGCTATCTACAGTTCAGCTGCATGGACCCTTCTACAAATTCCCCGTGCATTTCCACACCACCTGGTCTTTGCTTTTGCTGTTCTTTCTGCTTAGAATGTCATCCCCTGAAGTCAAGGCCAAGTTCAAACTCTTTACTTCTTTTCTTCACGGGTTACATTTTTGAAACAGAAATCCTTCTCCTTTCTCCATGCTCATACAGCATTTCCCTTTCAGCTCCAGCTGTTTTATATTGTTGTAGCATAGTGGTTACGAATCGGGCTGCTAACCACAAGGTCAGCAGTTCAAAGCTACCAGCTGTTCTACGGGAGAAAGATGAGGCTTTCTGCTCCCGTAATGATTTGTAGCCTTGGAAACTTTGTGCAGGGTCACGATGAGTCAGAACCATGGTACTTAACAACATAGCTACCATTTGGCATCTATTTTGTGGAATAGCCCTAATTTAAAAATCCCTGTCTCATTGTCTCCATAGGAGTCCCTGAATGACACAAATGGGTAGCATTTGGCTACTAACCAAAAGGCTAGCAGATCAAATTCACACAGAGGCACCTCAGAAGAAAGACCTGCCAACCATCTTCTGAGAGATCACTTCTACTTGGTACACATGAGGTCACCGGGAGTCAGAATTGACTCAGCTGTAATTGCTTTGTTTATTTTTATTTGTCTCTATATTTCTCATAACTGGAAGTGACCCCCAAATCATTAATTTAGACTACATGTCCCCGTTTTGGGCTTAGAAAGTGTGATTACTTTGATTAGGCTACTTATTTCATTGTGCTTTGATCATAATTACATAGATTGTTGTTGTGTGCTGACGAGTCGGTTCCAAGGTTTGTTTTCTGAGGTTGTAAATTTCTGTGGGAGCAGAAACCCCCATCTTTCACCTGGTGGGTTTAAAATGCCAACTCTGATGTTAACAGCCCAACAGATGACCCCCTGGGCCCCCAGGGCTCCTAATTATAGACCTATTTAGGACTCCTGGTGTGGTGCTGCAGAAGAATGGATGCATTTGAATTAGGGTGTTTTATGTTGAATTCTTGAAAGTACCATGGACTGCCAGGGGAATACTTCTTAGAAGCAAGAATGGTAAGACTTTGTCTCCTGGACTTTGGACATATTGTCTAGAGGAACCAGTCCCTGGAGAAGAACATCTTGTTTGGTAAAGTAGAGGGTCAGAGAAAAAGAGGAAGACCCCTGAGATGGATTGATACAGTGGCAGCAACAATGGACTCAAACGTAACAATTGTGAAGATGGCATAGGAATAGGCAATCTTTCCTTCTGTTGTGCATAAGTCATGGTGAGTCATAACTAACTCAATGGCACCTAACAACAACAACAATATCTAAGTCTTAGTTATTTAATGTTGTTATGACAGAAATAGGGACTCCTGGTGTGGCACTATAGGATAAGCACTGGACTGTGAACCACAGGTTCAACTGCACCAGCTGCTCCTTAGAAACCCTATACAGGGTTTCTTTGAGTCGGAACTGATGCAACAGTACAACAGAAATACCACAAGTGGATGGCTTTAACAAGAAGAAATGTATTCCTTCACAGTTTAGGAGGTTCGAAGTCCAAATTAAGCATGCTGGCTCTTAGAGAAGGCTTTCTCTTTGTAGGCTCTGGGTACTGGTCTTTGTCTCCTTTCAGCATCTATAGGCCCAGTATTCCTTTGTGAGCTTCATATACCTTGGCATCAATCTTCCCCTGGGTCTAGGAGCTTCAGAGTGTAGGGACCTCAGGATCAAAGGACACACCCCACTCCTAGCTCTTCTATCTTGGTAATAGTAGGTCCCTCCAATTTCTGCTCACTTCTCTCTCCTTTTATCTATTGTATAATAAAAGGTGTTGCATACCACACCCTTGGGAATCTCCTGTAAATTGGATCAGGGTAGGGGTGGGATTAAGTGTGGTGGAACAGGCGTCCTGATGTGGTGCTGTAGGATAAGCATTGGACTGCTAATCACAAATTTAATGGTTTAAACCCACCATTCACTCTTTGGAAACCCTATACAGGATCACTATGAGTCAGAACTGATTTGACAGCACTTAACAACAACAATATCCCACCCTTAGTCTTTTATATAATATTAGGACTTATAGTGGACTGTCCCCAAGTATGGCCAGCAATATCTCTATTGAGAGATCAAGACTTCAACCTGAGACCAGAAGAATTCAATGGCGCCCAGCTACCACTACTAACTGCTCTGACCAGGGACACAATAAAAAGTCCTGAATAGAATGGGAGAAAAATGTAAAACAAAACTCAAATTTCTAAAATAGGCCAAACTTACTGGGCCAATAGAAAGTATAGGGACCCCCAAGACTATCACTCTAATACACTCTTTGAACTTGAAATTGAAGCTATTTCTGAAGATCACCTTTCAGCCCAGTAATAGATTGGCTTATAAAATCAACAATATAGGCAATGAATAATGGGCTTCCTTACCAATTAGCACTATAAGAACAAATGGTCAACAGTTACTCAAAAGCAAAGATGAGAAGGTAAGGAGGGGAAGGAAAGTTAGATCAATGTAGACAGAACACAATGGAAATAGAATGCAGACACATTTTGGAAAAATATAAACAATGTCACAGAACAATTTGGATAAAAATTACTAACGGAGAACCTAGTGTGCTGTGTACACTTTCACCTAAATCACAATAAAATGTCATTTGAAAAAGAGATAGAGACTTATTTCTCTTCCCCTGAATCTGGGCCAGTCTTGTGACTAGAATGCAATGGAAGCAGCTCTGTATCAATTCCAAGCCTGGGCCTTAAAAGACCTAGTAGCTTCTGCTTTCACTCTCTTGGCACCCAGCTGTCTGGTAAAGTGTGAGGCCATGTGAGGGCAGGAAGGTCCCGGAGGAGAGGAAGAGAGACCTAGCCAGTGTTGAGCCATTTTACCCACAGCAGCTAAGGTGCCACAGACATGGCAGTGAGGTGATCCTGTACATTTCAGCCCCAGTCAAGCTGCCAGGTGACTGCCATCACCTGACTAACTCCACTCAATTCTCTGTGGAGTAGAACTGCCCTGCCAACCCACAGAACTGTGAGATGCCTGAACTCTGATTTGAAGTAATTCCATTTAGAAGTGGCTTGTAATGCAGCAACAGAAGAATACCAGGGCATCCCTCCTCATCTTATTCTGCTCTGTTCTAGATGGACTCATATCCCCGCAAGATAGGTGTTTGCCAGAACAAACAAGTCTGTGTTGGAAGAAGTACACCCAGAATGCTCCTTAGAAGCCAGGATGGCGAGACTTCGTCTCTCATACTTCAGCTATTTTATAAGGAGGAACCAGTACCTGGAGAAGGACATCATGATTGGAAAAGTGGAGGGTCAACAAAGAAGAGGTATACCCTCAACGAGATGGATTGGCACAGTGGCAGCAACAATGGACTCAAGCTTAGCAACGATTGTGAGGTTGGTCCAGGATTGGGCAGTGTTTCCTTCTGTTATGCATAGGGTCGCTGTGAGCCGGAATTGACTTGATGACACCTAACAACAACAACAACAACAACAACAACGAAATAAGTGTTGGAATCCTAATCCGTATACCTGTGATAAGGAGCCTTGGTGACACAGTGGTTAAAGTGCTCAGCTGTGAACCAAAAAGATGGCAGTTCGATGATTCAAACCCACCATGGGAGAAAGGTGCAGTAGTCAGCTTCCATAAATATTACTCATTGCTGTCAAGTAGATTCCAACTCTGAGAGACCCTATGGGACGAGCTGCCCCACTGGGCTTCTAAGGTTACAAATCATCATAGAAGCTGACCATCACATCTTTCTTCTGAGGTATAGTTGGTGGGTTTTAACCTTTCAGTTAGCAGTGGAATGCTTTAAGCACTGTGCAACCAGAGTGCCTTCTGTCAAGAGGACAGCCTTGGAAACCCTATGAGGCACTTCTACTCTGCCGTACAGGGTTGCCGTGAGTTGGAATTGACAGGATGGCAATGTGTCCTACCTATCTATGGATGTGATCCTGTTTGGAAATTGGCCTTTTTGCGTTATGTTAATTAGATCAGATCTGAGTTGTTGTTATTGTTAAGTACCATGGAGTCGGTTCCAACTCATAATAACCCTGCACAGGGTTTCCGAGGCTGCAAATCATTACGGGAGCAGAAAGCTTCATCTTTCTCCCACGAAACAGCTGGTAGTTTTGAACAGCCGACCTTGAGAGTTTAGCAGCCTGATTTGTAATCATTAGGCTACCAGAGCTCCTGAGATCTGAGTTGGGTAGGTGCTAAATCATTTAGTAACTTCTGAGTTATAAAATGTGCAGAATGGATACAGAGACAGACAAGGGGCCAGAGGAGGAACACAAATGGCAGAGATAGGAATATCTACAACCCTAGGAACATCAGGGAAACAGAAACAGACCAGGAAGGACCTCTCACTAGCATATGGACTTCTAGCTTTCTGAACCGTGAGAAAATAAATTTCGGTTGTCTAAAGTCACCCATTTGGGCTACGGTTGCACCAGATAACTAAGACATGATCTAAGAGCCCACACTTTTTTGTTCCTATCTTTGGCCTCCAGTTCCTGCAAGACTAGGGCTGGAACTGGAAGTTCTAGGTCAGCTCTTGTCCCTGACTCAGAAAGAGAACACTCTGCTCCTGATTTCCATTTTTTTTTTTTCTCTCTCTCTCTCTCTAAAAAAAGAGAAGTACCTATAGTTGCTATCTAATATTCCTTTTGAACTCTTCTGAGGCCGGGTGAAATGTAGATAGAGTGAGAGTTGTAAAAAACTGTTGCCGCCATGAGTTCTACTTTATGCATGGATTTATTCCAAATAAAACATATCTGAACATGTCTCTGTAATCAGTGGATGGCTGCAGACAAGTTCTCTCAGTGAGATGCTTGTCTTAGTTTCCTT
>NW_006408580.1:12248485-12249239 GCF_000296735.1 Chrysochloris asiatica
CTTGTCTTTCACTGTGTCATGGATTGAATTGTTTCACCACCACCCTCCCAAAAAATATTTGTCAACTTGGCTAAGCCATGATCTCATTGGTTTGGCCCTTATATAATGATGTAGTTTGCCAATTTTGTCATGCTGTAATTTGACAGTTATGTAATGATGTAATCACCCACACCTCCCATGATATGGTTATCCTCCATTTGTGATGTGTTATAAATCCTGACCTCTATGTGTTAATGTGGAGTCCTGGCATGTGGCAATGTAGGATACCCATTGGACTGCTAACCTCAAGGTCAGTAGTTCAAACCCACCAGCTGCATCTCGGAAATGCTATATAGGGACACTATGAGTCAGAACTGACTCAACTTCAGACAACAACAATATGTGTTAATGAAGCAGGATTGGGTTATGCTAATGAGGATTAGGAGTGCTTGTGACACTGTGTGATAAGCCTTGGAATGCTAACCCCAAGGTCAGCAGTGCAAACCCATCAGCTGCTCCTTGGGAGAAAGATGAGGCTTTCTGCTCATGTAAAGATTTATAGACTTGGAAACCCTCTACAAGGCCACTATGAGTCAGAACCAACTGGAAGGCTCCTAACAACAGCAGTGAGGATTAGGTTATATTTATGATGTAACTAAGGCAGGGTTAGGGTGGGATGCAACAACAACCTTACTCTAGTCACAACCTTAATCCATGTAAGGAGAGTTTCCCTGGGGTGTGGCCTGCATCACATTTTATTTTACAACCTCCCCCC
>NW_006408580.1:12250903-12276435 GCF_000296735.1 Chrysochloris asiatica
AGTCTTGGATTTACCAATACGATCTAGAGAGCAAGGTCCAATCAGAACAGTGGCTTCCAAGAGGATCTACTGGTCCAGTTGAATTCAAGGCAGAGAGATCAGCTTAGAAGGTGATGGTGATGGTTTTTTGTATTTTCAAAGGTTAATCTTCATAGATTTATTGAAGGACAAAGGATGATCATGGGGGCTTATTAGGAAGAAGTTTTAAGAAAATTGAAAACTGCATTGGCGGGGAAAGGTCAAGAAAGTTGCACCCAGGAATTTTTTTCCCATCACCGGTTTATTCTTCAAGAGTAGCAGTGGCTGTATTATGAGAATTTCCTTGGGAAACCTTCCCCCATCTACCCTACAGCCCTAATCTTGCCCTTTCAGACTCCTTTTTGTTCCCAAACCTCAAAGAACATTTCAAAGGAATTTAAATTTGAGTCCTTCAAGGATGCCCAGACTGACATTTTGACATGGGGTAACCAAAGAATGCAGACACTTTCAGGGACAGCTTAGAGAGATGGAAACACGGCCTTTAGAAGTGTCCACCTAGATGGAGGAGATGTCAAGAAGCAATAGCTTCACATTTTGATATTTTCATTTAGTAAAGCCTTCTGTGATTTCATAGCCATACTTTTTCACTTACCCTTATATTAAAATAAAACCCATTAGAGCGTATTCCAATTAGGAATTGTCCGGAACTGAACTTGACCAGAAACATCATCTCTCGTATTTGCCAAGCTCATTAAAATATCCAGTGTCTTTTACCTACATCATTGTTTCATTTGATTTCTCCATCCAATGAGAAAAGGCCTCCCAGGCCAAGCCAATAATTTAAAATGTGATCCAAGTGGAATGAAGAAGTTTTCAAAATAAACACATTGTAGGCAAATGATGGCTAATTACAAAAGAAAGTTAGCTGGTCTACAAGAGAGACCCCTCTACATCTGAACATGAAACTCAAAACAAAACAAACAAACAAAATGCTTTTATTAAAGCCTGCATTTCAGAAACCCTATACAGGGTTGCTATGAGTGGGAACTAAATCGATGACACTTAACAACAGCAACAACATTCAAAAAATTGTAAAGATATGCATAACACAACATTTGCCAATTCAACATTTTTCAGGTATACAATTTAAAGATCTCAATTACATTAATTATGTTGTGCAACCATCACTTATAATGGTTGCCAATTTCCCATCACCATAAATAGACATTCACGGATTCCTAAACAGTGATTTCCCTGGGTAAGCTGTTTTATTAAAGTGGTCACCCTCTGAATTAATTAAAGCAAGTGGGATTGGTAGTGTTGAAGAACAAAGTTTCTACTGCTCACACATTTTCATAATCTTCAGAGCATCCAAGGTTTGTTTTTGTTTTGTTTTTGGACTAACCATTTCTCACTGGAATGAGTCTGTTTAAAAACCTCTGGCTGTTTTAAAACATGGCCTCCAAATTCTTTGGCCCTCTTCCCATTAAGAATTGGGGTCTATGCTGCCACCTGCCCTTGAATCTGAGTGAGCTCACAGTGCTTCAACCAACAGAGAATGGCACATGTGACACTGTGTGACTTCTGAGGCTGGGTCAAAGAAAGTCATAGCTTCCTCCTCTTTCTCTTGGGACAGGTGCTGTGGGGGAAGCCAGTTGTCATGTAAGATGTCCTACCACCCTGAGGCAGCCGTGATGGGGAGGCCACATGTAGCCACTCTGGTCCCTGCCAAGGGAACAGACATGTGAGTGAAACCATCTTGGACCCTCCAGACCCAGCCCATCCCCCAGCAGAATACCACTGAGTGACCTCAGTCAATACCACGAGGAGCACAAGAACCACCCAGCTGAGCCTTGTCTGAATTCCTGACCCACAGAATCCGTGAGCATAATAAAACGGCTGTTGTTTTACGTCAATATGCTTGGGTGGTTTGTTACACAGTAATAGTCACTGGAACGGTGCCACCAATAAAGCTGTCTGTGATGCAGAGACTCAATGAATGGGCTTCAATTTAACAGAAGCCACAAGCCTGCTTTATCCAAAGCCCTCAAATGTTCTCTCTAAGTCCTTCCCAGCCCCTCCTATACAGGCAAGGGCAAGCAGCCCAGTCAAGTGGGAACCTGGCACTTAGAGGCAGCCTTGAGTTTAAATTCTTACTATGCCCTATACTTGCTAGTGTGGTTGTGGACTAATTACTTCATCTCTTTGAGCCTCATCCCCCCAAATGGGGAGAGCCCTACGATCCTCAAAGTGTTGTTTCCAGAATTCATTGAGCTCATCCTTAAAGCACCAAGCATCCAGTAGGTGCCCTAGAAGGTTAATCTCCTGTATGGCTGAGGTCACATATCCTGGGTTTTCAATGAATTTCAAATATTCACGAGTCCCCATTTTGATTCACAGAAAACATGCTATTTGGCTTGCTCTAGGATGGCCCCCATTCAAGTGTTAGAATTTGCCTGAGAGTCCACATCAGCTATTGAATGAAATTAGCTCATTTGACTCATTACAGTCTTTCCGCTCTCCTCACAGCCTCGTGACCCTTAATCTTGGAGCTGGAAGACTGCCTTTATAGAACCATGATGAACGTCAGGCAGTGGTGGTAAACCCTTGGCCACGTGTGGTTCAGTCCTGGTCTAGTAAACAGAAGTCTTGCCAAACCTGATACTCAAGTCATGGGTGAGTGGTAAGCTCTGGGTTGCGTTTTGGTTTTCCTCATCCAACAACTATAATCATGTAGGTTGTTAAAGGAGTGGATTTTTTTTTTTTAGGCAACCCTGGAATTGGCTGAACCAGCAGAATCATTTACTGTAATCTAGTTTCCCCTACTAATAGTGTCTCTCTCTCCCTACCCCCTTCCCCACCCCCAACCCCAGGAAAAAAAATCCCAACAACACCGCAGAGGCTACAAAGACCCTGTTGCTTAGCAACAAGAGTGAAGCTAATCAACACAGCTCTGAATATTAATATTTTTCCAAAACACGACTTATCCTGAAATTGTGCGGCAAATGCGAGCCTTCCTTTCAATATAAACAGTCATTTAAAAGCACGTCTATAATTAATTTTGTGATGTGTGCTCATTTCCTTCACTGGGGGATTAGACTTGCTAAATAATAACAACACTAAGACCGTGCAGCCTTGTCCAGAACATTCACTCAGCAGTTTGTAATTCTGTCAGCCTCAGGATGTCACAGTGAGGAGAATGGGGTCAGTTTTGAAATGGACCTTTGAACTGAAGAAATTGACATGAAGCAGATGTTCCAAAGTCAAACCCAGGAATCTTTCCGCTATACCACATGGTTTCTCTCTTACCCTATGATCTGCCTGTAACCTATGGTGGAACTTTGGTGATTCAATTCCTCCATATCTCAGTTTCATCGGTGAGAAGGTTAGATGGGACCAATCCTAATGTCCCTCCAGCTCTGATATTTCTGGCCCAATCCAGGAGATGTCCAGGATCAATCAACAGACTCTCCAGAGTTTAGAGTCTGTAGATCCTATCTTTAACAGTTAAGGATGGAGATAAAGATAAGGATGGGAAGGAACATCAAGATGTGCCTAAGGCTCATTCAAAAGTCAAAGAAGGTCTAATGTGACAGGGGTTGGACTTGAGGGGAGATAGAGACGAGCCCCTGTGAGGGAGATGGGAAGCCAGCCATCAGTAGGTAGGCACGGGAGTGGCACAGGGACCATACCATAGAGGTGGCACCTCAGAGCCACACCCAGAAGCCCAGGTGCCGGAGGCAGAAGCTGAGATATTTCACTGTCCTATGGTGTGGAGCTGTGGGCTAATGCGTCAGACTGCAAAGTCATTTGAACTGCAAGGCCGGTGGTTCAAGCTCACCAGCTGCTTCTTAGAAACCCTATACAGGGTCGCTATGGGTCGGAATCGACTAGACAGCACTTAACAACAACAACAACAACAACTTGTAGACAGCATATTGAAGGATCTTGTTTTCTTATCCCTTCTGCTTTCTCTGTCTTTCATTCCTCCTCCCCTCATTCTGCAACTAAACACACTCATGAAATCTTGTAAGCCAGCCTCTTCATGCCTTTGTATCCCCACAATTTTTGATAGCCAATGTGTACATTTCTCATTTTAGTAACCCAGTACACTGAGGAAACAAGGTTGTTCCTTGATATGAGGAATCCTTCCACTCCGGTTGGGATTTTGAGTCACTACATTCAAAGGCAAAAGTATAGTTCATCAAATTGTAGCAATTTACCCTTGATCTCAGTATCAAACATCTCTTAGAGAGGTCTTTTTGAATCAGATTTGCCTAATGCAGTACATCATTTGATTTCTTGACTGTTGCTTCCATGAGCATCGATTGTGGATCCAAACAAAATGAAATCTTTGACAACCTCAATCTTTTCTCCGTTTATCATGATGTTACTTATTGGGCCAGTGGTGAGGATTTTTGCTTTCTTTACATTGAAATATAATCCATACTGAAGGCTGTAGTCTTTGATCTTCATCAGTCAATATTTCAAGTCTTTTTTATTTCCAGCCAGCTAGGTTGTGTCATCTGCATTTTGACAACTTCCAGGAGCCCTGGTGTGGCACTGTGGGTTAAGGCACCAGACTGCAAAGCCATTTGAACTGCAAGGTCGGTGGTTCAAACACACCAGCTGCTCCTCAGAAAACCTATACAGGGTCACTATGGGTCCGAACCAACTCAATGATACTTCACAACAACAATCTTCCTAGAGTCATACTTCATAAATTCCATGTTCCAATTATTAATGGATGCTTGCATCTGTTTCTCTTCATTTTGAGTTGTACCTCATCAGCAAATGAAGGTCCCAAAAGCCTTACTCCAGTCATGTCATCATGCTCAGCTCTACTTTGAGGAGGCAGTTCTTTGCCAGTTGTATTTTGATTGCCTTCCAACCTGAGGGGCTTATCTTTCAGCCCTGTATCTGACAATATTCGGGTGCTCTTCTTAAGGTTTTCAGTGACTAACCATTCAGAAGTGGTCTGCCTGTCTGTCTTCCTAATTTGTCTTTGTCTAGAAGTTCTGTTGAAACCTGTCCACCATGGGTGGACCCTGCTAGTATTTAAAATACCATAGCTTCCAGCATTACAGCAGCACCCAAATCACCACAGCATGACAAACTGACAGGTGAGTGGTAGAGCTAGAAGGTAGATACGTGTTACCTTAGGTAATGGGGAAGGCAATATACAACAAGAGGGCGGTCAGTAAAACATGGTGGAAGCAGGGGTATACATGGGAAGTAGTGCAAGGGTTAAAGGCAACAGAGGCAAATACTGTTATAGACACAGTTCTACAAGTAGATGATCTCCAAGTAGATGTATGGATAGCCACAGGCCTATCAGGTATGGGAGGGAAAGTAGGAGTATACACATGAACATATATAAGTTTGACTGAGGATATTTACTCACATGTATTTATCTTTGCTACAAATATGTCCATGAGTGTGCTAGAACATCGAGGAGATAAAGTTATGAAAACTTCGTAGACACTTCTTAGAAAACTTGCCTCAAACACCTTGCTAGAATGAGCTGCTGGGCCTGAGGGCTCAGATCCATGGTCTCCGAGGACACCAAGATTAATTGTCATAACGTAGTCCACAAAGACAATGTTCTACATCCTGCTTTGGTGGGTAACAACTAGGATCTTAAAAGTTTGTGAGTGGCCATCTAAGGTGCAACTATTGGTCTCTCCCTGCCCAAAGGAAAGAAGAATAAAGAAAATTGAAGATGATTGGAAATAAGTAGTCCAACTGACCAATGGACCACAGTATTCACAACCCTGAGACCAGAAGAACTAGATGGCAATTGGCTGCCACTACCAACTGTGCTGAAAGGGATTGCATTAGAAGGTCCTGAACAGGCTGGAAGGAAAATGTGGACCAAAGCTTAAAACCATATAAAAGACCAGGCTTTCTGGTCAGATAGAGACTGATGCAACACCCAAGACTATGGTCGTTGGTCACTCTTGAGGTCTGTAACTGAACTTACCCTCATGGTTCAATTTCCATTCATACAATAGACAAATCTATAAGGGAAACAACTGTACTAGGGAGGTGCGTACTCTTTAGACTCATCAACCATTTGTGATCTACAGGACAGCATTTACCCAAAAATAAAGTTCAAAAGAGTTAGGAAATAAGGAGGAATGAAAACAGGAAACACAGGAAGGATGTAGAAAAAATGATGTTACATCAAGGGCGTTGCAATCAATGACATGAAACAAAATGTCTATGAATTGTTGAATGGAAAATTGATCTGCTCTGTAAATCTCCACCTAATTCACAGGTTATTTATTTTGGCTATCAAATGATCCTTTATTGAACCTTTTCTTTTGTAGTCCTTAACTAGCTTGATCTCAGTATCAAACATCTCTTAGAGAGGACCATTATGGAAGTCATCTATGATGTCATGAGGGTGGTGGCCATCAATGTTGCAGCCCACAAACTGGGCAGTCCCCAGGTTCTCTTTAATAATCTCAGAGAGTTCTTTGTCTTTTAAGTTGCCTTTTCATGTCTACAGCTCTCCTTTGAGGCAAGGACCATGTTTATATTTACAATAAATCCCCATGATGTCTCATGTGATGGGCAATGCTGATAATCTCATTTAAAGTGATATTTCCACTGTGCTTAATATTTTAATGCTGCTTTCTGTCTTTGGGTGATTACCTGAGAGCTTTAATGATCAGGGCAGGGGCAGAAGGCACCACCTCAATCTGAACCTGTCTGTTCTGAATGGTCAGTTTCACCCTAATCCTTAACCCTTTCCAGTCACCAGTTAGTTGCCTTGACAATGTCATCACCAACCTTTTTTGGAGATGAACCCAGGGGGCTGATCTTGGGGGCAAGTGCAGTCTTAGCCCCAACATCCCCATCTGTGTGCCTTAGGTACATGACTTTGACTTTGTTGGAATCAAACTTGGGCTGCATAGTGGAGGTGGCTGACATTAGAAGAACCCAGATGTGGGACAACCGAAGAAAGTTGCACCTACAGCTCCTCTGAGGTGAAAGCCCAATTCACAATTTAAAGGACAGAGAAATAAAAGGAGAGTGAAGCTAGCTGAGAGGGAGGGATTTCAGTACCACCAAGAGAGATGAACCTGAAGTGGAGCATATCCTTAAAACCCAGGATCCCTGAACTGAGAACCTCCTAAACCCAGGGAAAGACTGATGCCAAGGCATATGGATATCTACAAGGTAGGCCTGGCCCACAGGTGTTGAAATTAGACAAGGGCCTTCCCCAATCACCAACAGAGAGAGAGAAAGTCTACCCCTAGAGTTGGCACCCTGGACTTCTAGCCTCCTAAACTGAAAGAATAAATTTCTGTTTGTTCAACTCCTTCACTTGTGGTATTTCACTTCAGCCAGGCAGATAGTCCTTGAACTTGGATATTCCCTCCTAGGTACTATGGCTTTTACCTGAAATGCCTTCCAATTTCCTCTTTGTGTGCAACACCTACCTTCAAGATCTAGTTCAGATTACCCTTCCTCCAAGAAGTCTTCCTTGATTTTCCCAAGCCCGATAAATATACATCACTCCCTCAGTTTTGATATGCTGCTTTGTCTTTTAAGTTGCCTTTTCATGTCTACAGCTCTCCTTTGAGGCAAGGATCATGTTTATATTTACAATAAATCCCCATGATGCCTTGCACAATGCAGACACATGCAATAAATATTTGTTGACTGATTTATTGATCAACTGATGGAAAGTTGGCCATGCATGCAAATAAACTATTTCCAGGATGTTTGCTGCAAAAAAAGCAAACATTTATAATATAGAATAGTCCTTCTCAAACAACATGTCCCCATGAACTGTGAGTTACCACACAACAAATTTGGTATTAACAATAAAATACCTAGGTTTCAAATTATTTACTTAAATAAATTAGAATACATTCAAGGCTATTTCTATAATAGCAGTTCTCTCACTTGCTTACCTTCCCTCGGGCTTTCTTGAGTGGGAAATAAAGTTGTAGAATTATAGTCATCAAGCCACGAGTTGGATATAACCCTGGGATCTGCCCCTTTCGTGGGAAGATAAGAAGAAACTGAGAGGGAAAATAAATCCATAAATAACTCTCCTGGGGAACACTAACGCTATTTCAACTTGTAAATTGTTCAAGAAGCAGCTGAACTGCCAATGAAGGCAAATGAGCATGACAGGGACAAAGGGCTCAGGAACCTTCCCATAGCTGTGGAGCAGCTGCCTGTGGTAGACACACTGTCCACATCCCGTCCATATCCTCGAGGGCCTTCGATCGCAGTGCACACCAGCCAAATGTGCAAATACCAGGATCTTCATCTCTTTTGCCTGAGGATTTTCTCTTAGGGCTGAAGCTTGCTCTGTCCTGCAGGATAGATGGAAGTGACAGTGACAGAGAATTAACAACCCACTCTAGAAGGCCTCATCCAATCACAGATAAGGGTTGGAGTATAAACATCCCAGCTTCCTTCACCCTAGGATAAGATGACTGTGAAGTATGTTCTGCAGAGTCTCTCAAAGTTCCCCAACAGGATTAAGCTCCCATTGCCCACAAGGGGAATTTGCATCATAGTGCATCCTTTATTAGATTTAGATGCCTTCCTTTCCCTGTCTCACTTCCCGACAACCTTTCAACCTTTCAGCCTTTCCTTTTGCTTCCCAAGTCAACATTTTTTTTTTTTTTTTTTTAGTTTTTGTCGTTGGGCGAACATCAGTTTTAAACCATCGTTTCATTGCAATGATTACAATCTCCTACGTGCATCATCTTGCTTCGATTCCTTCTGTGTTGTTTTTTTTTGGGGGGGGGAGCGGATGTACACAAAAACAATCAGGAATATATAATCATTTAAATAACCAACGGGCACATTCTGAAAGCCTGCCTCCTGGCCACCAGCACTCAGTCTTTCTCTTTCCATCAGTCTTGAGTCCTCAGCTGCTCTTTCTCCATGTCCTCATATCTGCCTCCATCTTTGATGTCACTGCTTCTCTGGACGGGGTCCCACATTCCACTCATGCTCTTCTCTCTTGATGGTCCTAGGGTCCTCTGTTTCTGGACTGTAAGATTAACTACTCCACCATTTTTGTTACAGAACGTCTAGCTTATAGTTGTGACAGTTGCAATTAGTCATGATAACTATTACTCACTATTGAATCATAAGAATCTTACCCCCATCTTTTTCACCAGATCCTTCTAGACAAGAAGAAAACTATTCAGTGGAGACTCTACCTTCCCCCGAACGCCAAGTCAACATTTTTACACTCAATCTTTGACTCAGGATCTGTTTTAGGGGGTTCCCAAACCAAGACACCTGCCATAAGACCTTTCCTTTAAGAGATACTGGGGCCAATGATGTGTCCTTTAGCATGAGGCATTTAAACCTAAACTATGATCAGAACTGCCTAGGGAAATTCTTTGAACATACAGGTTCCCATCCCCAACCCTGATGACCCTAACTTCAGTTGTCTAAGATGAGGTGTGGTAGTGGTTATTGATAGGTGTGTTTGCATTAGCTCTGACTCATAACGACTCTATGCACAACAGAATGAAAGGCTGCCCAGTCCTGCACCATTTTGTTATGTTTGAGTCCATTGTTGCAGTCACTGTGTCGATCCATCTCATTGGGAGTCTTTCTCTTTTCCAGTGACCCTATACTTTAACAAACATGATGTCATTTTCCAGGGGCTGGTCCCTGCTGATAACATGTCCAAAGTATGTGAGACAAAGTCTCACGATCCTTGCTTCTGAGGAGCCTTCTGACTGCACAGATTTCTTGATTCTTCTGTCAGTCCATGGTACTTCCAATATTCTTCTCCGATACCATAATTCAAATGCACCGATTCTCCTACAGTCTTCTTTATTCATTGTCCAACTTTCATATGCATATGAGGTAATTGAAAATACTATGACTTGGGTCAGGTGCACCTTAGTCCTCAAAGTGACATCCTTGCTCTTTAACACCTTGAAGAGATCCTTTGCAGCAAATTTGCCTAATGCAGTACATCTTTTGATTTCTTGACTGTCGTTTCCATGACTGTTGATTGTAGATGCAAGAAAAATGACGACCTTGACAATTTATTGGTCCAGTTGTGAAGGTCTCCAAGGAACCCTCCTTCCATCTTCTTTTGATGCTTCCTGCATCATTCATTATTTTGCCCATTGTTACGTTCCTTAAAGTCAGTTCCAACTGATAGGGAACCTGTGTGGAATTGCTAAGGCTTTAAATCTTTTCAGGAGCAGAAAATCTCATCTTTCTCCTACAGAGCAGTTACTAGGCTTGAACCACCAACCCTGTGAGTCACAACCCAGCGCTTATGCTCTGGAGCCACCGTCCTCCCCATAGAATCATTCAATATTGCAACCTGAGTCTTGAATTTTTTGGTGGCTAATCATTCAGAAGTGACTTACCTCTCCATCTTCCCAGTCTCTCCACTGAAACCTGTCTACCATGGTGACCCTGATGGTATCTGAAAGACCAATGTCATTGCTTCCAGCATTACAGCAACATGCAATTCACAACTATATGACAAACAGACAGACTTGTGGGATGATGAGGCCTAGGAATCCGTATTTTAGAGTAAATGCCTCAGACAATTGAATATTCATTCTAGAATCCAACTGCTCATGTAATATTTTGATGGGCCTGAAAGAAAAAGTTATGTTTTGATATTCCTAAGAGTCCTGGTGTGGCACTGCTGGTTAATGCGCTGGACCACAAGGTCGGTTTGAACTGCAAGGTCATTGGATTCAAGCCCACCAGCCACTCCTTGGAAATACTATACAGGGTCGCTAAGAGTTGGAACTGACTTGACGAAATTTAACAACAAACAACAAGGAAATAGAAGAGTCACTTGATATGATAATTACGGATTGAATTGTGTCCCTCCAAAATATATTGTAAACCCTGGTCTCTATGCCTACAGTTATCATTCCATTTGGGATTGGGTTGTCTTTGCTATGCTAATGAGCCAGAATTAGTGTATAGATGCTGTGTTGAGTCAATCTCTTTTGAGATATAAAAAGAGATTAAACAAGCAAGCAAGAGAAGTGGAGATGGGCTAACATAAATGCCGAGACTTGGAGCTCTCCAAGGAACCCGGAAACAAGTTCAAGAGACAAGGACCTTGCTCCAGAGCTGAGAGAGAGAGAGAGAGAGAGAGAGAGAGAGAGAGAGAGACTTCCGCTAGCACTGGCGCTCTGAATTCAGACTCCTCGTCTCTTAAACTGTGAGAAAATACATTTCTGTTCATTAAAGCCATCCACCTGTGGGATTTCTGTTACAGCAGCACTAGATAACTAAGGAAGAAAGAAGCAGGGACTTGGAATGAGAAGACATGAGTTTGAGTCTCAACCCCACCAGTTGCCAGCCCTGTGATCTTGTGCAAATCGTTTAAACCTGCAAGCCCAAGTCATGGGGATTTCACCGGGTGTTCTAAGAGAAATGGGATGTTGTGGGCAGGGGTGCTTTGCAAACCAAAAGGGGCTGTCCATGGTTGGGCTTTCTTCCCAGTGACCTAGGAGTGCTATTGCCCTCAAGTTAAAACCAACAATGCTGAAATGCTATCCTGACACAGCCTGTGTCCAGTGTCAGAAAGCAGACAGTCACCTTCCCACGGCTTTCCTCTTGGGCTGTGCATTTCGCCTTTTATTCACCTCATTTTACCCCACCCCTCCATTACCCTACCTCACCCAGAGTCTCCTAATTACTAAGCACGTTGCAAATGATCAGCACTGTGGGTCTGTTAGCATGATGAATGAGCAATTAAAACTACATCAGCAATTACACCAGCTTTAAATTTGCCACATTCAGCCCTGGCAATGCTGTCCTGGTTGGTCCCCTCTTCTGTCAGAGGAATGGGCTCCTTCCAACACAGAGAGGAGCCCTCTCTGGACCTCCGCCCTCAGGGAACAGCACGACCCCTGGGGCCATGCACACTTGAAGTAAAATTGCCGAGAAAGCTTCTCCACAGTCTCCCAATCCTGTCAGACAAACTGACCTGACCCTGCAGGGGGAAGAAAACGTTTTGATTAATTCCTGCCCATCCAATGAATTGTCTAGTACAAATTATGAGACAGTAAGGGGAATAGTCGGTCATAACAAAGTTTTCTAAGTCTCTTCACAAAATGTACAAGGGTGCTTTCAAAAATTCATGGAAAAATGGAATTGAAAGATAATGAAATTTTCCCATGAAGTTTTTGAAGTCCCTTCATATAAAAATCAAACCAAATCCATTGCTATAGGGTCAATTCTGACTCATAGTGACCCTATGTGTTGTTAAGTGCTGTCGAGTCAGTTTTGACTCATAGCGACCCTTTATAGGGTTTCCAAGGAGTGGTTGGTGAGTTTGAACAGCCAACCTTGCGGTCCAGTGCTTTATCCTACAACGCCACACCAGGGCTCCTATGCTGTTGCTGTTTTTATGTGCCATCCAGTCAGTTTCAACTCAAAGCCATTCCGTATAGGGTTTCGGAGGAGCAGCTGGTGAACTTGAACCACCTTCCAGCGCATTAACCTGCAGCGCCACACCTGGACTCCTAATAATAGAAACTGTGTCTACGGCAGTTTATAGGCTTGAGAAGCCAGATAATGAATGCTAACCAATTCAAACTGGCCTTCTCCCTTTCCTTCTTCTTATGCTGCTTTTTTGTGTTCAGGATGAAAGCACAGAACAGGGTATAAGGGTCCAATTCTCAGAAGGCAGAAAGCCCCAATGCACCTGACCAGTGCTCATGTTGTGGATTGAATTGTGTCGGAATACTAACCTCTATACCTATGGATGTCAACCTGCTTGGAAATCGGGGTTTCTTTGCATGGTAATTAGACCACACCACAGTAGGGTGGGTTCTGAGTTATAAAAAGACCAGAGCAGGCACAGAAACACACACACACACAGGGTAGAAAGTGGGGCTGGACAGACACCATGTGAGGATTGTCTACAAGCTAAGGAACCGAGGGGCGCCCAGGAATACCAACAAGGAAAGAATCCTGATTCAGAGAAAAAGAAATCTGTTCTTTCAAGCCACCCATTTGTGGTATTTGTGTTACAGCACTAGAAAACCAAGGCAGCTCCCACGTCCCATTCAGAATGAATCATTAGACAGCATCCTTAAAGGCCCAGAGCCCCCTTCAGATCCACTTGTAATGCTAAGTCGGCCTGGCAAGGAGAGCCAGAATCATGGCAGGAGAATTACCACCTTCATTCAGCAGCAGAGGGAAAAGCCCGCACTTCTCCCTGGGAACTAACAGCAGGAGCCCTTTTGGTTCTATTTTCAGAAGCTTGAAAGCACTACATGTGGTAGGCCTCTCCAGAGAGATGCTCCTTGACCTTACACAGGGAACTTGGTTCCTGGCTCCCAGCAGGCTCAGGACACCACCTCCTGTGCCCACCTTAAAGGCAGTCCCTCAGACTCAGAACTGCACTTCACCGGTCTGGTCTCAGCCCCCACCAGCCCTGTTCTGATTAAAGTGTTGCTAGTAGTTCCACTTTCCTGGTGCTGTGCATGTGTAATATCCACTGAGGTGTGTTGAGCTGCCTGCCTGAGTGGTGGTTTGGTAGTTGTATGCTCCTGAGTCAGTTCTGACTCATAGCGACCCAGTATAGGGTTTCCAAGGCTTTAATCTTTACGGGAGCAGGCAACCTCATCTTTCTCCTGCAGAGTGACTGACAGGTCTTAATCACCAACCTTGTAATTGGCAGTCCAACACTTAACCCACTGAGCCAGCAGGACTCCTTTGGGTAGAGTAAGGAGAATGTATTAGAGGTTTTCTAAATCCCTGGGGAAATCACTAGGCAGTGCAAACAGCTAATGTGCTCCATTGCTAACTTAAATGAAAAGTTGGAGGTTCAAATCCACTCAGAGGTAAAAAACAAAACAAAAACCCCCCAAAATACCCAACAAATCCACTCAGAGGTGCCTTGGAAGAAAGACCTGGTGATCTTCCAAAAAATTCAGTCACTAAAAACTCCATGGGGAACAGACAAGGGGTTGCCATGAGCCAGAATCGATTCACCAGCACATGGTAGGTCCCTGAAAGCCTTCATAGTCCTTGATTATCTGCCATGACTAGAACTTTACTACTGGCCAGAACTTTAGGGCAAGGGGATTGGAGGATTTTGTGTGTGTGTGTTTTATAATCAACAAAGACTGGGGGTTTCCATTCTGAACTGTTGAGTTGTGGGCAAAGCTCTTCTTTTGAGGTCAGTGGTAAGACCTGCACCATGGAAAGAAAAGAGGCATGGTTTAGCTGGCCTTTAGCAAAAGACATCACCAAACCCACAGAGCAGAAACCACACACTGACCAGAGCCAGGGGACACTATTCCAGTGCCGGCAGATTGTGAAACAGGCCAAACTTCTCCATCAGCCTTAATGGAGATTATACCCTCCCCACCTTGGTAAACAGCGTACTTACCAGGGTCAGGGTTAATGTCAAAGATCTCTTGTAAATGCTTTTCACTGAACCACAGCTCTACTTTGGGCTAGTTAAAGGCCCCAGCAGGCTAAACCAGTTCTACTGGGGTTGGGGTTCATTTTCAGAGTTTGAGAAGTCTGGTATGTTCCCAGATCATAAGGCTTATTTGAGGTTTGGCCCAGATAAGTCAAAAGTCAAAGAAAGGACACATGTTACTATCAGAGGTGCTGAGCACTGAAGTATCCCCCCACCAGCAAATACCATGGGCTTGGTTGGAGTTCTGTCTTATCCTCTGGAAGTTATTGAATTGAGCTAAGTTATTAAATCCTACATCCAGGGAGTTTAGAAATGGGACCCGGGGATGAGTTTGAGCAGAATGGAGCTGTAAAGTTACCAATTTGAGATTAAGTTTCAAGGGAAGCTACCCAAACCCACACCATCTGATTCACCCTCCACTGCCCTTAGTCTGACTCATGCAACCCCGTGTGTAACAGAGTAGAACCACACCCGAGGGTCTTGGCTGTGATCTTTACAGAAGCACTGGGTGGTTTTGAACAACCAAACTTTTGGTTAGCAATCAAGTGCAAACATATGGAGTTGCCATGAGTCGGAATAGACTTGATGGCAGTGAGTATGGTTTTGGTCTTGGTTCTTAGTTCGTTTATTGGCGGACTTGCGGTGGGCAAAGCTAATTGTAGTGTATGGAAGCAAGAGCTCTACATAAGAGCAGAAAGACTGTAGACACAAGATCCAGAGGCCTTTTCCCCAAACAGTTGATGAGGTAGAATGGAAAAGCAGGCCTCGGGAGAGAAGTGGACTTGAACTGAACAGAAGAAGCCAGGAATATGAGGGGGCTTCAAAAAATTTGTGGGAAAATGGAATAAAAAGATAAGGGAATTTTTCCATGGATTCTTTTTTAATCCCCCTTGTACTTGCCAATGTTCAGGATGTCAGATTCCTGTCTGAGGAATCAGGAGCAAAAGAGGATGGGTTGGGAATGGAAAAGGACACCTAGAACTTTCCAACTCCTTTTTTAGGTTGTCTGACGCCATGCCTAGTCAGAGAAAGAAAGAAACGCACCCCTTTCTGCTCAGAAAACCCTGGGGCTGGGGCTGAGGTGCTTTGACCTGGAAGGGTTTTGTGTTCATTGTGGTGACTGCTCAGATCGCCTCTTCAAGACTGAGAGATTCACTCCGATTGCTGGGTGTATCGGTTGCAGAGAACTCTATGCTGAATCCCCAGCCAGGAATTGCTCTCCGCTCAAAAGAGCGGCCTTGTTCTAGGTGTCCCTGGCAGCAGACCACATTTAATGACAGGTCAATTGGAGGGAATAGGTCAAGCCCCCTCATCCCTATTCAGAACAACTACCCCGGGGATCAGCCATGGCCTCTGTTCTGACCATAGGAGAGCTTTACCACGTCCTCAGCCCGATCTTGCTTCTCTTCTCTTCCAAGTATTGATCCTAAAGGCACGTCCCCAGAAACCACCTGCACACAAATCTCAGAGCCAGTTGGCAGGGAAGTCAGCCAAAGACAAAGGGTCCAAAGCTCATCAAACACAACCCTTTCCTTGACAGATGACAAAACTGCAGTCCAGAGAAGAGCTGGGTACTCTTGAGGACACTTAGTCCCTAAATCCAGACTATCAGTCTTGGAGCGGACCCTGAGCTAAGCAGAAAGAAAGGATATTAAGCGGATATTGCCTGAGTCTCAGAATCCCTGATTGGTGTAGATGGTAAATGCTTTGGCTTCTAACAGAAGTTTGTGTCCACTCAGCGGCATTCTGGAATAAAATTCTGACAATCTACTTCCAGAAAATTGGCCACTGAAAACTCTACGGAGCACAGTTCACTCTAACACACATTAGGTCCCCAGGAATTGAAATCCACTTGATGGTAACTGGTATAATATGAGTAGTTCTCACATCCTTGATGGTGGTGGTAATGGAATTAAAGTACACTGGACTGGGAGTCTTGGTGCGGCACTGTAGGACAAGCACTGTACTGCTAAGTGCAAAGTCAGCAGTTCAAACCCACCAGTTGTTTTTTAGAACCCCTCTACAGGATTGTTATGAGTCAGAATCGACTCGATGGCACTTAACAACAGCAAACCGGACGGATCAGTTGTTGTGGTTGTTAAGTGCCCTGCAGTTGGTGGATAAGAATAATTAAACCAGAATTTCTGGAGGCATGCCAGACACTGGTGTTGTTTGTTTTAAACTTTTTATTGTGGATTGAGTGAAGGTTTGCAGAGTAGATCATTAGTTTTATGTTTTAAAACATCATATACTTTGCTTCATTATAAAGATGACAATGCCCTGCATGTACCAACAGTTACCTCGATTCATTTTAACCATTGCACAGTTCATGGAGGCCCTTAAAGGAGCTGGATTCGGTGTCAGGATCACAGGGCAGCTGGGGGCAGGGTGACTGGTTAAATACAGGTCTGGTTCTGTTTTTGTTGTTGTTAGGAGCCATCGAGTCAGTACCGACCCATAGTGACCTTATGCACAGCAGAACGAAACACTGGCCAATCCTGGGCCAACCTCACTATCATTGCCACGCTTGAGTCCATTGATGCTGCCAATGGCCAATCCATCTCGTTGGGGGTCTTCCTCTTTTTCTCTGACCCTTCACCTTACCAAACATATCCTTCTCCAGTGACTGGTCCCTCCTGACAATATGTCCGAAGAATGAGAGATGATTTGTCCATCCTGACCTCCAAGGAGCACTCTGGCTGCACTTCTTCCAACACTGATCTGTTGGTTCTTTTGGCAGCCCATGGCACTTTCAATATTCTTCTCCAATACCATAACTCAAAAGCATCAATTCTGCTACGGTCTTCCTTATTCACTATCCAGCTTTCGCATGCATATGAGGTTATTGAAAATACCATGGCTTGGGTCAGGCGCACCTTAGTTAGTCTTCAAGCTGACATCTTTTCTCCTCAACACTTTAAAAAGGTCTCATGCAGCAGATTTGCCTAATGCAATACATCATTTGATTTCTTGATTGCTGCTTCCATGAGTGTTGATAGTTGATCCAAGAAGAATGAAGTCCTTAACAACTTAAGTCTTTGCTCTGTTGATAAGAATGTTGTTTATTGGTCCAGTGGTGAGGATTTTTGTTTTCTTGACATTGAGATGTAATCCATACTGAAGGCTGTGCTCTTTGATCTTCATCAGTAAATGTTTGAAGTCCTCTTCACTTTCAGCAAGCAAGGTTGTATCATCTGCATATCGCAGGTTGTTAATGAGTCTTCCTCTAATCCTGATGCCATGTTTTTCTTCATATAACCCAGCTTCTCAGATTATTTGGACTGGTTCTGTAGTACTGGCTAAATACTGTAGGTTCTATAGGACTGGAGCCGAGCCCACCTAAATTCTGGCACCAAAGTGGAATATCAAAGCAATGCACCGAAGTGTCCCTTCAGGACCCCACCTCACACTGGCATGGTTCTCTACCATGCGGTTCTGAACTCCTGGAGAACAGAGTGGGGTTGGATGAGGATGGGAGCTGGCCACACTTCGAATCACCAGGAGACCATGGGAAAAAGAAGGAATGGCACCTTTCCTGTCACCTGTGTGAATCTGCTCTGCTAGGCCACCTTCTGTTGCCACAGCTGCTCACAGGATGGTCACACCATGTCTGACCAGCTGTTCACAGTCAGTCTCCCTCTCTCACCGTCCCTGCTCAGCTTTTCCTCCCAGCAAGCACTCAGTCCACTTTTCTAACCTTTCCTCTAAAGTTCAGGGTTCCAGGATTTTCACCTATGTCGGTTTCATTTGATCTCTTGGATCTTTTTTGTAAAAGGTCCATGTAGTGTGTCTGCCAAGGCCGCCATTTTGCTGAAAATCCATTGGTGTTTTCTTTAAAGCTGTCGGGGAGATTCTAATGAAAGATTGATTTGGGAATCAATGATGAAAGAAAGGGCTAGAGAATCTCTCCCCTTAGCACCACAGGACATCAAGGAAGCAGAACTATATTAGTGATACAGAGAGGGGATGAATTGTGGGATCAGACCTTTCATAAGTGTAGGAGCTTGTTAAGCATAAATCAGTGTAAGTCTGTTGGTCTGTGTCTAGTGGTGAGCCTCATGGTAGCAGTGGCAGCAATTGAGCAAAAAAGATGGACATTGGAGTAGGTATCCATTGCCATGTAACAATCCGAAAATTTGGCAACTTGAAACAACACACATATATTATTTCACCCAAGTTCTGAGGATTGGGAATCTGGAAGTGGCTAGGAGTCCCTGGCTCAGGGTCGCTCATGAGGCTGCAGTCATCTGAGGGACTGGTGGATCTGTGCCCAAGCTTGTCCACATAGTTGTTGGCAGGAAACTGTAGCTCCTTACTGGATGTCATTCAGAGACTTCAGTTACTCACCACATGGGTCTCTTCAATAGGACTTCTGTAACATGGCAGCTGGCTGTCCCCAGATCAAGAGAAAGAGAGAGGTCAAGCTAGAAGCTACAGTGTCTTTTAGAATCTGATTCAGAAATGATGACATTACTTCTGCCGTATTCACATTGATTTCCAGCCCCCACGCCCACCCCCCATCCAAACCTGGTAACAATTTGGGAAGGGACGATACCAGGGCATGAGTACCAAGAGGGAGTATCATTAAGAGCCATTTTAGAGGCTGCCCGTCACAATCATGATATGGAGACGGGTAATGACAACAAGAACTCCAAGCTGATTGTTTTTCGCTGCCTCCAAATTCGATGATATGGCTAGCCTGAAGGAAAAGGCGGCCCCCTTGTTTGCCAGGGACTGCACATGACCATAACCCAGGATCTGGAGAAGTTGAGGGAGGAGATCTAGTTAGAGCTGGAGCAGCCTGGCTGGTCTCCCATACCAAAAAGGGGAGCCAAGAGGGCAACACTAGCAGGTGTGACCTGCGACAGACCTGGCTCACACCACGTCACAGACGGTAAAAATGGCTTCTGCACCATTATGGAAAAGAGTTTGGCAGCTCCTCACAAAGTTAAACATAGAATTACCATTTTTGTTAGGTGCCATTGAGTCAATTCCAACTCATGACCCCATGTGACCAAACAGGATGGCTTCATAGGGCTTTTTAGGGCTGTCATCCTGGTGTGGCGCTGTCAGTTAATGCACTGTATCGCAAAGGTGGTTTGAACCGCAAGGTTGGAGGTTCAAGCTCCCCAGCTGCTCCTCAGACACCCTATACAGGGTCCCTACGGGTCAGAACCAACTTGATGGCACTTACCAACAACAATCTTTCCAGAAGCAGATCGCCAGGTTTTTCTCCCACAGAGCCACTGGTTGAATTCAAGCCTCCAGTCTTTTAGTTAGCAGTGGACACTTTGACCACTGTGCCACTAGGAATCCTTAGAATTATCATATGAAACAAGAATTCCATTCTTAGGTAACACCCAAGAGTTTTGAAAACAGAGGTGCAAACAGAGACTTGAACATTAATGTTCAGTGCAGCGCTATCCACAATAGCCAAAAGGTAGAAGCAACCCAAGCGTCTATCAATAGATGAATGGCTAGATAAATTGTGATATAGCCATACAAAAATCCTAACCACTGGACCAATAAACAACATTCTTATCAATGGAGAAAAGATTGAAGTTGTCGAGGACTTCATTCTTCTTGGATCAACTATCAACAGTCGCAGAAGCAACAGTCAAGAGATCAGATGATGTATTGCATTCATTAGGCAAATCTACTGCACAGGAAGTTTTTAAGTGTTGAAGAGCAAAGATGTCACCTCGAGGACTAAGGTGTGCCTGACCCAAGCCATGGTATTTTCAATAACCTCATGGATGCGAAAGCTGGACAGTGAATAAGGAAGATCGTAGAAGAATTGATGCCTTTGAATTGTGGTGTTGGAGAAGAATACTAAAAGTGCCATGGACTGCCAACAGAACCAATAGATCTGTTTTGGAAGAAGTGCAGCCGGAGTGCTCCTTGGAGGCCAAGATGGCTAAACATTGTCTCTCATACTTTGGACATATTGTCAGGAGGGAACAGTCGCTGGAGAAGGATGTCATACTGGGTAAGATGGAGGGTCAGAGAAAAAGAGGAAGACCCCCAACGAGATGGTGGCATTGTTGATGGCGTCAAGTGTGGCTGCGGTAGTGAGGTTGGCCCAGGATCGGACATTATTTCATTCTGCTGTGCATGGGGTCGCTATGAGTTGGTTCCGACTCGATGGCACCTGACAACAACAGCCATATAATAAATTATTACTCACACATAAAGAGTCCTGATACATCACTGATGACCCTTGAAAAAATTATACTGAGTGAAATGTCAAATATCAAAGGACAACTATTGGATGATCTTGCTTTTATAAAGGTGCTTGAAAAAGTTCATGGAAAATTTAATTATATTTTAATTCCATTTTTCCACGAAGTATTTTAAGTCCATTCATACAAAAGAGATGTATGGATCTCGGGAAACTGGAAATTGTCAAAAATTAAAGGGAACACATAAAGATCGATATCCTAGACATTATTGTTGTTCCTATTAAATGCCATTGAGTTAGTTCTGACTCATAACATTCCTGTATAGGGTTTCCAAGGAGCACCTGGTGAGTTTGAACCACCGACCTTGCAGTTCAAAATGACTTTGTGGTTCAGTGCTTATCTTACTGTCCCATACCAGGACTCCATCTGAGGCATTAGTGAACTGAAATGGACTGGCTTTGACCATTTGGATCAGGCAATCCTAAGGTTTACTGTGCTGGGAATGACAAGCTGAAAAGGAAATACATCATAGTCATTGTCAAAACGAATATTGTAAGACCTAGTTTGAAGTACAGTGATAGGATAACCATATGCCTACAAGAAAGACCAGTTAATACAGCTATTATACAAATTTTATGCACCAACCACTGGGGCCAATTATGATGAAACTGAAGAATTCTACCAACTTCTTCAGTCTGAAATTGATCAAACATGCAATCAAGTTGCACTGATAAATACTGGTGATTGGAAGGTGAGAGTTGAAAACAAAGAGGAAGGATCTATAGTTGGAAAATATGACTTTGGTGATAGAAACGATGCTGGAGATCACATGGTAGAACTTTGCAAGACCAATGACATGTTCATTGCAAATTACATTTTTCAACAACATAAAAGGCAACTTTACACTTGAACCTCACTAGATGGAATACACAGGGATCAAATTGACTACATCTGTGAGAGGAGACAATAGAGAAGCTCAATATCGTTAGCCAAAATAAGGCAGGGGCCTACTGTGGAACAAACAGACTATCAATTGCTTATATTCAAGTTCAGGCTAAAGCTGAAGAAACGTGGAACCAATCTACATGAGCCAAAATATGAGCTTGAGTATATCCCATCTAAATTTAGATACCATCTCAAGAACAGATTTTATGCATTAGATACTAATGACATAAGACCGGAAGAATTGTGGGATGACGTCAAGAACATCATTCATGAATAAAGCTAAAGGTCATCAAAAAGACAGGAAAGAAAGTAAAGACCAAAATGAATGTCAGAAGAGACTTTGAAATTTGTTCTTGAACACAGAGACGTTAAAGCAGTTAGAAGAAATGATGAAGTAAAAGAGATGAATAGAAAATTTTGAAGGACAGCTCGAAAAGGCAAAGAAAAGTATTATAATGAAATTTGTGCAAAGACCTGGAATTTAAAAAAAAAACAAAAGGGAAGAACATGCTCAGCATTTCTCAAGCTGAAAGAATTGAATTAAAAATTAAAGCCTCGGGTTACAATATCGAAGGATGCTATGGGCAAAATATTGAATGGCCCCTAAAGCATCAAAAGAAGATGGAAGGGGTTTCCACCATCTTTCCATCTCTCAGTCAATCGTGGCCCAGAGACACTTCTGGAAGAACCATCGTGATGACCACCCAAGGAGAACTCCAAGTGCAGTTCAAACTCGTATTGGTGGGTGATGGCGTTACTGGAAAAACGACATTTGTGAAACATCATTTGACTGGTGAATTTGAGAAGAAGTATGTAGCCACCTTGGGAGTTGAAGTCCATCCCCTTGTGTTCCACTCTAACAGAGGACTGATTAAATTCAATGTGTGGGACACGGCTGGTCAGGAGAAATTTGGGAGACTGCGAGATGGCTATTATATCCAAGCCCAGTGTGCCATTATAATGTTTGATGTAATCTCAAGAGTTACTTACAAGAACGTGCCTAACTGGCATAGAGATCTGGTTCGAGTATGTGAAAACATCTCCATTGTCTTGTGTGGCAACAAAATGGACATTAAGGACGGGAAAGTTAAAGCAAAATCCATCATCTTCCCCCGAAAGAAGAATCTTCAGTACTATGACATTTCTGCAAAAAGTAACTACAACTTTGAAAAGCCCTTCCTTTAGCTTGCTAGAAAACTAATTAGGGATCCTAACTTGGAGTTTGTTGCAATGTCTGCTCTTGCCCAACCAGAAGTTGTCAGGGACCCAGCTTTGGCAGCACAATATGAGCATGATTTAGAGGTTGCACAGACAACTGCTTTCCCAGACGAGGATGATGACCTGTAAGAGAATGAAGCTGGAGGCCAACGTCAGAAGTCTAGTTTTATAGGCAACTGTCCTGTGATGTCAGTGGTGTCACGTGTTTGCCACTTTATTATATAGCTAAGCAGAACATGTGCTAATCTTTGGGATGCTGAAGGAGATGAATGGGCTTCAGAGTGAATGTGGCAGTTAAAAATACCTTCATTTTTTGGACCTGCATATCTAACTGTTGGAATGCAGGATCATTCCCACCCCCTCCATACACAGGGTAGACAGGATGGGCAACTTGGACATTGGCTACAAAAAATTGGGGGGGGGCGGCTATAAAGGCAAGTAGTCTCCTACTACTTTCATCTTTTCTCTGTTAACCTCCCTCTTGTTGTATATTGCCTACTCTGTCATCCATATTAACCTCTAGCCTGTGAATAATTTACCCTCTCCCCTCCCCCATGTAACAATCATAGATTGTTTATTAAGAAAACATTTTCTTAGCTTTTTACACTGGTCTGAACAATATTTGTCCTTTTATGATTAATTTTACTCAGCATAATGTCCTCCAGGTTCATCCATGTTGTGAGATGTTTTTCAGATTCATTGTTATTCTTCAATGTTCCATTTTTTGTATGTACCAAAGTTTGTTTAATCATTCTCCTGTTGATGGGTATTTAGGATGTCTCCACCTCTTTGATGTGTTTCTTGCAGACAGCATATTCAAGGATCCTGACTCTGCACTCTGCACTCTGTCTCTTGACTGATGCAAATAATCCATTTACATTCAGTGCACTTATCAATAGGTATGAATTGATTGCTGTCATTTTGCTCTGTGTTGTGTGTGTGTGTGTGTGTGTGTGTGGTGTGGTGCTGTTTTCTTTGTTCCAAATCATTTTCTGTGCTGTGTTAAATTTGCTTGTGAATTTTCTTTTCATTTTCATTTCTGTTGTATTAATGTTTACTAAATATTTCTGATTTTCCTCTACTTTGATGTGAAGGTTATTAACTTTCAGGGTAAATTACAGATTATCCTGTAATTCATTAAAAATTTTTCCCTATTTAAAACAGTCTGTTTTATCTTGAAATCTACTTGCCTTCCTTGCCATTTGGAAGTTCCGTATCTACATTATTCCCCTTTTTATTTTATAGCAACTTCATTGTAAATTGATATATCTCTTTCCCTGTTTTCAGTTGTGTAGTTTTGTTTTACTTTAAATATTTCTATATGTGGACTGAGTTCTGGGTGGTGTTGTCATGTATGTTAATCTCAGGTTGTTGTTTACTGTTGTTGGTTCTCTGTCCAAAGAACACACTTTAGCATTTTTTGTAAAGTAGGTCAGGTCATTAAAACTTCCTTTAGTTTCTGTTTATCTGGAAATGTCCTAATTTTGCCGTTGTATTTGAGGGACAGCATTTCTGGGTATATGATTCTTGGTTGACATTTTTTTTCTTTCAGAGTTTTGTGTATGCAATCCCATTGGCTTCTTGCCTGCATGGTTTCTGCTGAGAAATTGGAGCTTAGTCTTATTGGTTCTCCTTTGCAGGTTACTTTTTGTTTTCCCTGAGCTGCTCTCAGGATTCTTTCCTTGTCTTTGATTTTAGAAACTGATTATGATATGCCTTGGTGATATTCTTTTGGAATCTATTCTGTTTGGGGTTCTTTCAGCTTATCGTATGCTTATCTCCTCATCGTCCAACAAGTTTTCTTCCAACAACTCTTCAACAATTTTCTCTGTGTGTTCTGGAATTCTAATCACCTGTAAGCTGTTCCTCTTCTTGGTGTCCTGCATAGCTTTTAGATTTCTTCGGATTTTCTCATTCTTTTTGTGATCTTCAGAAGAAAAGAGATCTATCTTCAAGCTCACAAATTCGGGCTTCCATTATGTCAAATCATCTTTGTTCTCTCAACGTATTGTCCATTTCTGAAATCTTAGTATTAATCTTCTGGATTTCTAATTGCAGTTTTTGTATTATTTCAAAAATTGTATTTACTTTGCCTGTTTATTCTTGTTGTGTTCTCCTGAATTCCTCTAAATTTTTTTCTGTGTTCTCTTTGCTTTCCTTGATCGTTCTGTCAGTCCTTTAAAGGTACCTACATATCATTCTTTTGAATTCTTTTTCAGTTAGTTCCATTACATTTTCTTCCTCGGAAATGTTTTCTGGCTCTGCATCTTGGTCATTTGTTTGTGCCAATCTTTCTTGTTTCTTTGTGTGACCTAAATTTATCTGTTGTCTCCAGGCATTGTGCTGTTGTCATATTTGCATATAATTGATGATTATATGTTGATTTGTTCTTAAGTTCTCACCAACTGCCTCCTGTGGCTGTTATCAGAGAATGGAAGTGTGTATACCATTCTTATTTGCCACTCATGCACCTCAGTTTAAGGTGAATTTGGCTCACATTGGTTGCTGTATATCAAGGGAATAGAGAAAGAATAAACAAACCAAAAAAAAACAAACAAACCCCCAAACGAACAAAAAAACCAGTGCAGCTGTTGGACCCATAGAGAAGACAATTCTAGAGGGTTCCTGCAAGCCAAGTAACTCATAAGATATGTGTGGGAGGGATGTGACACTGAAGTTCCTGGACCTCGATGGAGTTCCTATCAGTCTCTGTGTTTATTTATGTTAAAGACACTCAATCCAGAAGCAGTTTGTAGAGCTGGTTTCAGTGTCTGTTAGGACCACAGGAC
>NW_006408580.1:12277975-12279294 GCF_000296735.1 Chrysochloris asiatica
GAGGGACTGTGTGCTGATGACCAGAGGACAGGATTGTAGGGTATACCCTTTGGTTGGTTGATGATGCATGGAGGGGATTGTAACCATGGCAATGAAATTATATACGATAGGATGAATGTAAAGCTAATGATCTCCCATGTAAACTATCACATAATTCACAATAAAACATTAAAAAACAGAAAAAAAAAGAAGTCATCAGGGAGAGTCTGTGGCAAGGTAGCAGAGTGAGCAGATGCACTAAAAAGACACTATGCAACAAAGACATGAGAGACCAAGTAAAACATATGGTGATCCTGAACCCTGAGCATTGGAGGACAAAACAGAGAGGTGGATTGAGTGCCAACTGAAAGAGGAAGCTGAATAAGAGCAGTGTGAGAGAGAAACAAGTTCACTCTGGGCTGGTATGGTGTAACATGGCCATCTTGAGCTTTTGCAAGTGGCTAGTGCAGCGGCCTGTGGGAACAGGACACAGCTGGAGGTTGGCAGCAAGGGAGTGCAATTTTCCTTTGCTCCTCTGCCATGTGAGAGGTGTGAGCAGTCCCTGACCTCACCAACCCAGTGACTAATGACATTCTCTCCTGCATAGCCTCTGTTTTGCCTTGGGTTGGGTACCTTACATAGCACCTCTGCTTCTGGAGGCATGTGAACCCACCCTAAACTATACTACATGAACAGTGAACAGAGAACTAACTGTGTTCACACTTCCAATCTCAGGTGCTGAGTGTCTGAGAATACACCAGTATACAATCATCAATTAAATATCAATACAACTTCACAACGACTCAGAGAAAACAGACAATTTCAGCTTACACAAAGAAACAAGACAGAGTGCCTCAAAGAAATGACCAAATTACAGAATCAGAAAAAAATAATGCCAGAAATGGCATTGGAACTACCTGATAAGGAATTTAACAGAATGTTAATTAGGCAACTTCAACTAATTGTGAGAAAGATCAAGAAAAGTACAGATGAAGCAAGGAAAACAGACAGTGCTATGGAAAAATTCATGATGCAAACTGAGAAAATAATTGAAAACAATGGAAACCATTCAAAAACTGCAATTAGAAAACCAGAAAATTAACATTAAAACTTCAGAAATAGACGGTACACTGAAAGGACAAAGAAATAGATATTTGCCTTTCCATTGATTCCATTCTATTTCTTTGTCCTTTCAGTGTACCGTCTATTTCTGAAGTTTTAATGTTAATTTTCTGGTTTTCTAATTGCAGTAGTGGTTACGAATCGGGCTGCGAACCTTAAGGTCAGCGGTTCGAAACTACCAGCCGCTCCGCGGGAGAAAGATGAGGCTTTCTACTCCC
>NW_006408580.1:12280061-12284547 GCF_000296735.1 Chrysochloris asiatica
ATAAAGTCCTAGGTCTAGCATATATCTATTTATAATCTCAACCCTAACACTCAGTTCCCTATTGCTACATGGCTCCAGATTAAAATTTGAATTTCTGTCCTACATTTCCCCCCTTTTGAACAGGATTCTTCTATAAACTCTTTTGTCAAAATGTTCCTTAATGGTAACCAAGCACCATCCAATTTTCCTGGTGTCATGGTAAAGGATGCAGTCGTTCTCAGAGGCAATTAACCCCCTATTCCATATCCTCCTCCTATTCCTGACTCTCCTTTTTACTCTATTGCACCAGGTGAACAAAAACCAATTATAACTTGGACAGCTACTTGCAAGTTTTTAAGACCCCACACACCATGCAATTAACTAGGAAGTAGAACAGAAGCACTAAACACATTATTAGGGGAATTAACTGAGATGTCTCATGAAACCATGACCCTAAGCCTCTAAACTTAAGAACCAATCCCATGAGGTGTTTGGTTGTACAAGGGAGCTTCAAAAAGTTTGTGGAAAATTTCCATTGTATTTTAACTCCATGTTTCCACAAACTTTTTGAAGCCCCTTCATACATGAGCAACCTTGGGGTTGTTATTGTTGTTAAGTGCCATTGAGTTAGTTCCGACTCATAGCAACCCTGCATAGGGTTTCTGAGGAGCGGCTGGTGGGTTTGAACCATCAATCTTGCAGTTAGCAGTCCAGTGGTCCTCCTACAGCACCATACCAAGACTCCTTCTTTTTGTGTCATTGTTATAGATTTATCTATCACATAACTTTCACAAACTCAACTTATTACAGGTGTACAAGTCATTGACAGTAATAACAATTGGCTATGCAACCCTATCCTTAATCAATACAATTTTGCAGCACCATAAACTGAAATCAGTACTTCATAAGTAATAATCACCCTGTCCCTTTCTCCAGCCCCTGGCAACCACTAATAAACTTTGGTGTCTATACATTTGCCTGTTCTTGTCTTTTTATATAAGTGAAGTCATACAATATTTGTTCTTTTGTGATTGACTTATTTCAATCAGCATAATGTCTTCAAGTTCCATCAATATTGTAGTATGTATCAAGACTTCATTTGACTTATTGGCTAAGTAGTATTTTACCGTATATGTGTACAACATTCTCTTTATCCCATTTTACTTATACATTCATCTGCTGATGGGCATTTAAGTTGTTTCCATGTTTTAGTTATTGTGAATACTGTTGCAATGAACAATGGCATACATGTATCTGATTCACTCTCTGCTTTCAAGTTTTATGAGTATATAACTAAGAGTGGAATTGCTGGATCACAGGGTAGTTCTGGGACACAGTGACTCAGAAGGATAAGCACTGGATTGTGAACCACAAAGTCAGCGGTTCAAACTCACCAGCTGTTCTGCAGGCGACAGATGACGCTTTCTGGTCTAAAAATATTTACAGCTTCAGAAACCCTTTGCAGGGTCTCTATGAGTCGGAAGCAACTCAAAGGCACTTAACAACAACTTAACAACATGGTAGTTCTGTTTTTAGGTTTTCGAGGAAAAACCATACTGTTTTCCACGATTTGTGTTCCCACCAACAATGGATAAGAGTTGTGATGGTTAGTTTTGTATTCAAATTGGCTAGGTTATGGTGCCCAGTTGTTTGATAAAAAACTAGTCTAGATGGTGCTGTGAAGGTATTTTGTAGATGTGATTAACACTTAAAGTCAATTGACTCTAAATAAAGGAGATTGCTTTATTACTGTGGGTTGGCCTCAGCTAGTCACTTGAAGGCCTTAAGAGCAAATACTGAGGTTTCCAAGTGCAGGATTCTGCCTCAAGACCATAACACAGATATCCAACCACCAACTAGTTTAAATATTGTGGATTTGTTAGTCCCACAACTGTGTGAGCCATTCCTTAAACGCTCCCTTTCATGTTATCAGGAGTGACCAGTCCCTGGAGAAAGATATATACTTGGTAAAGTGGAGGTTTGGCAAAAAAGAAGAGGACCCTCAGCAATAAATTAACACAGAGGCAGCAGCAAAGAGCTCAAACCTAGCAATTATGAGGATGGTGCAAGACTGGGCAAGGTTTCATGCTGTTGTGCATAGGCTAACTATGAGTTGGAATTGGCTTGATGGCACCTAACAACAACAATATATACATAAATACAAAAAAATTTTCTGGAAAGTAAAATTTTGATCCGAAATAGTTGATTATTCTACAGTATGCAAACCATTCAATATCCACTTGTTCTATTAGAAAGAATGCCTTTTGGTCTATGTACAGGTTCCTCATGAGCACAATTAAATGTTCTGAAATAATCATTCTCCACAATGTTTTCCAAACCTTTTATGAGCCATACAGTTGAAAGCTTTTTCATGGTCAATAAAGTGCAGGTAAACATCTTTCTGGTATTCTCTGCTTGCAGCCAAGTTCCATCTGACGTCAGCAATGATATCCTTCATTGCATGTCCTCATCTGAATCCTGCTTCTTCCTCTGAAAGTTCCCTGCCAGTATACTGTTGCAACCATTTTTGAATTATATTTAGCTAAATTTTACTTCCATGTGATATTAACGATATTGCTCAATGGTTTCCACATTCTGTTGCGTCACCTCTCTTTGGAGTGGGCACAAATATGGATCTTGGCATAGATAAGTGAGTGCTTGCAGTACTACATCCGTTTGTTACAATATTTTAATTTGTATTCCGTGACTTCCCAGGGCCTTTTTCTGTGCCGATGCCTTCAGTGCACCTTGGATTTCTTCCTTTAGTATCATTGGCTCTTGATCATATGCGACCTCTTTAATTGGTTGAACATCAACCAGTTCTTTTTGGTACAGTGACTATGCATTCCTTCCATCTCTTTTTGATGCTTTCTGCATCATTCAATATTTTGCTGAAAGAATCCTTCAGTATTACAAGTGGAGACTTGAATTTTTTCCTTGGTTCTTTTAACTTGAGGGATGTTGAGTGTGTTCTTTCCTTTTGGTTTTACAACTCCAGATCTTTGCACATTGCATTATAATATTTGACTTCATCTTCTCAAGCTATCTTTTGAAATTTTCTGTTCAGCTCTTTTACTTCCTCATTTTCCCATTTGTTTTAACAATGGAAATGTTAAACAACAACAACAACAACAACAAAAAATATATATATATATTGTATTCTGTTTGTGCTCCTCTCCCTTGATGGTCCTAGGGTCCTCGGTTTCTGGACTGTAAAATTAACCACTCCCCCAATTTTGTTACAAAGCTTCTACCTTTACAATTGTGACAGTCTCAATTAGTCATGATAACAATTACTCACTATTGAATCATACAGTGTTATTGTTAAGTGTGGTTGAGTGGGTTCTGACTCATAGCGACCATGTATAGGGTTTCCAAGGAGTGGCTGGTGATCTTGAACCGCCAACCTTGTGGTTCAAACTGATATTGCAGTCCAGCACATTAACCCGTGGTGCCTCATAGTTTATATATATTGTGCCAGTATATGTTGTTTTTAAGTGCCATTTAGTCAAAGAAGTTCCAACTCATAGGACCCATTAAAGGATTTCTGAGGCTGTAAATCTTGTGGGAGCAGAAGGCCTCATCTATCTCCTGAGGACTGGCTGGTGAATTCAAGCCACTGACCTTGTCATTTACTTACAGTCCAATGCTTCTCCTACAGTGCCACCATACTCTAACACACACACACATTTATATCAATGAAATGGCTTACAGAGTTGTAATAGCTGTAGAGTGGGCAAGTTTCAAGTCCATGGGTAGATGTCATACTGAAGTTTTCTAGCCATGTAGTTGCAGGAACTGATAAATTTAAAATCAGCAGGTCAGCTGGCAGGCTTCTGGCTGCAGAGATAAATGAATCCAAGGTTGGCAGGTAAGGTGGCAGGCTACTGACAACTCCCAGGATTGGCAGACAACATGGCAAGCTGGCTGACTGAAGTCCAAAGAACTGGAGGTCAGATGGCAGGCTAGATGCAGGATCCAGACTTAACAAAAAGCAAGTAAGCTTTGTTCAAGTGTCCAATATATTGGTAGCAGGCCACACCCCTGAGGAAACTTATTTTCAATTAATTGGCATCTCATGGAAGAGCTCATCATGGAAGGGATTACATTATATTAGATCTCATCCTTGCTCTATCATTCGTCTGTCAGTTTGTTATACTGTGGTGGCTTGCATGTTGTGATTCTGGAAGTTATGTCACAGGTATTTTAAATACCAGCAGGGTCACCCACGGTAGACAGGTTTCAGCTGAACTTACAGACGAAAATAGACTAGTAAGGAGGAGAAACGGATTACTTCCAAATATTTATTCACTGCAAGCTCTTTAAAAAAACAAAAACAAAAAACACTCAGGCATATATAATAATTTAAACCACCAAAGGGCACATTCTGCAAGCCTGCCTCCTGGCCACCAGCTCTCAGTCCCTCTCTTTCCATGAATCTAGTCCTCAGCTGCTCCCTCTCTCCATGTCCCCATCTCTGCCTCCATCTCTGGTGTCGCTGCTTCTC
>NW_006408580.1:12286362-12291669 GCF_000296735.1 Chrysochloris asiatica
TGCTGGGTAAGGTGGAGGGTCAGAGAAAAAGAGGAAGACCCCCAACGAGATGGATCAGCCAGGTGACATCATTGATGGCATCAAGTGTGGCAGCGGTAGTGAGGTTGGCCCAGAATCGGACATTGTTTCGTTCTGCTGTGCATGGGGTCACTATGAGTCGGTTCCGACTTGATGGCACCTGACGACAACAACAACTTATAGATCATTCATACTGTGAATGCATGTCTGAAATATATTCACAGAAAAACTGTTAATTGAATCATATTTTAAATGCAATTATTTAAGGAAGAGCCTTTCTGTAATAAAAGAAATTACCTCAAAATTAATGTTCTAAATTCAATGGACAGGGTATCAAATTTTCTTTATGTTGGACACACTGTGTATATTACCTAGAACCATTTGAAACCTAGACTTTGTATTTGGACAATTGTTGCACATCTAGTACTTCAGGACTTTTTAATCAATCAATAAATCAAACATTGTATCTGTTGAGGATAATGGGGATGGTTGAACAATATGGCGCACATGATTAATCCCACTGAACTGTACATGGGAAAAAATGTTAAAATGACAAATGTTTTGTTACATTTATAAGTTAAATTGTACAGCATGAAAATGGAATAAAAAGAAATGAGCCATGAAAAGACACAGAGGAACCTTAAATGCATATTGCTTAAGGAAAGAAGCCAGACCAAAAAGTTATACACATTATGATTCTAATTATATGTCTTTCTGGAAAAGGCAAAACTATAGAGACAATGAAAAGATCCTTGCTTGTCAGGGGTTTGAGATAAAGAAGCAAGGGAGAGGTGAATAGGTGGAACACAGGACATTTTAAGAATCGTAAAACTATTCTGTATGATACGGTACTGGGGAACACATGATATTATGTATTTGTCAAAACTGGACAGCAAAAAAGTGAACCCTAATGTGAACTGTGGACTTAGTTGTTAGGTGCCATTAAGTCAGCCTGACTCATAGTGACCCCACTCACAAGCGAGCTTGATAAATCTCTCAATACTAGCAAGCTAGAAGAACAATCTGAAAAAAGAATGAAAACATCTGAATAAAGCAAGAATTTATGTGGGATACCATGAAGAGTAATAACTTACTGGAATTCCAGACAGGAAGAGACAATAAAAAGCACAAAGAAAACTGTTGAAGAGTTGCTGAAAGAAAACTTTTTGAACATCATAAAAGATGAGAAGATAAGCATACAAGAATCTGAAAGAATTCCAAACAGGATACGTCCCCAAAGAAAATAAAACTTCCCCAAACCAAAGACAAGGAAAAATTCCTGAGAGCAGTTCAGGAAAAACTAAAAAGTTACCTCCAAAGGAACAGAGAACCCCAAGACCATCAAGAAAGAAGAATATGAGCAAAACGTGGGACCCTTACCAGAGAGGCAGCGATACTAGAGATGGAGGCAGAGGTGATGGCATGGAGATACAGAGCAGGTGAGGACTCCGGACTCATGGAAAGAGGAAGGCTGTGTGCCGGTGGCCAGGAGACTGACGTGCAGAATGTGCCCTTGGGTTATTTAAATGATCATATATTCCTGAGTGTTTTTGTGTACATCAAAAAACAAAACAAAACAAAACAAAAACCCAGAAGGCATAGAAGCAAATACTGTTAAATGATGATGCATGAAGGGGACTGTGATCATTGCAATGAACAAAACACAATAGGATGAGTGCAAAACCGATGTCCTGCCATGTAAACTATCATTCAATTCACAATAAAAGCTTAAAAAACAAAACTAAACTAAACTCTGATTTCTCAGCAGAAACTATACAGGCAAGATGATAATGGGATGAAATATACAAAATTTTGGAAGAAGAAAACTGCCAAGCAAGAGTAACATGTCCAGCAAAGCTGTCTCTCAAGTATGACAGTGAAATTAGGACAATTTCAGATGAAAAGAATTTGTAATAAATAACAAGACCAACTTTACAAAAATACTAAATGGTATTCTTTGGACTGAGAACCAACAACAATAGACAATAACTGAGATTACATACATGAAAACACCACACAGAGCTCATTCCAGATATTGAAGTAGGAGCTCTGGTAGCGTAGTGGTTACAAGTCAGGCTGCTAGCCTCAAGGTCAGCAGTTCGAAACTACCACCCGTTCCGTGGGAGAAAGATGAAGTGTTCTGCTCCCGTGAAGATTTATATCCTTGGAAACCCTGTGCAGGGTCACCATGAGTTAGAATCGACTCCACGGTATTTAACAACAACAAGTAAAATAAACCTACAAGACTGAAAACAGGGGACCAAAGATATCAATTTATAATGAAGTCAATTACAAAGCCAAAAGGGGGAATAGTGTAAGTATAGAACTTCCAAATGGCAAGGAAGTTAAGTAGATTTTGAGACAGCAAGCTGTTTTAAAAAGGGAAGAAAAATTAATAAATTACAGGGCAACCTCAAAGAAAATGAATACACTTTCATATCAAAATAAAAAAGAGGAAAGTCAGAAAGATTTAGTGAACATTAAAACAACAGTAATGAAGAAAATGAACATAAAATCTACAAACAAAATGAATTTAGTACAGAAATTTATGGGGAAAGAAGAAATTAGCAACACCATAAAAAACCACACAGCAAATTGACAGCAACTAATTCAAATCTATCAATAGATTTTACTTAATGTAAATGGATTAAATGCACCAGTCAAGAGACTGAGTCACAGAATGTATACAAACTTGGTACATACACACAGTGAAATAGTATGCAACAGTGAAGAATAATGACAAATCTGTGAAATACCTCATAACATGGATGAACCTGAAGGACATTTTGCTGTGTGAAATTAGTCAATCACAAAAGGACAAATATTGTAGGAGACTACAGTTGTAAAAAGTTAAGAATAGGTTTTCTTGCTAAAAGAAATATTCTAATGGGGACTTCTGGTAAAATGGTGAACTAGGCAGACACACTAACTACATGGACCCTATACAACAAAAATATGACAGACAAAATAAAACAAAAACAGATAAAATTTCTGACACTCTGAACTTAAGAAGAAAGGTTGGAGAGGTGGATGGAGTGCTTGCTGGGAAGAGAGGTCAAGCAGGGACAGCAAGAGAGGGGAACTGACTGATGAACAGCTGGCCAGACTTGGCTCAACCATCCTGTGAGCAACTTTGGCAGAGGAGGGAGGCTTGGCAGAGCAGCTTCACAGAGGCGACGAACAGGTGTGATTTCTTCTTTTTCTCTATGCTCTCCTGGTGACCAGAAGTGTGGCCAGCTCCCACCCTTATCCACCACCAATGCATAATCTGTTCTCTGCAGAGTTTGGAGTCATGTGGTTGGGAGCCATGCCAGTGTGAGGTGCGGGCTGGCTACACCACTTTGGTGTGCCAAATTAGTGCCTGAATTCACATGGGCTCCGCTCCAGACCTACAAAACCTGTGGAGCCACAAGACCAGCATTTAACCAGTTACCCTGCTGCCAGCTTCCCTGTGGAAACTGGATAGATACCGAGACCAGCTGCATCAAGGGCCCCCATGAACTACTTCTGGATTGAGTGCCCTGAACATAGAAAACATGGAGGCCAATAGGAACTCCATCTAGGGTCAGGAATTCTGCTGTCAAATTACTTCCATAACCACCATGTGAGCTCTTGGTCAAAGAAACAATCTATGATGGTTACGGGGTGTGGGGAAAGGAAAATTATTCATGTGGGCAGATACATGTTAACATGGGTGACAGAGCAGGCAATATGTAACAAGAGAAAAGTTAGCAGAGGAAAGATAAAAGTAGTGAAACACAGGGAGGAATGCAATAGCTAAATGCTGCTAACTGTTGGTACATGGAAGGGACTGTAAACATATAATGAAGCAAAGTATATAATTTGTTGCATGTAAAAATTATGATCTGCTCTGTAAACCTTCACTCAATTCACAATAAAAAGTGGGGATTTTTTTTTTGTTTTTTTAAAAAAAGAAAGATTCTATGATAGTTACTGGGGGTGGGAGGGAAGGGGAAAATATTCACTGGTAGATGGTAGAAACATGCCAACATGGACAATGGAGAAGGTAATATGCAACAAGAAGGTGGTTGGTACAGGAAAAATGAAAATAGTGGAAGACAAAGTACATAGAGGTAAATACTGTTCATTGATGGTACCTGGAAGGATTGCTATCATTGTTATGCCACAAAGCATATGATTTGTTGCATGTGGGACTGATGACCTGTTCTGTAAATCTTCACTTAATCTACAATAAAACACTTTCTAAAAAGGAAGCAATGAAAGAAGGAAGTCACAGGTTTTCAGATTTCTGGAATAACAAAAAAGAAGGAAATTGCTTTTGTCTTTGATTTTCATGTACTGAAAGGGAAACTAGATATACTTATTTTCGCATTAGGGCAAACCATTGGGAACTTCCCTACAAATAAAAAATGGGAAAGGAAAGAAGGGGGAAAGGAAAAGAAAGAATAGAGGGAAAAAAGGTTTGGAAATGGAGAGCGGTGGTGGCTGTGCGACATGGGAAGTGTGGTTGGCATAGCTTGGCTGTACATGTAAAAATGGTTGAAATGGCAAATGTTTTGTTGTTTGTATAGTATTAAAAAAGCAAGCAAACCCCCCACAAAAGACAAAAGTATGTGATACAAAGTCTCACCATCCTGGCTTCTAAGGAGCATTCTAGCTATACTTCTTCCAATACAGATTTGTTCCTTCTATTTAATACCCTTTGCCAACACCGTCATTCAAAGGCATCAATTCTTCTCTGGTCTTCCTTATTCATTGCCCAGTTCCCACACGCATATGAAGCGATTGGAAATACCATGGCTTTGGTCAGACACACCTTAGTCCTCAAAGTGACGTCTTTACTCTTTAACACTTTAAAGAAGTTCCTTGCGGCAGATTTGCCCAATACAGTACGTCTTTTGATTTCTTGACTGCTGCTCCCATGAGCATTGATTATGGATATAAGTAAAATGAAATTCTTGACAACGTCAATCTTTCCACCATTTATCATGATGTCTACTGGTTCTGTTGGAAGGATTTTGTTTTCTTTACATTGGGCTATGGTATGGTGCTGTAGGATGCTGCAAGATGGCAAGGTCAGTTTGAACCATAAGTTGGCAGTTCAAACTTACCAGTCACTCCTCAATAACCCTATGTTGTTGTTGTCGTTGTGTGCCGTCAAGTCGGTTCAGACTTAAAGTGACCCTGTATATGGTTTCTGAGGAGCAGCTGGTGAGCTTGAACCGCCAGCCTTGCGGTTCAAACCGACTTTGCAGTCCAGCGCACCACACTCGGAAACCCTATACTGAGTTGCTATGAGTTGGAACC
>NW_006408580.1:12292227-12294814 GCF_000296735.1 Chrysochloris asiatica
CTATTCACAATCTTCAAAATGTGAAAAAAATCCAAATACCCACCAGCAGATGAATGGATAAACAAAATGTAGTACATACATACATACGATACATACTCAGTCAAAAGGAGAGATGAAGTTCTGATACACACCACAACATGAATGAACCTTCAAAACATCATGCTGAGCAAAATAAGTCAGTCTTAAAAAACCAAATCTCACTTATATGAAATCAGCATACACATGCCACTGCTATTGTTGCTGTGTGCCATTGAGTTGATTAAGACTCATAGTGACCCTGTCTCTATAGTGTTTCCAAGACTGAAAATCTTTGTTGTTGTTGTCAGGCACCATCGAGTCGGAACCAACTCATAGGGACCCCATGCACAGCAGAATGAAACAATGTCCGATGCTGGGCCAACCTCACTACCGCTGCCACATTTGACGCCATCAATGATGCCACTTGGCCCATACATCTCGTTGGGGGTCTTCCTCTTTTTCTCTGACCCTCCATCTTAACCAGCATGACATCCTTCTCCAGGGACTGTTCCCTCCTGACAACATGTCCAAAGTATGAGAGACGAAGTTTAGCCATCTTGGCCTCCAAGGAGCACTCCGGCTACATTTCTTCCAAAATGGATCTATTGGTTCTTTTGGCAGCCCATGGCACTTTTAGTATTCTCCTCCAACACCACAATTCAAAGTCATCAATTCTTCTACGGTCTTCCTTATTCACTGTCCAGCTTTCGCATCCATATGAAAATCTTTACAGGACCAGAAAACCTCATCTTTCTCCTGCAGAGCATGGCTGGTGGATTTGCAGTTAGCCCATCATGTTACCCACTACGACACCAGAGCTCCTTAGCAAACATGGATACCAAAAATGATTAGTGATTATCAGTGTTGGGAGGCTAGCACTCGTCTGTCAGTTTGTCATACAGTGGTAGCGTGTTGAGGTGCTGTGATTCTGGAAGCTATGCCACGAGTATTTTAAAGACCAGCAAGGTCACCCATGGTAGACAGGCTTCAGATGAGCTTCCAGATGAAGGCAGACTAGGAGGAAGGAGAGATGAACTACTTCCGAATATTTAGTCACTGAAAACCTTATGAATAGCAGAGAAATACTATCAGATATAGTGCCTGAAAATGAGCCTCTCAGGTTGGAAGGCACTCAAAATGGTACTGGGGAAGAGCTGCCTCCTCAAAGTAGAGTTGACAGTGATGATGCAAATGAAGTAAAGTCTTCAGGAGTAAAGCACTCGGGACCTTCATTTGCTAATGGGGAACAACTCAAAATAGAGAGAAACAGCTGTAAACATCCATTAATAATCAGAAGGTGGAATGTACGAAGTATGAATCTAGGAAAATAGGAAATTATAAAAAATGAAATGGAACACAAAAACATCGAGATCTTAGGCATTGTTGTTGTTATGTGCCATAGAGTTGGTTCTGACTCACAGCGACCCTGTTGTACAGGGTTTCTGAGGCTGTAAATCTTTACGGGAGCAGAAAGCCTCATCTTTCTCCCACGGAACAGCTGGTAGTTTCGAACTGCTGACCCTGAGGTTAGTAGCCTGGTTAGTAACCACTACGTTACCAGAGCTCCTTATCTTAGGCATTAGTGGACTGAAATGGACTGGTATTGGCCATTTTGAATCTGACAACCACATGGTTTACTATGCCAGGAATGAAAAGGAATGGTGTTGCATTCATCATCAAAAAGAACATATCAAGATCTTTCATGAGGTACAACGCTGTCTGTGATAGGATAATATCCATGCTCCTACAGGGAAGACCAGTTAATACTACTATTATTCAAATTTACGCATCAGCTGCTAAAGCCAATGACAAAGAAATAGAGGAATTCTACCAACTTCTTCAATCTGAAATTGATCAAACATGCAATCAAGATATATTGATAATCTTGGAATACCTAAAAGGAGTTCTAGAACTTGCCCAGCGAAATAGACCTCTTGTGGAGCCTTTGCAGTATGTAGGACCTTATATGGAAACCTGAGCCACACCCAGAACATTCTGTGGTGGGACATTCCCACTAGAAAGGACAAGCAGACCAGCCTGTAACAGCTAGAGCAACAGAAGATACATCTTCAAAGAGAGATCAGTAGGAAAAATCCAAAACAAAAATGGCAGTATGATTGACTACTACAAGAATAAGCAAGTTGATTGCCAGGAAGTCATCAAGGCAAGCAATCAAGTCCCTTCAGGACAAACCCTCCTCTAAGACTGAAACTCAGAGGGAATACATGAGCAGGCATGTAAGCTTGCTGGCAACCACATTGGCCTCCTGCTGACTGAAAGAGGGGGAAAGGTAGCAATTAAGAAATGGACTGAGTTCAACCACATTCCATGGAATCCTGTTCATTTGGAGATGAGAGAGAGAAGATTAAGGGCTGGTTGGTCCAAAGAGTGGTGAAACCTGGGGACACCTGAGCCCATGGACAAGGAAATAGCCATGGAGGGCTAGAGCTGAGAGTGAAGCATCCAACTGATATGGAGGGAGGGGAGACACACAAGAACACCCAAACTTGCAGAAAGTACTTACTTGACCTAATCTTGATGGCTTGATAATCAGAACTCAACTAGAGGA
>NW_006408580.1:12305048-12327024 GCF_000296735.1 Chrysochloris asiatica
GTGCCGTGGGCTGTTGTAAGAATAAACAGATCTGTGTTGGAAGAAGTGCAGCCAGAGTGCTCCTTGGAGACCAGGATGGCCAGACTTTGTCTCTCATACTTTGGACATATTGTCAGGAGGGACCAGTCACTGGAGAGGGATATCATGTTTGGTAAGGTCAGAGAAAAAGAGGAAGGCCCCCAGCAAGATGGATTGGCAAAGCGGCAGCATCAATGGGCTCAAGCGTGACAACAATTGTGAGATCAGCCCAGGACTGAGCAGTGTTTCGTTCTGTTGTTCATAGGGTCACTCTGAGTGGGTACCAACTTGTTGACATCTAACAACAACAAGTGTTGGGAGGGAGGAGAAAAAGGGGATTTTTTTGCTTAAGGGCCACTGAATTTCTGTTAATGATGGTAGACTAATTTGGAAAAGGAAAGTGAGACCAACCAAGAGATAAGAAGTCTTCACATCAAGGATCAAACCTATCCCCTCTATACACAGGGTTGATAGGGAGAGGCAACTTAGACATTGGCTACCTAAAATGGGCAGGTGTGTGTTTGTGGCGTCTATCAAGGCACAGAATGGCTGGCTTACAAGTTTTCAGAAGGAAGTTTAGTTTCAGAGTGTGCCGGGTAAGGTAGAATCCCCACTGAATAGTTTTTCTCTTGTCTAAACAGGTCTGGTGAAGGAAGATGGGGATAGGATTCATTGATTCAATAGTGAGTAATTGTTATCATGTCTAATTACGATCATCACAACCATAAAGGTAGAAGTTGTGTAACAAAAAGTGGGGAGTAGTTAATCTTAAATTCCAGAAACAGAGGACCCTAGGACCATCAAGGCAGAAGAGCATGAGTGGAATGTGGGACCCTATCCAGAGAGGCAGCTAGCAATACCAGAGATGGAGGCAGAGGTGATGGCATGGAGAGGTTGAGCAGCTGAGGACTCTAAACTCGTGGAAAGAGAAAGGCTGTGTGCTCGTGGACAGGGGGCTGACTTTCAGAATGTGCTCTTTGGTTGTTTAAATGATTCTATATCCTTGAGTGGTATATAATTTTTATATACAAAAAAAAAGAGGGGAAGTTTTCTTGATAAAAGAGACAATCTATGATGGTTTTGGGGGGAGGAGGAAATGATACATATGCTAGAGGGTAGACACGTGTTGATGTGGGTGACAGGGCAGGCAATATACAACTGGAAAGAGGTTGGCAGAGGAAATATGGGGGTGGTGGGAAACACAGTGAATAGAGGTAAATGCTGTTAACTGTTGGTTTATGGAACGGACTGGAACCATGTAATGAAGCAAAGTATATGATTTGTTGGATGTAAAACTGATGATCTGCTCTGTAAACCTTCATTGAATCATTCAATGCACAATAAAAAGTTTAAATAATAGTAAAAAATAAGGATAGTAAGACTGTTGTACAACTTGAAGAATATAATTGTTGTTGTTGTTGTCAGGTGCCATCGAGTCGGAACCGACTCATAGCGACCCCATGCACAGCAGAACGAAACAATGTCCGATCCTGGGCCAACCTCACTACCGCTGCCACACCCGAGTCCATCAATGATGCCACCTGGCTGATCCATCTCATTGAGGGTCTTCCTCTTTTTCTCTGACCCTCCACCCTACCCAGCATGACATCCTTCTCCAGCGATTGTTTCCTCCGGACAATATGTCCAAAGTAGGAGAGACGAAGTTTAGCCATCCTGGCCTCCAAGGAGCTCTCTGGCTGCACTTCCTCCAAAACAGATTTATTGGTTCTTTTGGCAGTCCATGGCACTTTCAGTACTCTCCTCCAATATAATTATAATTAGTGCTACTAAATTGTGCATTTAGAAATTATTAAGATGTTTTGTTATGTATATTTTCACACCACAATAATTTTTTTTTCAAAGTCCTATTAATTTGAAAAACAATATTTTATATTATGAAAACAATGATATCTGTTGAGTTCCTACAGCCGATACCTAGGATGTATGTGACCACAGACCATAGAGAACAGATGTTAAAATTCCAGAAGGTGTTCAACTGGATCGGAGGACAAGCTGCCTCCCAGGGTGAATTGGTTAGACAAATAATGTGTGAAAGTGCCAGACAGACGCCCAAGGAAATGACCACAGTGCAGTGGAATTAGGGCCTGGTGCGTCAGTGCCCAGGAGAATTGATGCGATGATTTGGGGTGCAGTCCTAAGAGCAAAGCTTTCCTCAGGAATGAGCCTGGAGAGGGTCAAGGGAGCTGGGGTCCAGTTCAGCACACACCAGGAGGCTGGGCCTCCCCTACTACTGCCAGCCTCCTCAGGGAGCCGGGCCACACTCCAGCAATCAAAACAGGAGGCTGTGGAGACACAGCTGGGCCCAGCTTACTACACAGTTAAGTGAGAAGAAAAAACCCCCAAAGCAAATACTTGCAATATTTAGAGCTTTAGGATGCCCATGTTTTATTCATACACATTAGTATGGGGTCTGCAGGCCCCTGGAGTCTGAAGGAAATTAGAAAATCACAGAATGTCAGGGCTAGAAGAAGCCTGGGGAGTGATCTAATCCAGGCCTTCTTTTTGCAGAAGAGGAAATTGAGGCCCACAGAGGGAGGCGACCTGAGGTTACAGCCAGAGAAAGAGGCAGGCTTAGGCTTAGTGTCGTCACACTTCCGGACCTCTGCTGTTGCTTCTCTCTGGCCCACCTGCCTGCCTGCCTTTCATCCTTCCTCTCAACCTTTTTTTTCAGGCCCGCTTGGAGTCCCTGGTGGCACAGACAAGCACAAGAGGTTGGCAGTTCAAGTCCACCCAGAGATATCTCAGTAGAAAGTCCAGGGAATCTGCTTCCAGAGAATCAGTCATTGAAAACCCCATTGATTGCAGTTCTGCTCTGACACACATGGGGTTGCGGTGAATAGGAACGGACTCAACAGCAACTGGTGCTTCTGAACAAGACCTGGGCTATGCTACTGGTTAGCTTCAAACCCTGTGGAGACTAGGGACTAGTTGAAGCCACAAGGTCTGACCAACCCCGAACCTAATCCACTGCCAGTGGCTATAAATCTTTAAAGGGGCAGGCAGCCTCATCTATCTCCCCAGGAGTGGCTGGTGGGTTTGAACCACTTACTTTTTGGTTAGAAGACCAATGTCTAACCCACGGTGCCACCAGGGCTCCTTCAAGGTCTGACCAGGCCTTGGGAAATCAGAAGCTTATATCTGGGGTGGTTCTAGGGCATTGAGGCATAGAGGACAAATCAACAAGAAATCACACCATGCATTCATAAGACTTTCAGTCAAAACCGGAAATGGAGTCCACAGGTACAAGTGCTTTGCTTCTTCTCAGGCGCTCTTCTTTCAGAAGTGCCAACATCCCACCCTGCCTTGCCTCCCCTCCAGCTGTGAGCCTCTGGAAGGTAGTTCCCCTGTGCTTCATCATCACAATTCTAGGTTCCTAGATACTAAGGATGGCAGTTGACTCTGCGAACATTGAATGAGAATTTGAGAGGTGTGACGTTTATAATTGGCTAATGGAAGGAGCTCTGGTAGCGTAGTGGTTACTAATCAGGCTGCTAATCTCACAGTCAGCAGTTCAAAACTACCAGCTGTTCCACGGGAGAACGATGAGGCTTTCTGCTCCCGTAAAGATTTACAGCCTCGGAAACCCTGTACAGGATCGCTATGGGTTGGAACCGACTCGAAGGCACTTAACAACAACAACAAAGATTTACAGCTTCGGAAACCCTGTACAGGGTCGCTATGAGTCAGAACTGACTCCACGGCACGTATCTCTTCCAGTCATGTCTTTGTAACTCCCACCAAATGACTTTTTCATGATGGGTGCGGGTAAGAGAAGATGGAGGAATATGCTGATGGGATTACATGGTTCAGTATAATGGTGCCTGTAAAAACTTGGAACTCTAATGAGGAATTTGGTCAATTTTGCCTTCCTGCTGGGTGTAAAATGAGTCATCTTGGTGATGTAAGGGGGCTGTACACTCCTTTGCTTGACTAACCAAGCTTGCCTCTACCTTCAGTTCTTGTGACTCAAGCCCTCGGCCTGACCTAATTTTCCAACTTCCACAGCCCTGGGAGTCAACAGCTCAATTGTGCATGAGTAAGGAGTAGCCTCCAGACTGATGTCTGAACTGCAGATTCGGGACTTGCCAGCCTCCACAACCGTGTGTGCCATTCCCTTGATGGCTTGTGAATTCTGGGAAACACTGCATTGGATTGCTGAGCCCTGGGACATGGGGGCGAATACAAAGGGGAGGAGTAGTGATTGATATCAAGGATTATGGAGTGTCCCCTCACCTATCTTTAGGAGTTCTGGTGTGGCGCTGTAGGATAAGCACTGGACTACTAATTGCAAGGACAGCAGTTCAAGCCCACCAGCGACTCCTCGGAAACCCTATACTGGGCACTTAACAATAATCTTTATAGGAGCAGACAGCAAGGCCTTTTTCCTCATGATGATCCTGCTAATGGAAATTATTGTCGTGGTGTTTGAGGCTGTAAATCTTTATCGGAGCAGACTGCCTCATCTTTCTCCCACAGAGTAGCTAATGGGTAGGCTTAAACTCAACCTTTCGGTTTGCAGGTGAGTGCTTAACCACTGTGCCACCAAGGCTCTTCTTTCTCTACTACAGGGGTGAAAAATTTGTCTTCCTAAACTTGCCCTCAGCGTCCTGGTGTATGTAGGATAAGCACTGAACTGCTAACCGCCAGATCAGTGGTTCAAACCCAACAGCCACTCCTCGGAAACCCTATACAGGGTTACTATGACTTGGAACTGACTCGGTGGAACTTAACAACAACAATGAACTTGCTTGCCTGCTGGTAATGGTACTATCTCCATCTTCTCCTCTGCCTTTCGTTCTGACCATGGATGAGATGGCTGTACCTGAGGAAGTCATCTTGGAATCCTGAGGAGGAAATTGATCAGACCTCTTGGAGCCTGTGATAAGTTAAGGTTTTGACTGAGCCAGAATTCTCAGTATTTTGGCAGTTAAGACATAGTAATCTCCTATATAAGGAGCTCTGGTAGCGTAGTGGTTACGGATCGGGTTGCGAACCTTAAAGTCAGCAGTTCGAAACTGCCAGCTGTTCCGTGGGAAAAAGATGAGGCTTTCTGCTCCCATAAAGATTTACAGCCTCAGAAATCCTGTACAGGGTCGCTATGAGTCGGAACCGACTCCACGGCACATAACCACCACCACCCCACCAATCTTCTATATAGGAGTCCAGGATAATGCACTGGACCACAAGGTTGGTTTGAACCCCAAGGTCAGCGGTTCAAATTCACCATTCAATCCTCAGAAACCCTATACAGGCTCACTATGAGTCAGAATCAATTCAATGGCACTTAACAACAGTAACAACAATCCCCCAGATGAGAGGTCACATAATGTAATCAACTCGATGATAAGATGTACTATGAGTAGCTAATCAGTTGAAAGGAAGTTTCCTTGGGGGTGTGATTGCTTACAATTTATATAGAACATGTGGACAAAGCTTGCTACTTTCTGTTGGGTCTGGATCCTGCATCTGGCTTGTCATCTGATATCCAGTTCTTTGGACTTGAGCCAGTGGCATGCTCTGTTGCTAGCCAATCCTAGGCGTTCTCACCAGCCTGTCATCTTACCTGCCTGACCTGTCTACCTGCAATTTGACTGGCCAATCTTGGTTCATCTGACCCACCGACTTGGGACTTGCCCACTCTACCACCATGTGAGCTATCCTATATATATATACACACACACACACACACACACACACACACACACATATATATATATGGAGCCCTGGTAACATAGCGTAGCGGAATATGAGTTAGGCTGCTGACCACAAGGTCAGCAGTTTGAATCTGCCATTCACTCTGTGGGAGAAAGACGAATATTTCTGCGCCTGTAAAGATTTGCAGTCTTGGAAACCCTATACAGGGTCATTATGAGTCAGCCAACTCAGTGGCACATAATCACCATAGATATATATATAGAGAGAGAGATAAAGAGATACACATACACACACATATATGTATATATATACATGCATGGTGTGGCACTGTAGGATAAGCACTGGACCATAAGGTCAGTTTGAACTGCAAGATAAGTGGTTCAAATGCACCAGCCGTTCCTTGGAAACCCTATACAGGATCGTTATGAGTCAGAACAGTCTCAACAGCACTTAACAACAACAACAACGTATATACACACATATCTATACACATATATTTGTTGTTAGGTGCTGTTCAGTCAGTTCTGACTCATAGTGATCCTATATATGGTTTCCAAGAAGCAGCTAGTGGATTTGAACCTCCAACCTTGTGATTAGCAGTCCAGTACTTATCCAGCAGCACCACACCAGGACACTCTCTCTTACTTTCAGTCTTTCGCTCTCTCTCTCTATTTCACTGGTTTTGCTCTATAGAGAACCCAGCCTAAGACAGAGGTGAAGAAATGATTCCAACACTAGTAACCAACTCCCTTCGGAGAAACAACAACAAAAGCTTCTAATACAAAGGGACTTCAAAACATTTGTGGAAAACTTCCATTATCTTTTTTTGTTTATTGTGAATTGAGCGATAGTTTACATGGGAGAACATTGGTTTTGCACTCATCGTTTCATTGCAATGATTACAATCTTCTCTGTGCATCATCATTCAACAAACAATATTTGCTTCGATTCCCTCAGGGTTGTTTTTTTTGGTTTTGTTTTGTTTTTTTTTTTCAGGGAGAGGGGGATGCACACAAAAACACTCAGAAATACATATAATAATTTTAAAAAAATAAAGAGCACATTTTACAAGCCTGCCCCTGGATGCCACCACTCAGTCTTTCTCTTTCTATGAGTCCAGAGTCCTCAGCTGCTCAATCTCTCCATGTCCTCATCTCTGCCTCCATCTCTGGTGTTGCTGTTTTTCTGGATAGGGTCCCACATTCCACTCCTGCTCTTTTCCCTTGACCATTATCTTTTAATACCATTTCCCATGAACTTTTTGAAGACCCCTCATATGCTGTATTTGTTTCCTAGGGCTGCTGTAACAAAATACAACCAACTAGGTTGTTCTGGAGGTTAGGAGGATGAGAGCAGGCTATCAGCCATGATTCCTTCTGAAGCTTGAGGAAGAATCTGTCCATACCTCTGTCCCAGCTTCTGGTAGCTCTAGGTGTTCCTTGACTTGCAGCTTCAGGATCACATGATGTCCTCTACCTCCTGCCTATTCCCTTTTCTAAGGTCACCAGTTATATAGGATTGTTGTTGTTATGTGCCGTTGAGTTGATTCTGACCCATAACGACCCTATATCGGGCTTCCGAGGAGCAGCTGGTGAGCTTGAACTGTCAACCTTGCAGTTCAAACGGCTTTGCAGTCTGGCGCATTAACCCACAGTGCCACACCAGGACTCCTATATAGGATTAGGACCCACTCTAATCCAGTGTGGCCTCATGTGAACTGGCAACAACTTCAAAGGCCCTATTTTTATGCAGGAGTCCTGGTGTGGCACTGTAAAACCAGTACTGGACTGCTAACCGCAAGCTCGGCAATTCAAGCCCACCCTCTGATCCTCAGAAACCCTATACAGGGTCACTTGATAGAAATCAACAATATTTGTATGCAGGATCATATACACAGGTACAGAGGCTGAAGACTCAACATATCATTTAGGGGGACATAATTTAATCAATAACACATTTAAGTCTCTAATACTTGAGTTTTCTGTTGCTCAAGCAGAAGACAGTCAACAGTATTGAATGCTACGGAAATGTGTCAGTGTAACAGAGTACACAACTCATATCAGCAGATGCCTTGTTGTTGTTAAGTGCCATCGAGTCATTTCCAACTCACAGCAACCCTGTATAGGGTTTCTGAGGAGTCCCTAGTGAGTTTGAACCACAGATCTTACCATCTAGTGCTTATCCTATAGCGCCACACCCAGACTTACAGAGAGATATACAGGTCATGTGGCTCTGTCGGATAAGCACTGGACTGCAAATCACAAGGTTAGGAAGTTCAAATCCACCAGCCACATTACAGTAGAAATATGAGGCTTTCTGTTCCTGCAAAGATTTACAGCCTCAGAAACCCTATAGATGGTTGCTATGAGTCAGAATTGACCCAACGGCCCTGAACAATGACACAACTTGAGCGTACATGGTTGGAGTAGGTTTCGTTGTTTTTAAGCACCGCTAAGTCAGTGCTGACTCATAGCGACCCTGTATAGAGTTTTTGAGGAGCAGCTAGTGGGTTTGAACTACCAGCCTTGTGGATAGCAGTCCAGTGCTTATCCTACAGTGCCACACCAGTTTAATCCAGTAATGTAATGATTTGACCGAGAACTTGGTTTCTTTTTCTCTTTCCCTGCCCACTCTTAAATCAATCACTGTATTAAAAATGATAGCATCATTCAGAAACTCCCCTGGAGCTAGGGGCAGTTCATTTCCTTCCAAATCACATGGTTGATCCACAATGAAGGTCAAGGAGTCTGCAAAGAAAAATCTAGATGTTGTTGTTGTTATGTGCTGTTGAGTAGATTCCGACCCATAGTGACCCTGTGGGCTGGTGAGCTCGAACCATTGACTTTACAGTTCAAACCGAATTTGCAGTCCCACGCATTAACCCACAGCGCCACACCAGGACTCCACAGATGTTATTAGGAGGGGTGAATGGAAGCTAGGTGCGAAGCAATGAATGTCTGTTATGGAACGTATCTGTATCTGTTCTGGGAGGGTGAAGCTTGTGTGGAGACTATTGGAGAAGAACATCAGAAGGCCATTGGTAACCTGTTGGAAAGAAAAGAAGTTAAACATGGTGACAGCCCAGCGAAATATTCTTCAGCTTTATTACTTTTTTATTTCAGTGTACCCAATCACCAGAAATTTAGCAATTAAATAAAAGACACCCATTTATCTCACAATTGGTGTAGGTTAGAAGTCCAGATGTGGCATAACTGGGTTTTCTGCTCAGAGTTTCCTAGGGCGTCAGTCAAGGTGTCTGTCTCCTGAGTTCCTTTCTGGAGCTTAGATTCCTCTTCCAAACTCACTGATTGTTGGCAGAATTTGGTTTCTTGTGGCTGTCTGATTGAAATCCCTGTTTTCTTGCTAGCTGTCAGAGGGGGAGCTCTCCCAGGTCCTAGAGACCCTTTCCATAGGCAGTTCACCATCTGGTTGTTTGCTTTCATCCTTGAGGACGGTAGAAGACTCTCTCTGCTGCTACATCCTCTTTGACCTCTTTTAAGAGCTCACCAGCTGTTCCGTGGGAGAAAGATGAGGCTTTCTGCTCCTGTAAAGATTTGCAGCTTCGGAAACCTTGTGCAGCACTATGAGTCAGAACCGACTCCACAGCACATAACAACAACAACGACATAACAAGAGCTCACCTGATTAGGTCAGGTCCACCCAGGATAATCGTTTGATTAACTTAAAATCAACTGATTAGAAACCTTAATTGCATTTGAAAAAATCCCTTCTACCATACAACTTAACCATGAAAGTGATTTTTCCATCATATATACAAATCCTACTCACATTTAAAGGAACACAGTGGCTCCATAAGATAAGCCCTGAACTGCAAAACGCAAGGTCAGCAGTTCAAGCCCATCAGTCGCTCTGTGGGAGAAAGTTGAGACTTTCTGCTCCCACCAAGATTTAAAGCCTCGGAAACTCTATACAGGGTCACTGTGAGTTGGAACCGACGTGATGTCACTTAACAACAACAATTCACATTTAACAAGGGAGGAGTTACTCAGGGTGCTAGAACAAATGGTGGAAACCTTGAGGGTCATTCTAGAATTCTGCCTCTCACAGCAGCTAAAGTCTTAAGATTTTCTAAAGAAGTCATAAACAACTGAAATTGTTTTCTTTCCTTTCCTACTTGATCTGATTAAAGACAAACAATGTGGACTGAATCCTCTGTCAGCTGCCGCCTAACCATTTTAACCCCCAAAATGGACAAACCAGACTCCCTAGTCCCAGATCATCTGTGGGGGTTTTTGTTGTTGTTGTTGTTGTTGTTGTTTTGCTTCCTCTCTTTTATAACTCCCATTTTTGCCTTTATGATGCTGCAGGATAATGCACTGGACTGAAAAGTCAGTTTGAATCACAAAATCAGCAGTTCAAATTCACCAGCCATGCCTCAGAAGCCCTATACAGGGTCGCTAATGAGCTGGAACCAACTCGCTGACACTTCACAACAAGAACAATTTTTGCCTTTTTTTCTTTAACAGTTACCTAAAAGACCATTCTCGCTCATATGAGTATATCAACGTGTTGTTGTTGCGAAGTGCCATCAGTCCAGTGCTTATCCTACAGCACCACACCAGGACTCCATACAAGCAGACAGATAGTAAGTTAAATGCCTCTGTAAAATTCACGGGCAGTTTATTTTTGGAGACTGCACTGTAAAACTACAATTAGCATTAACAGAAACATGCTGCAGAAAAGAATACCTCATAAGTATCTAGAAACCATTGAGGGAGGTCCTGGCTCACCTTTCAACTCCATTGTCTGGAAAATATGCCAAACTCTTTTCATATATTATTTCTACTTAACTCTTACAGCTCCTAGGTAAGGAGGATATTTTTACAACCCTTCCATAAAGGGACGGTTGAGTTCAGAGAAGCAAAGCGATCTCAACTCACCTTACCAACCAACAAAAGCTTTCTCTTTGTATTTAAGGACAGCAATGGCTCAATGGTACATTTCTATAGTGTTTCAATGAGTTGGAATCTACTTGGTGGCAGTGGGTGGTGGTGGTAGAACAGGTTTCAGTGGAGCAGCCAGGCTAAGATAGACTAGGAAGAGAAGCTTGGTAGTCAACTTCCACAAATCAGCCAATGAAAGCACTATAGATCACAAGGGCCACACCAACTGCTTATTTATAGAATATTTAATAGGGTGACTTCAGACCTAAATGGAAACTCCATTTTAAAACTCTCCAGGTCTTAAAAATAGTTTTTATTGGGTTACAATTAAATACAATAAGCTCAAACAAACCCATTGCCTTAGGGTCAATTCTGACTCCTGGGTTAGAGTAGAATTATTCCTTAAGTTTCCTTGACAGTATGAATACTAGATCTTTCTTTCTCAGTGCCCCTGTGTGGGTGTGAACTACCTACCAATCTTTAGGTTTGCAGCTGATCACAAACAATAAGTTGTACTCCGACTCACAGTGAACCTCTAGGACAAAGTAGAACCACTCCTTAGGGTTCCAAGATAGTTAATCTTTTGGGGTTTGAACTACCAACTTTAAGGTTAGCAGACCACTACTTACCCATAGTTCCACCAGGGCTCCATATGCACACACCCATTAAACCATTATGCCAAACAACATAATGCCAAACATTATGCCATAATGCCAACATTATGCCAAACAACAACATAATGAATCACCCAAAATGGCCACTCCTTGTCAACCCAAATCATATCTCCTATCTCTTCCCCTTGCTCCTTCTATGTATGCCAAAACTCTTTGTTTTCTAGGAAGGGGCAGACAGCAGTCTGTGAGATGGAATGAGCCGGAACACAAACACCCACGTGTATCGCTTTATTGGAGGTCGGAAGGGAAGAGAGAGAGATAGTGCTGGGGGAAGGATTTTAATACTGGTTGAAGAGGAGGGAGGGGTTGAGATCAGTGGATGTAGGTGATAGGTTGACTAGGGATGACATGACAGTAGAAAGAGAGGAAGTTCCGGTAGGGAGAGAAGAAGTTCCGGTAGGTCAGAAGAGAAGTTCCGGTAAGGAGAGCGAAAGCGTGGAAAGCAGCCATTTTATTATGCATGTGGCTAAGGGATTCTATCACTGCCCTCTCCTGCTATGCATATGAAACTCTGACACGCATGCTAGGTTAGGGGCAGATAGCCTCCTCCTCCAGCTATATACACCAAGAAACTCTTTGTTCTCATGCTTTAGTTATATGTATACTAGGAATGGGCAGCCTGCTTGTGGTTTTCCACAGACCACTCTTAACTGCCCTGATGCATGAGTCTTGTTTACTCCATAATATAAAAAGACCCTCACACATACCCCTGGTGGGGAATCTCAACTGTCCAGCTGACCACCACTGGATTCAGTACTGCTGTCCCGGTCGGTAAGTTTTTCAGTCTAAGGCAACTACCTACACAGAAAGGTTCTCTTTCGGGTTTTAACCTAAACAATCCTATCATCCCCAAAAGTTTCTTTGTGCCCATTTGTAGTCCCCTCCTTCTGCCTATTTCTGTTCCCTGACAACCACTGGTCTGCTTTCAGTCACTCTATAAAAGTTTGCATTTTTTAGAAGTTTTAATAAATGGAGTCATTTATGTAGGTATTCTTCAGTGTGAGGTCATTCACTCAGCGAAACTATTCTGAGATTCCTTTATGTTGCAGTAAGCATCAGTAGCTCATTTTTTGTTTCGTTTCTATCCACTGTATGGATACACCCAGGTTTGTTTACCCATTCATCTGTTGATGGTCACTTGGGTTGTTTCCAGTTTGGGCTATTACAAAGATGCTATGCACTTGTATGGTGTTGGTATTTGTAAGTGTCGTGGAGTCAGTTCCGACTCATAGTGACCCTGTATAGGGTTTCCGAGGAGCGGCTGGTGGGTTTGAACCACCAACCTTGTGTTAGCCTAGGACATAAGGTTTCACTTCTCTTGGGTAAAACCTGTATGAAATGGCTAGAAGATTAGCTGTAGGTGTTAAGAGCTGCTTTCTTTTATGACCTCCCTCAGGGCCACTGAGAGAATTTGTTCCCTCCCTTAGGTTTGGAGAAACAAACTCAGCTTAGATCCTCGGAGGCAGTGACATAGTGAGTTGTCTTCAATAGGAATGAAGGGAAGGGAAATGTGGAAACACACACACACACACACATAATTCAAGATCCCCCGAATATTACCCAACTAGGTTGTCACCCACCCTACTGTGTGTCAGGGCATTGTTTAGGGCACTTTCTTGTGAGTCACTGGAGAGGGAAGGTTGGCTATCAGAGGCCAGATACACCTTTGTCTGAACCTGAGCAAATACTTCTTGAAGCTTCAACTAATTCTTCCTCATTAAAACAGGAACTATGGTCCCTTCCCCTGAAGGGAATTATAAAGGGCACCTCCGTTGTTCATTAGATGTTTGCTGAGGCCCACTCAGTGCCAGGTACTGTGCTGGAGCCCAGTAGAAACAGGATTCACCAGCCTTCTCGTCACAAAAGGGGAAAATACTCAAGGAGAGAAGACAATTCACATTGCATGGCTGTGCTGCATTCTGGAAAGTCCACAGTGCATTCCAGAGGGTGTTGAGGGCAGCACAGGGGAGGGTCTCTGGGGAACTATTTGATGTGTGCTGGAGACTTCAGCAAGGACACAAACAACATCTTTCTCCTGCACAGCAGCTGGTGGATTTGAATCATCAACCTTGCCATTAGTAACCCAACTGCTTATCTATAGAATATTTAAATAAGGTGACTTCAGACCTAAATGGAAACTCCATTTTAAATTTTGATTTTCATTCCTACCTTTCTAAAGAAAGTCATTTCACCTTTTTTTTTTTCCTTGTCAAAGTGTTAGTGTTTGAATAACAAACAATACAAGAATCAGAGTCTCTGACCTAAGTGAAGAATTGTTTGGTGTTTGTTAAACTCTACGAACTTCACAGCTCCTTCAACTACAGGGGAAATTGAGCAATTGTCACTTCCTTTTAGCCAGGCAAATGCTGTTTTACTTTTCAAAGACTTCAGATTAGAGTTGATGCAATCTTCTCTTCTTCTTAACCAAATAAATCCATTTTCCATTTCAAGGATTTCCACTACAACTGACTACATTCAATCACAAGACCCCCCACAACACAGAAATGTTGCTTTAGTCAAATTGTATCAGGAGATAAGGAATTCATGTTTGGCTAAGAATCGTTAAGAAAATGTGTGACTTGACAACTCTTAGTAAATTTCCTTTCCTTCCCCTTTGATGTGAAACCATCTCCCTTTGTTGGTGCCACCAAATAAAACCTGATTATATTTCCCTCACTAGCACATCTACTCTTTAAATGCAAATACTCCTTCAATAAGATCTTTTTTTAAAATTCCCAGAGTGTTTCCACTGAGACACCTTAAATGTCAATTTATGTGTTGTTGTTGGCCTAAGATTTTTTTTGTGTGTTAGAAGGTGCATCTTAACCATTACTAAATGTTTTAATCAAAGATTTTATAGAAGAATTTGGATCAAAATGGAGGAAAATGTGGATTCTCATGGAATCCAGATGTTCTGGAACCACTGAAGTTGAATGAGCTTTAAACCAAAGTATCCCTTGAAGTCTTCTTAAAATCAAACAATAGATTAGCTTAATTAGTAAAGAATGCCTTGACCATTGTGTTCCTTTGAAGAATTGTCAACAGCAACTGAGGTTAAAGAAGAAACTTAAAGTGCAAGGAGTCATGTTAATGGGGAAAGAACAATTCAGACAAGGAAGGTGAGAATGGAACACAATTCAAAGAATGTTATCAATGTCACTGAACTGGTTGAATTGGGGTATGTTTTGCATTATGTATTTTTAACAAAAAAAATTAAATAATGTTTTAAAAAAGAAGGATCCCTTTATGGGTAGTTGGAATGAGGGAGAGAAATTCTCCAAAAAAGGAGAAGCAAGGCAGTTGAGTCAGTCCAGAGCTTTATCCCTAAGCTCCCATCCTTCCTCACACACACCTGCATGAGCTTCTGAGCCAAACGTTCTCTCCCATAGGGAAAGGGGCAGGAGGGCTTCCCACCAGGCTCCCTTCCCTTGGAGCTTCACACCCTCCAGGCCGTCCTGAGGCAGGGCATCTTCTTTCTTCTTCCCTTTGCACTTCATTTGAGTATCTGGGTTCCCAGTTCAGGGCTGCGTTAAATGGCTGCATTTGATTGCTTCCGCTAGATGTGAATTACTCAGCACAGTAGGTCACATGGGTTCATATACCCCTGCTCTTTACCTCCTGTTGCAGAGGATGATCCATAAAGACTTGTACATTATCGTCCCTTTCAGAAGAATGAATTGGTCAATGAGGCAACAGGGCAGCAAACCCTGTGAACTCCCCCTTGTCTCCCCTTCCATCTTATTTGCAGCCCAGGATGCAAAGAAGTTTTTAGACCTGGAAGGGACTTTACACATGAAAGCTGAGCTCCCATTTTTAAGATGAGAAAGTTGAAGTCAACAAAGAAAGTGGCTGTTGCAAGGTCACACCTCTGGAGGTAGAAGCTGGAGTAGAGCCAGAGAGGCCTTGCCTGATTCATGATCTCTGCCGGGGGCTTCCTGGCCCTGTGAGCTGAAGGGCTTTAGGAGAGTCAGCCAGGAATAAAACAGAAGCAAGATCTGACACCAAGAAGTCTGGGCCACCCTTGGGCGTCCTGGGGTCATAGTCAGCTCCTCGTTAGGCTATCTTCCAGGGTGTTGTCCAGAGTTCAGGAAGAGACAGCACCTCATCCATACCCTGAAAGGGGTGAAGAGGATGCTGAAGGAGTAATCAAATGCTCTAGAGGAAAAGTGCCACCACTGACTATCTTTCTTTGGACAAGTTAGAAAGCCCTCAGTACTTCAGATTCCCGTCTGTAACATGGGGTTAAGAATAGTACTTCCGTCCTGGACTTATGCTGTGGATTCAATGAGACACACATGAAAAGAACTTAACAGAGATGAAGTGCCTTTGCACAATGCAACCCAAACATCAGCGAAAATGCAGGAGGTAGAGCCCCACATGCCAACAAAGAGGAATCTTACAGAGCTGCTGTTGAACTCAGAAAGCAGCAGCAGAAGAAATGTAACAAGTTACCTTTGAGATAGGAAATTTAAAAATATGCCCCATACTACATACATGTAGGAGAACGTGGTGGCTCTCTAGGATAAGCACTGGACTTCAAACCACAAAGTCAGAAGCTCAAGTCTACCTATCATTCTGCAGGAAAAAGATGAGGCTTTCTGCTCCTGCAAAGATGTTCAGCCTCGGAAACCCAATACAGGGTCGGAACCAACTTGAGGGCACTTAACCACAACACACACACATGTAAAGGACTCTTGGTAGTGTAGTGGGTTACAGTTGGGCTACTAACCACAAGATTGGCAGTTCAAGCCCACCAGCTGCTCCAAGGGAGAGAGATGAGGCTTTATGTTCCTATAAATACACACAGCCTTGGAAACCTTATACAGGGTTTCTAAGAGTATGAACCGACTCTAAGGCACACAACCACTAATCACCACACACACACACACACACACACACGTATGAACTGGAACCCTAGTAGCAACATCTTTGACTTACCCTCATATTGCATTTTTTTAAAAATTGAGGTAAAATTCACATAACATAAAATTCAGTACTTAAACCATTTTAAACTGCAATTCAGTGGCGCTGAATGTATTCACACTGGATACGAGTATCATCACCTCTAGCTCCTCAACACTTCCATCACTCCAAAAGGAAACCACATGCCCATTAAGCACTCACTCCTTCTTTCCTTCCCCTCCCAGCCTCTGGGAACCACCAATCTGTTTCCTGTCTCTCTGTCTATGCCTGTTACGGACATTTCATACAAATGGCATTATACATGTGTCACATTCAGCATAACATTTTCAAGGTCCATCCATGTTGTAGCATGCTTCAGTCTTTCATTCCTTTTTATGACTGAGTAATTGTTTGGTAAGGTGGAGGGTCAGAGAAAAAGAGGAAGACCCCAGCGATATGGATTGGCCAAGTGGCAGCATCGATGGGCTCAAGCGTGGCAACGGTAGTGAGGTTGGCCCAGGATCGGGCAGTGTTTTGTTCTGTTGTGCATAGGGTCGCTATGAGTCGGTACCGACTCGATGGCACCCAACAATAACAACCACAAATAGTACTTGATATGGAAACATAGTATCACACTTTGTTTATTCATTCATCTGTTAATGGATACCTGGATTGATTCCACCTCTTGGCTATTGTGAAAAGAGTTGCAGTGAATGTCGGTATGCAAGTCTCTTTGAGTCTTTGTTTTTGTTTCTCTTGGGTATATACCTAGGAGTGAAGTCGCTGGGTCATATGTTTAACTTTTTCTTTTTTAAGTTTTTATCGTAAATTGAGTGAAGGTTTACAGACAAGATCGTCAATTTTACATTCATCTTTGCTTCATCTCAATAATTGCAATCCCTTCCATGCAACAACAGTTATCTCACTTCCTCTGTGTGGTACCTACGTCCATTCCATTCACCTTCCCATCCCTTCTCAACTTGGTCCTTAGGCAAATGTGGCCCTTTTGATTTTGAATGATTGGCTGTTCCACGGTGAGCATACCCTTACCAGTGTTGTTCAACTTTTTGAGGAACTGCCAAATTTTTTCCCACAGTGGCTGTACCATTCTATATTCCTTCTTAGCAAAGGATGAGGGCTACAATTTCTCCACATCACTTATTTTCCAAGGTTTCCATGACAGCCATCCTAGTTGGCATGAAGGGTACCTTGTTGTGGTTATGTGGTTTTTCATATGCTGTATCTGTGTTAAATGTTCCAGAATCATTCCAAGAAGCATTTACAAGTGCCTGACATTCAAATAAATGCTAGGGCACTGGGGAAAGTAGGTAGCGCTATGAATGTGTGGCACTGTAGGATCGGTACCAGACTGCGAACCTTATATGCATGTGAAAGCTGGACAGTGAATAAGGAAGATCGTAGAAGAATTGATGCTTTTGAGTTATGGTGTTGGAGGAGAATATTGAAAGTGCCATGGGCTGCCAAAAGAACCAACAGATCTGTGTTGGAAGAAGTGCAGCCAGAGTGCACATTGGAGGCCAAGATGGCCAAACTTTGTCTCTCATACTTCGGACATATTGTCAGGAGGCACCAGTCACTGGAGAGGGATATCATGTTTGGCAAGGTGGAGGGACAAAGACAAAGAGGAAGACCCCCAACTAGATGGATTGGCAAACTGGCAGCATCAATGGACTCAAGTGTGGCAACAATTGCAAGGTTGGCCTAGGACCGGGCTGTGTTTCATTCTGTTGCATAGGGTCACTACTGACTCAATAACACCTAACAACAACAGCATAAGTAGGAACTGACTCAATGAAAACAGCAATAATACAGGAACCCGCCATTTATATCACACTGTTTACTACATGTCGGGTACTATGTTTGGCAATTGACATTGGATGACCTTGAGAGTGTGCACTATTGCACCCTGATTGTACTAATAAGGAAGCTGAGGCTCAGTTAATATTCAGTGTCACACAGCTGGTAGTGGTGAGACCAGGACTTGATGCTATTCTTCATGAAGCTGTCCACTGGATCATTATTATTGTTAGTGGGCTCTGATTCCTGGTGACCCCATGCACAACACAGCTAAACACTGCCTGGTCCTGCATCATCCCCATGATTCGTTGCAGATCAAACAGTTGTGAATCATAGGGTTTTCATTGGCTGATTTTCTGAAAGTAGATTGCCAGCCCTTTCTTTCAAGTCCATCTGAGTCTAGAAGCTCCGCCAAAACCTGTTTAGCATCTTAGCAATACCCCAGCCTCCACTAACAGATGGATGGTGGCTGCACATGAAATGCATTGGCTGTGAATCAAACCCAGGTCTCCCTCCCACATGGGAGGTGAGAATTCTCCCCCTGAACCACCCATGTCCCTATTTTGCTCAACATGAAGTCAAGTGACAGCCATTTATTGCGTGTATCAGTAGTTTGTTCTTTTTCATTGCTGCGTATGAATATCCATTGTATGCATATGCTGCCATCTGTTTAGTTATTACCCTGTTGATGGATTGTTTCCAGTTGGGAGCTATTATGAATGAAACAGCTATGAACTTTCTGGTACCTGTTTTTTGGTGAGCATATGCACTCATTTCTCTTAAGTGAATCCCTAGGAATGGAATTCAGTTCCATAGAGTGTGTCTATGTGCAGCCATAGAAGATGCTGGCAGTTCTCCAAAGTGGTTGTACCAGCAGTTAAGGAAGGTCAGGCTGGAGCACACTCTACTTGGCCTTCTTCCTCTAGCTGCCTTCTGCTCATGTTTTGTATATCTTCTTGGTTGGTGGAAGCATAAGGACTCAGTCAAAACATACTTCCCCTGGGAACCCTTTTCTGGCCCCCCAAAGTCTATGGACGTAGCCTCTGTCAAACCCTTCTAGACCCGTAGCTGTTACCACACATGTCACACTGCTCTGCTTACTGGTTTGCTGCTTCTCCCAGTACACCAACTGCTCTGAGCTCTTGATGCCCAGTGGAGGGCCTCGCCCATAGTTGGCCCTCATTTGCTGAATAAATATTTATTGAGCAGCTACTATGTGTCAGAAACTGGGCACATAACAGTGAACAAAACAGACAAAAATTCCCTGCCCTCCCAGAGCTAACATAAATACAAGGGGGCTTCAAAAAATAATTCTATGATCATTTGTTTCCATTTTCTCACAAACATTTTTTAAAGCCCTCTTATGTTTGTTGAGTGAATGAACCAAAACCGAGCAGAAGAACTGAAACTCCCTCAGAAAATGTCTCTTCCCTATTCCCTTTTCACTAGGGGAGCTTGGGAGCAAGGAAAAGAAATCACCAGAGAAAGTATATTCTCCTGATGTTGGCAAAGAGGCCCCGGCTGGGGTGGGGGTGGGGCATGTGGGTTCCGGAGGCCATCCCACAGACCACCCAAGGGACCCTAGTCCAGGCTGCTCCTCATGATTTATTTTGCCGGGGATCTGTAGAGATGGTACAGATAATCCTTGGGCTCTCGGAGGGAGGCCCACACCACAGCTTAGCTTCTCCACAAATGTCAGCCAACCCCATCCCTTCAGAACAGACAGAGCAGAAGGAAAACAATGGCTGTGCAAGCAAAGTTCAGGCCCAGCTACCTCATGCTTAATTCAGCATGGAGAGAGGGCAGAGGAGGAAGCAGGGATTCCTCGTCAAGCTCCCCTGCTCCCCATCTTCTACACATCACCACTGTAATCTGATTTTTCTATGGTTGCAGTCCTCAAAGTGTGGTCCATGTGCTGGCAGCATCAGTATCTTCTGTGAGCTTGTTAGAAATGCACATTCTTGGACTTCACGTCAGACTTGCTGAATCAGATGCTGGAGTGGGGGGTGGGGTGCTGGTGGAGCCCAGCTGTCTGTGCTGTGACAAGCCCTCCAGGTGATTGTAGTACAGGCCACCAACACTGGCAGCACATTAAATCACCTGGGAAGCTCTTTTTCAAATTCTGATTTCTGCACGTCTGCACACTCCCCCAGAGATAGTGATGTCATTGGTCTGGGAAGAGATCTAGGCTTCAGGAGACATAAAACGTCCCCAGTTGTGCCCAGATCCAAGACCATAGTCCTCTAAAACCAAACCAGACCAGATCCATTGCCGTTCATTTGATTCAAAACATTGTTGTTGTTGTTGCTATGTGCTGTGGAGTCGGTTCTGACTCATAACCACCCTGTACAGGGTTTCCGAGGCGGGAAATCTTTATGGGAGCAGAAAACCTCATCTTTCGCCCGCGGAACAGCTGGAAGTTTCAAACTGCTGACCTTGAGGCTCACAGCCTGGTTCATAACCACTACGCAACAAGAACATAAACATAGTGACCCCTTTAGAGCAGAGTCGAACTGCTTGTGAACTTTCTGAGGCTGTGAATCATATAGGACCAGAAAACCTCATCTTTTTTTCCATTGAGTGACTGATGGGTTTGAACTGCCGACTTTGGGGTTAACAATGCTTACTTAACCCACTATACCAGTAGGGATCCCTTATAGCCCTCTGATTGATTGTTATTTAGTGCTGAGTTGTTGCTGACTCATAGAGACCCTGTATAGGATTTGAACTGCAGTTCAAATCAATCTTTTGGTCAGTGCTTATCCTACAATGCCACACATAGCCCTCTAGGTTCTAGGGGGGAAAATGTTGCCTTTGTGTTTCTTTCTACTCATGACAACCCAGGAGTGTCAGAGTAGAACTGTGTTTCATAGGATTTTTTTTTTTTAAGTTTTTATTGTCAATTGAGTGACAGTTTACATGGGAGAACATCAGCTTTACATTCATCCTATGGTGTTTCCTTTCATTGCAATGATTACAATCCCCTCCATGCATCATCAAACAACCAAAGCCTGCCCCCACCCCCGGCCATCAACACACAGCCCCTCTCCCTCCCTGAATCCAGAGTCCCCAGCCAATCCATCTCTCCACATCATCTCTGCCTCCATTTCTGGCATCACTGCTTCTCTGAATAGGGTCCTGCACTCCGTCCGCTCTTCTCCCATGATGGTCCCAGGGTCCTCCGCTCCTGGACTGCAAAATCAACCACTCCTCTCCTTTTGTTACAAAACATCCACTTTTTACGTTTGCAACTCTCATAGTCAGTCCTGATAGTAATTATTCACTATTGTACCACAAGAGTCTTATCCCAATGTCTTTCAACAGCCCTGTCCAGACAGGTTGGCATCACTCAGTGGAGATTCTACCTTCCCCTGCAACCTCTGGACCTAGACTCCCTATTGAAAGCTTGTAAGTCAGTTACTTCGTGCCTTTGTAGCCCTACCCCCTCCATTTTGGGTAGCCAATGTCTAAATTGCCCATCCCTGTCAACTCTATGTACCAAGGATCCATAGAATTTTTTTTCAATGTTTTATTGTGAATTATGTGATAGTCGATATGGGAGAACATTAGCTTTACATCCATCCTATCATATATAGTTTCATTGCCATGGTTACAATCCCCTCCATGCACCATCAACCAACCAAAGGGTTACCCTGCAAGCCTGCTTCCCGGGTGTCAGCACACAGCCCCTTTCTCTCCACGTCATCATCTCTGCCTCCATCTCTGGCATCACTGCTTCTCTGGGTAGGGTCCTGCTCTCCACTCTTCTCCGTCGATGGTCCCAGGAACATCTGCTCCTAGACTGCAAAGTCAATCACTCCCCTCTTTTTGCTACAAAATGTCTACTTTTACATTTCCAACCCTCACAATCATTCCTGATAACAATATTCACTATTGTATCACAAGAGACCTATCAGTATCTCCTTTCATCAGCCCTGCCCAGACAGATTGGATACTACTCAGTGGAGATTCTACCTTCCTCCA
>NW_006408580.1:12329534-12330586 GCF_000296735.1 Chrysochloris asiatica
CTTCTACCTTCAAAGCTGTCTGACAGATTTCATGATGACACTGTTGGTTGTTATGCTGTACCTCAGGATTTAATTTAATTTTTGGCCTGTTTTGTTTTTAAGCTCTTTTTCCCTCTCCAAACCCCTTGTTCTAGCTTTTTCTGTATTTTAAAAAATAACAGTTCAGGGCCTGCTCTTGGGCTGAGTATCTGTGCACATGCATGACAGAAAAACCCACCAGTGGTGAGGGTAGGGGGTGTCCACTCGCTCAGGCACCCCCTCTAGTCACCAGAATGGAGTTATGCAATCAGTGGGAGGGGGGCAATGAACAGATGCTAAAAAAAAAAAGAAAATCAGAACAAAGCAAAATCGACAAAGTGTATTGTCCATCTTTGCTCCATTCCCATGGTGGTTTTCCATGGTGTGTCTGCTTTCCCGCTTGTTGCCGTTTGTTCTCACCCAAGTTGATGGTTCAAACCCACCAGTCACTCCTTGAAAACCTTGACTTGACGCCATTTAACAGCAACAATGCTTGCAGTTATAAACTATTTTAGGGAATGAATTTTATTTGGTATATTAGTGAGCAGGATTAATGCAGAGTGTATTTTGATTTAATTTCTTACAAAATTTAAAAGAAGAAAATGAAGGAAACTGAAATGGGGGAAGAGAGATGCCAAGCCACATGAAGATTGCTTCCACCGAGGTGTAGAAGCTCAAAGAAACAAGAACTGATTTACAGAGCCCAGAGAGAGAGAGACTTCTAGCCTCCTCAACTGTGAGAAAAATAAATTTCTGCTTGTTAAAGGTGCCCATTTGTGGCATTTCTGTTATAGCATCACTTGAAAACTAACACAGCACCCATAAACATCATGCTTCCCCTGACAGGTGATCAGGAGATGAACTTGATCCAGTCCCTGACCTCAGGTACCAAATCATTATAGAACTCTATTTTGTACATTTATTCTTTTGTTCTGGTCCTCCCAGTCCTCTTCTCACTTCTAGTCCATCCAGACCTCATGTTCTCCCTTCTGCAGCAGGTTGTTATTGTTGTTAGGTGCCATTGAGTTGGTACC
>NW_006408580.1:12332156-12335520 GCF_000296735.1 Chrysochloris asiatica
CAGCTGGTATTGGTTCTTGCCTGGGTTTTGGTGTTTTATAAAGTGTTATTGCAGCTTGGCTATTTGGCAACAGTTTCTGACTCTTTTCATGTAATGTAGGGAGACAAAGAGTCCTCCAAAGCAGAAGGGAGGCTATGTAACAGCCAAACAACACCAGTCGGGTAGAAACCAAAATCAAAATCAAAAGTGATAATGAGAGAAAGAGAAGGAAAAACAAAACAACAACAACAACAACAACAACAAAAAAGACCGACGAAAAAAGAAAAAAAAATGCAGCACCAGCAAAAAGAAGGTTGAATATGGCAGTCTCTAATCACACACAAAAAAAAGGAGGGGAAGGGCAGAAGATAGAAAGGAAAAAAAGAAAAGAAAAGAAAAGAAAAAATCTGTAGCTTAATATTAGTAAGTCTTTAATGTCCTAACTCTCTTTCAGTCCCTTCTGCTCTCCTCTCCTTTTTGTTAAGTGCTGTGGAGTTGACTGTGACCCACAGTGACCCAGTATAGGGTTTCCAAGGAGCAGCTGGTGAGCTCGAACCACCAACCTTGCAATTCAAAAGGCTTTGCAGTCTGGTGCATTAACCCATAGAGCCACAGCAAGACTCCTTTGTTACTGGTGGTAAAAAGCAACTCAAGAGCGTCTCAGCTTCAGCGGGCCTGTGCTGGGGGGCTGGCCTGGGCCTTGGTAGGCGGGCCTAGGCCTTGGGCGGGCCTGACCCTCAGAGACTGGGCAGAAGGCTGGCTTAGGCCGAGGGAGTGGAGGGTGGGGGATAGTGGCTGCAGGCAGGTGGCGTCTGTGTCTGATGACGTCAAAAATGCCTCTCTTTGTCTCTTGGATATCCACGCTGATAACGCCTACTGTGGCAATGAGGCCCCCATGGGAAGGGCTATGCTACCTCCTGTGGTGTTGCTTGCTCTTTGGGAGCACCCACTTTCTGGAGGGGTCCGCCCAAGCCCCGCATTCCAAGCTCTGCAGGGGGCAGAGGCAGTCGCCAGAGCGGGAGCCAATTGCAGGCGGGCGAAAGCTCAAAATGCCTGTAATTCCTCAGCAGTTTGGTCTTTTAAAAAAGCAAGTTCAGAATGTTGAAGCCTAAAGTCTTAAGTTTGCTTAAAGGCTGTCTGTCTACCAGACGGGGGGCTCCCCTGTGCAATACCACCCCCGCTTTCTCCAGAGCCCACATACCTGTGCTGCCTGGTCGGGGAAGTGCTGAAAGTCCTCCCAACCCCACTTCTTGTTGAAGCTTCTTGTTGTTAAGTGCCATCGAGTGAGTTCCAACTCACAGCAACCCTGTATAGGGTTTCTGTGGAGTGACTGGTGGGTTTGAACCACCAACTTTGTGGTTAACAGTCCAGTGCTTCCCCTACAGTGCCACACTAGGACTCCTGCTTCCTGTTGGAGCAAAACAGTCAAAAGAGTTGTCTCTACTTGCTGCCTCCTTTCCTCTTTCACCTCCTTCACTTTTTTCATTGTGAAATGTAAAGTATATAGAAAAGGGCTTAAAATATAAATGGACAGCCCAGTAACTTATTATAAAGCAATGTTCGTACTGCCATCTAGTCAGTATCAACTCACAGCGACCCTATATAGGGTTTCTGAGACTATAAATCTTTATAGGAGTAGAAACCTTATCTTTCTCTTGCAGAGCAGCTGGTGGATTTTAACTACTTACCTTGTGGTTCTCAGCTGCAAAAACCATGTTGAGGCCATGCCTGACTTTCTCTGGCTTCACAAGGGAGAAAGAGAGCCAAACTAAAAATCTGCAAACGGTCAATTCCTTTGAAGTGAAGGTCAGACATGCATCTACCCTACAACCTTCTTTACCCTATCCTGACACCAACCATCCCTCCCACAGTACTCTTTGATTCACACCTGGGTTTGATAATCTATTTCAATGGCCACACAGAACTCAAAACAATAGTCACAATTATGGGGTTTATTAAGGACGTGAACAGGGCACAACTCAGGATCAAAAAACAACTCAGCACGCAGCCGTTCTCCAGTCAATAATGGCTCTTGTCTGCCATACTGCAGACATGCCTCTCTCTTGTCTTTAACTTCTCAGTCATGTGGACCCTTGGACTCTGCCCTAGTCCATTGTCTTACAGACCACAGCTGTTCTGTCTCTCTATGCCACCACCTCTGCCATCACCTCTACTTTCACCACTTTTCTAGGTAGGGATCTCACACTCCACGCATGCTCTTCCTTCTTGATGGTCCCGGGTTCTCCCATTTCTGATTCTGAGATGGCTCCTTTGGAACCTAACTGAATGACAAACTAACCAATCCCAACCTCAGAGTCCTGTATACCTCATTTGCATGGTCCCACCCAATCACTTGGTGGGAATTAAGACATTGGATAGAAAAGTCATATCGAGTAAATTCAAGGTACCACAGCAGCCGACAGCGAACCTACAGAGCCACCAGGACTCTATCTGGTCAAGAAACAGAACAATGCCAACACTTCAGAAGGCCCCTACATTGTATCCTTCTCCCATCACCTCTTCTTTCTCCTCACTGAAGGTAGCCATTATCCTGACTTTATTTTATTTTGACTTTACATTATCCTGAGAGCTTCATTGCTCTTCCTTACACTTTTATTGCCAAAGTTGTTGTTATTAGCTGACCTCAAGTAGATCCTGACTTGTGGTGACCCCATGCACAATGGGAAAAAATACTGTTTAGTCTTGAACTATTCCCAAGTTCAGTTAAGGATTAGACTGCTATAACTTATAGGGTTTTCATTGCCCAATTTTTTGGAAGTAGATCTCCAGTCCTTTCTCTTAACGCTGTTTTAAGTCTAGAAGCTCTGCTGAAATATATTTTGTATCACAGCAACATGCAAACCTCTTCTGACAGATGGGTGGTGTCTGTTCTGGAGGTGAATTGGCCTGGAATTGGACCCTGAGTCTCTCACAAGGAAGATGAGAATTTTATTGCTGATTCACTGCTGGTCCACTGCATAAATAGGAATCCTTAAACCCACTAGTTTTGCTTTTGTCTATTCTAAAATTTTATAGAAATGGGCATACTCTTCTGTTGGGTTTCATTTGTGCATCATCATGTTTGTGAGATTCAACCCTGTTGTTGGATGTAAACTGTAACTTGGTCATTTTCATTGATGTACAGTAATATTTCATTAAATGAGTACAATACAATTTGTTTCTTCTATTCTTGATCATTATTTGCTGTTATGAGTATTCTTATGTATGTGCATTCATTTCTGATGGATATAAATATTGTAACAAATTTTGGTTCGTGGTATATGCATATCTTTAACTTTGGTTGTTTCAGGAAAGTGAGGCAGCACAGGAGGCACTCACTCATCTCTGCCAAGAAATTTGGAAGACAACTGTCTGGCCGACTGAT
>NW_006408580.1:12335620-12340430 GCF_000296735.1 Chrysochloris asiatica
CTTCTGTCTTACCTTGAGTAAAACTTTACTCACATGGGATACCAAATATATTGTCCAATGCCATTCGATGTCTGCATTCCACTGGGTCACCTTTCTTTGGAACGGGCACAGATATGGATATCTTCCAATCAGTTGGCCAAATTTCTTAGCATAGATGAGGGAGTGCCTCCAGTGCTGCCTCACTTTGTTGAAAGATTTCAGTTTGTATTCCATCAATTCCTGGTGCCTTGTTCTTTGCCAATTCCTTCAATGCACCTTGGACTTCTTCCTTCAGCATCACTGGCTCTTGATCACATGCTGCCTCTTGAGATGGTTGAACATTGACCATTTCCTTTTGGCACAGTGACTCTGGGTATTCCTTCCATCTTCTTTTTATGCTTTCTGCATCATTCAATAATTTGCCTGGAGAGTTCTTCAATAACAAAAGTTGAGGCTTGAATTTTTTCTTCAGTTCTCTCATCTTGAGAAATTATATATTAATATTCTTGCGGTAGGTAGGGTGTTCAAAAGTCCAGGTTTGCCTGAGATTGAGGGCAAATTGTGATGGTTAATTGTGATGGTTCTGTCACTCTAGTTGCTACACTCCATGAAATGTTCCTCTCTTTGTTCTCCTTCAGTGGTTTTGCTCATTTCATCCATGACATTTGCTTTAATGTCACTGCCTCTTTAAGGGTCATGAATATTTCCCAGGCACTTTCTGGGATTCCAGCACTCTGGTGGAGTGGGCAGGGGTGGGGGAGACCAGACTGCTCCAAGCTATATTGCGGGTCCAACCAGGGCCTAGATACATGCCTGGTTTTGTGCTAGGCAGCCTTGACCACTCCAGGCAGAACACTTGCCATCACAAGACTTATGTTATCTGAACTCCCATAGCAGTTGTTTCCCTGTCTTTCTCCTCATAAGATATCTTGAGTCTTCCCTATACTGCATTTCAATTTCCAGTGCCTAGCATGGGGTCCCAATGCTCATCTTTCAGTTTGTTGTACTGTGGTTGCTTATGTGCTGCTGTGATGCTGGAATCCATGGCACTGGCATTTCAAATACCAGCAGCGTCACCCATGATGGACAGGTTGCAACTGAGCTTCCAGCTAAAAACAGACTAGGAAAAAGGAATAGGCAGTGCATTTCTAAAGGATTGGTCACTGAAAAACCTTAGTAATAACAGTGGAACATGTCTGATATAGTGCCAGAAAAGAGCCCCTCAGGTTAGAAGGCACTTAAAATATGACTGGGGAAGAGCTGCCTCCTCAAAGGGAAGTGGACCTGAATGACATGATGGTGCAAACTTTTCCAGGTGTTCATTTGCTGATGGAGCATAACTCAAAATGAGAAGCAGCAGCTGCACATATCTATTAATAAGAATATGGAACATATAAAATATGAATCTAGGAAAATTAAGTTGTCAAAAAATGAAATGGAGTGTAATCTTCATAACAAAACCAGACAAAGCTATCATTAAAAAAGAAAATTATAGATCAATATCCCTCATGAGCATAGATGCTCAAATTTTTACCAAATCCTAGCAAATAGAATTCAACAACATATCAAAAAAATAATATATCATGACCAAGTAGGAATCATACCATGAATGAAAGGATAGTTCAATATTAGGAAAAAACAGCAACAATGTAATCTACCACATAAATGAAACAAAGGAAAAGAACCACACGATCATATTGACTGATACAGAAAGGGCATTTGACAAAATCCAACATCCATCCCTGATAAAAACATTCAACAAAGTACAAATTGAAGGGAAATTGCTCAACATAATTAAGAGTATATATACAAACCCAACAGCCAACATTACTCTCAGTGGAGAGAAACTTTGCGAACAGGAATCAGACACGGATGCCCTTTGCCAGCACTCCTATTCAATATTGTGTTTGAAGTCTTAGCCAGAGCTATTAAGACAAGAAGGGCAAATTAAAGGCATTCAAAGTAACAAAGCATAAGTAAAACTCTCTATTTGCAGATGATATGATCCTATACATCAAGAATCCCAAAGATCCAGCAAGAAAATTATTGGAACTCATTGAAAGAGTCAGCAAAATGGCAAGGTTCAAGATCAATATATAAAAATCAGTTGGCTCCCTCTGTATTAATAAAAACAGCTCTGAAAAGGAAATTAGGAAAACAATACCATTTACAATAGCCACTACATCAATAAATGGGCAGCTGAAGCATCCAATAGCCTGCCCCTCCATTCTCTGACCTCCCTACCTCCACGGATCATTTCCCTCACCATTTCTCAGCCACTCACTGCCACAATCTAGTCTTATACCTTGTACCCAAAACCCCACCAATCCTGCATCATCTCAATTTCATGATTCCTGCTTTCTGACCATCACTTCCTGACTTCCCAGTCCACTACTCTTTCAGTACTCCTGCTCCAACCGTCCCTCCATTGCACCAGAACCTCCACTGTCACTGACACTTTTCCACTTGATAGCCTTTCTCCTGCTTGTTGTTAGGTTCTGTTCAGTTGCTTCTGATGCATAGTGATGCAACAACAAGCTTTATATAAAGGGAGCAGATCACCAGATCTTTCTGCCTGTGGAATTGCTGGCCGGGTTTCTATTGCTGACTTTTCAGTTAGCAGCAGAGCGCTTAACAGTTGCACCACCAAAGTTCCTTTCTTCCATTAATCATTCTAAATGCTCCTTTGCATACACAGCCCTCTCCTTTGCTTTCATTGTACTTGCTGGACAAAATGAGAGTCCTGTTTGTTTTCTTCTCCTAAGACTACTGTAACAAATTGCCACAAAATGGGTGGCTTAAAACAACAGAAATTGATTGTCTTAAAGTTCTGGAAACTAGAAGTTTGAGTTCAGGATGTTGGCAAGACTGTATTTCCTCGAGAGCCTATAGAATCTTTCTCCAGACGTTTCTTGGCTTGTGGCAAGCCTCATTCCATGGTCACGTGGCCCTCTGATCTCTGTGTGCCCTCTCTGTCTCTTCTCTTCTTTGATGAGGACATTCAGATTGGATTAGGGTCCACAGTACCCAAGTATGACCTCATCTTTATTTGCTTATATCTTCAAAGACCCTATTTCCAAACAAGGTCAAGTTCGTAGGTACCACAGGTTAAGACTTCAACATATTTTTTTTTGGTCGGGGGGGAGGCGACACAATGTAATCCAAAGCAGACACTGGATAAACTCACGTCTCCACCTCCCTTGGCTTGCACTCATGTGGAGAAAAGTCCCCACTTTAAGTTCATGACCACTGACTTCATTTGCACCTTAAATGCTGCCCAGCAAATCATGCTGTATCTCCCCAGTTCATTCACTCTTCATGTGCCTCTATTACTCTCTCCCACCTCCTTCAGTCTTCTCACACCTCCAACACCTCCTCCTCCCTCTGAGCTCATGGTCTCGCTTCCGCATTCACTAAGTAAACTGCGGTAATGGGAAGAGGATTCTGCAGCCTCATGCTCCTACATCTACCCACCAAAGCAGCCACAGGATCCATCTTGCTTCCCATCTGCCACTTGAGATGAACTTATCTTCAGCTTCTAACTAACTGGATCACCCAGGAACTCCTCCCCTGCTCCTAGCTCCAGCCAATAACTTGACTTTTGCAATAGAGTCCATCCTCTCTCTACCCAAAGACAAAACCTAAAAAACAAACCCACTGTAACTGAATTGATTCCAAACCATAGCAGCCCTACAAGACAAAATAGAACTGCTCCTGAGCATTTGTTTCCAAGACTGTAAATCTTTACAGAAGCATACAGCCTCATCTTTCTCCCTCAGAGCAGCTTGTGGGTTTGAACTGTTGACCCTGAAGTTAGACGTCTGTCTTAGACTGGTTTCTCTAGAGAAGCAAAACCAGTGAAACTTACGTATGTATATATATATATATATATATAAAGAGAAGTTTATATCCAGGAAATAGCTCACAATTGTAGAGTCCCAGGTCCCCAACAGAAAAAAAGCAAGCTTTCCCTGCATGCCCATTACATTGGGACCAGGCCACACCCCCAAGGAAACAGCTTTTCAATTGATTGGCTGCTTACAGTCAGGCATAGTCAATCACCTATGCCTGCTCATAGTCAAGCATCATAGAGTTAACTACCTGTATCAAATCTCACCATGGGGATAACATCTCAACTACCAAACCACTGGAAAACATGGCCCAGTTAAATTGACACAAAATCTTAACTATTACACAGCCTGATATTTAAACTACTATACCATCCTCAAGGACAGGACTTCAGCAATTGTGACTTGTCTCCTGCATTGTAGGAGTCCTGGTGTGGTGCTGCGGGTAAATGTGCTGGATTGCAAGGTCGGCTTGAACCACAAAGTTGGTGGATCAAGCTCACGAGTCACTCCTAGGAAACTCTATACAGGGTCGCTATGAGTCAGAACCGCCTCCATGGCACTTAACAATAACAACAACAACCTGCATTGTAAGATCCCTGAGTAGTGCAAACTGTTAAGAGCATGAGTGCTAACCAAAAGGTTGGAGGTTGAAGTCCACCCAGAGGTACCTTGCAAGAAAGGCCAGCCAATCTTCTGAAAATCAGCCATTGAAAACCTCTGGAGATTAGTTCTACTGTGACACACATAGAATTATCATGAGTCACATCAACTGAATGGCAACCTGCACTGTAAATTATTCCCTCACCCCTAATTCATTTTATTAGCATATAATCATCTCTTGTTTCTCACATTTAAAAAAAAAAAAATTCTCCCTTGACCCCACTTCTTTTTTATTTTTTAATGTTTTATTGTGAATTATATTATAGTTTACATGAGAGAACTTTAGTTTTATGTTCATTCCATCGTATATCATTTCATTG
>NW_006408580.1:12340615-12342146 GCF_000296735.1 Chrysochloris asiatica
CCCCAGCCGCTTCATCACTCCACGTCATCATCTCTGTCTCCATCTCAAGCATCTCTGCTTCTCTGGGTAGGGTCCCGCTCTCAGCTCTTCTCCGTTGATGGTCCTAGAGACCTCCGCTCCTAGACTGGAGAATTAATCACTCCTTTCCTTGCTACAAAACGTCTACCTTTGCATTTCCCACCCTCATAATCAGTCCTGACAACCATTATTCACTACAGTATCACAAGTTACCCATCTGTATTTCATTTCATCAGCTCTGCCTAGACAGATTGGATAGTACTCACTGGAAATTCTGCCTTCCTCCATTCCCCCTAGCTCTAGGTTCCCTCTTGAAAGCTTGTAAGCCAGTCACTTCTAGCCTTTGTAGTCCCCCCCCACCCCAATTTGGGTATCCAATGTCCAAGTTGCCCATCTCTGTCTACTCTGTGTGTGGAGGGGGTAGGAATGTTTCTTGCTGTAAGGATTTGTTCCTTCTTTTGAGTCACTGCATCCGTAGGTGTAGGTCAAGTTCATCAGATTGTATCAGATCACTCTTTTTTTTTACCTCTTCTTTCTTCTCCTGGTTGAGCTCTGATCATCCAGTCATCCAGTCCAGGTCACATGGGTACCATCTGCAAGTGTGGGCTTTCTTATGCACATGCCCTCTCTTCCCATCAGCCGGTAGCTCCACTCTCCACTTGAGTCCTCCGTGGCCACGCGACTGACTCTGGGCCCAAGAGTCCCCAGGTCTCCTTACACTGCTTGCCAACCAGATCCCCAACTGGATCGACAGAAGCCCACTGAACATTGTAGGGCTTAGCTTGCTGCTTCATTGCTGCTTTTACCCCACTTCCCCCTATCGGTGATGTGTGTGGTCACCAATCAGAGCATGTATTTCCATTGAGTCTTAGTCTTGGAAGGGGGTTTGCATTGAGGGGACCCGACCACTTGATTCCTGGGGAAGCGATTTGTTTGTTCTTTATTATTTTGTAGTTTCCTTTGGGTCTTTCTTTCAAGAAGTATCTTCTGTTCTTCTAGCCGCTCCAGGCTGGTCTGCTCGTCCTTTCAAGTGGAAATTTCTCATCTCTGGAGATCTGGATGTGGTTCAGGTTTCTACCTATAGTTTTATGTATTGCAAAGGCTCTGCAGGAAGCCTCATTCACTGGGTACACTGTAGCCCCATTTTAGGTATTCCAATCAGTTATAGGCAGAAGATGGACTTACAAGCCTTCTATGGTGATGTTTCTGATTATTCCTTTCTCTCCCCATCCAGTGTCTATTTTATATTACAATGCAAGGAAAACCAAGATTCAAAAAACAGCCAAGCATTTTAACACCATTTCCCCCCCCCCATTCCAACCATGACTCAATCCCTGTACCCCAGAGCCCTGCAGTTCCAAGGCTGTGCATATATCATCCTTTATCTCTGTCCCATTTAGTCCATTCAAACATGCCCAGTTGTTCTCCCATCTGCCCCCTTCCTCCACTTCCCTCTCCCTCCCTGTATATTGCTCCCCTCCCCAGCACCCAAGCTCTCCTGTGTCCAATCCCT
>NW_006408580.1:12342246-12346675 GCF_000296735.1 Chrysochloris asiatica
AACGAGATGGATCAGCCAGGTGGCATCATTGATGGACTCAAGTGTGGCAGCGGTAGTGAGGTTGGCCCAAGATCAAACATTGTTTCGTTCTGCTGTGCATGGGGTCGCTTTGAGTCGGTTCCGACTCGATGGCACCTGACAACAACAACAACAAACTTTGGTTGAGAATTTTAAATTAAGTTCAAAAATGTTATATTTTACATTCCCACTAGCAGTGTATAAAAGTTCCTATTGTTCCATATTCTTGCAAAGACTTAGTATTGTTACTCTTAAATGTTAGCTATTGTGGTGGGCAGGTAGTCGTCTGTCTCCCCTTGTACTTTTAATTTCCATTTCTGTGATTACTAATAAGAGTGAATGAGCCCCTTTTTGTATGCTTATTTGAGCTCTTTTGATAAATGCTTATTGAAATCTTTTGCTCACTTTTCTAATATGATTTTCTTTCTGTCTTTTTCTTATGATTTGTAGGAGTTCTTTATATATATTTCTTGAATATGAACTATTTGTGGAATATATGAATTGTAAATATCCTCCTCCACCTCGTGGCATGGAGTCCTGGTGTGGTGCGGTGGGTTAATGTGCTAGACTGCAAAGCCATTTGAACTAAAAGGTCAGTGGTTCAAGCTCACCAAGCTGCTCCTCGGAAACCCTAGATAGGGTCGCTATGGGTCGGAACCAGCTCGACGGCACTTAACAACAACAACCTTGTGGCATGCCTTTACACTCCCATAATGATATCTTTTAATGAAAAGAAAATCCTTATTTGAATGCTGTCACACTTTCAAACCTTTTCCTTTTATGACTAGTGCTTTTTGTGTACTGTTAAAATGTTTTCTTCTACCCCAAGGTTATAAACATACTTTCCTATGTTGTCCTCTAAAAATTTTGCCTTTTATATTCAGATATTTAATCTGACTGGAATTGATTGCTGTATATGTGTGAGGCACAAATCAAGTTTAATTTTTGCTAAAATAGATATTCATATATCCTTGTACCATTATTGAAGACCATCCATTCTCTATCTGCATAATAAATCAAGTGTCCTATATGCAAAGACTTGTCTCTGGGCTCTCTATCCTATTTGAAACCCTGGTGTGGCATGGTAAAATAAACACCTGACCTCAATGTCGGTTTGAACCTCAAGGTTGGCAGCTCAAACTCACCAGCCCCTCCTCAGAAACCCTATACAGGGTCACTATGAGTCAGAAATGACTTGACAGCACTTTACAATAACAACAATCCTGTTTTAATGCTCTATTTTCTATCTTTTTATCAATCACATAGTATCTTAATTGCTGTTAATTTATAATTAATCTTGCTATCCAGTGGAGAATCAAAAGAAGATGGAAGGAATACACAGAGGGTATGGCTGATGTTCAGCCATTTCAAGAGATACCATATGATCAAGAACCAGTGGTACTAAAGGAAGGCATCCAAAGTGCAATGAAGGCATTGGCAAAAAATAAGGATCCAAAAATTGACAGAATACAAACTGAAATCTTTCAACAAACTGATGCAACACTGGAAGTGCTCACTCATCTGTGCCAAGAGATTTGGAAGACAGCTACTTAACCAACTGATTGGAAGAAATCCATATTTGTGCCCATTCCAAAGAGAGTGACCAACAGAATGTGGAAATCATCAAATAATATCATTAATATCATATATATGTAGAATTTTGCTGAAGATAATTAAAAAATGATTGCAACAGTACACTGACAGAGAACTGCCAGAAATTAAAACCCACTTCAAAAAAGGACATGGAACGATGGATATCATTGTTGACATCAGATTGAACTTGGTTGAAATCAGAGAACATCAGAAAAATGTTTACTTGTAATTTATTGACTATGCAAAGATTCTGAACTGTGTAGATCATAACAAACTATGGACAGCATTGTTAAGAATGTGAATAAAATAACACTTAATTGTGTTCAGGAAAAACCTGTACTTAGAAAAAGAGGCAGTTGTTTGAAAAGAACAAAAGGATACTGAATGGTCTAAAATCAGGAAGGGTGTACACTGGGACTGTATATGTCACCATACTTAGTCAGTATACTGAGTAAATAATCTAAGAAACTGGATTATATGAAGAAGAATTTGGCATCAGGATTGGAGGAAGACTCATTAACAACTTGTGATATGTAGATGAAACAACCTTGTTTGCCAGAAGTGAAGAAGACTTAAAATATTTACTGATGAAGATCAGAGACTACAACCTTCAGCATGCATTGCACCTCAATGTAAAGAAAACAAAAATTCTCACAACTGAACCAATAAATGACATCAGGATAAATAGAGAAAGAAGTGAAGTTGTCAAAGACTTCATTTTGCAAGGATCCACAATCTACACTCATGGAGATTCCTTGGGGCATCTTTAGTACTACCATGTCCTGTGAGTTAAGTCAATGACAAACTTCAAACTCAATTCCAACTTGAAGACTAATAATAGCCTAGACCTTTCAGAAATGAAGTCTTGGGTTATACCACCAGGCAAAGAACCACAGCCAGCTGAGATACTTACTGAGGGCAAAGGGAATATGGAATGGTTATCTGAATAAGGTAGTTCTATATGTCAGCTATGGCCACATGATCAGTTGCAAAAATAAGGGTTGTAATAGCTATGAATATATATATTTTTATTTTTATATGTAAATCAATATTTTTACTTTGTTTACTTGTGAAATATAAACTCTAAATGGGGCCACTGTTTTTTCAGTTGTATATGTTTTAGTTATATCATGTTAGGTACAAGTATGACTTTACAATTTTCTTTATTTACAGATTATGCATATGGTTTATAGGTACCAAGTTGACAAGGGGTGGACTGTGATAGTTAAGTTCTGTGTCAACTTGATTGAGCCAGGATTCCCAATTGTTTGGCAGTGACAGTTGACTCTATGATGATTGCCTATGAACAGGTATTTTGTTGTTGTTAAGTGCCATCGAGTTGATTCCGACCCATAGCAATCCTGTATAGGGTTTCCGAGGAGAAGCTGGTGAGCTTGAACCACTGACCTTGCCATTCAAATGGCTTGAGCAGGCATAGTTAACTCTATAATGATTGGCTATCAGCAGCCAAAGGATGTTTCCATGGTGTGGCCTGCTCTCTATATAATGGTTGTGCTCTGTTTCCTGATGAGTCTGAATCTTGCATCTTAGCCTGCCCGCCAAGTGTGCCTGGAATGTTGGATGGCCCCAGAAGTACTTACAAGTACTTAAAAGTACTAACAATCCTGTCTGGCTCATGTGTTCTACACTCAGTCCTACAGGCCTTCGTCACCTGTCACCTTGGTGCCACCCCTGTTGAGTGTCAGGTTCCTGCTCTGTGCCCCAGCTTGGGATTCCTGCCTTCCAGAGCTGCCTACCATATATATATATAGAGAGAAAGAGTCATGTTGTGGCACTGTGGATTAATGCACTAAACTGCAAGATGGGTTTGAACCGCAAGGTCGGCAGTTCAAGCTCACCAGCCAGTCATTGGAAACTCTATACAGGGTCATTATGAGTCAGAATCAACTTGACAGCAATTAACAACTATACAGACATATATATATTACTTCTCTAGAGAACCTAACCTAAGACAGATCAGTCCCTAGTGAAGATCATGTTTAGTGAAGTGGAGAGTCAACGAAAAAGAGAAGAACTTCCACGTCATATCCCTCCCACAACCACCTCATGAGATCCTTGACTTTCAGGAGACCCCTAACTTTCCAAAACCAAAGATAAGAATCCTGAGAGCATCTAGGGAAAATTAAAAAAATATCTACAAAAGAGAACCCATAAAACTAAGGTCTAGTTCCTCAGCAGAAACCAAGCAGGTGATAAAGCAATGGGATTGCATACACAAAACTGAAAGAAAAAAATTGCCAACCAAGACTCATATAGCTAGCAAAGGTGTCTCTCAAATATGACAATGAAATTAGGGCATTTTCAGAAAAACAAAAATTAAAGGAATTTGTAAAAATAAGACCAACTTTACAAAAAACACTAAAGGACGCTCTTTGAATTGAGAAACGACAGCAGACAACATCCTGAGATTAACATATATGACAACACCATCCAGAATTCAAATCAGATACGCTGTTGCTAATTGCCATTAAGTCCGTTCTGACTCATAGAAATCCTGTATAGGGTTATGAGGAGCGATTGGTGAGTTTGAACAGCCAACCTTGCTGTTCAATTCAACTTTGCAGTCTAATGCTTATCCTACAGAACCACACCAGGATATAGAAATATATAATGTAAAACAAACCTACAAGACTGAATATAATGGAACCAGAGATATCAGTTTATAATGATATCTACAAATGTAGCAAAAGGAGGGAATAGGGTATATACAGAATTTTCAAAAGTTGAATAAGTCAAGTAGATTTCAAGATTATAGAGAAAGTTTTAAACAGGGAAAAAAATAATAAATATTAATTTA
>NW_006408580.1:12347090-12352079 GCF_000296735.1 Chrysochloris asiatica
AGAGAGAGAGAGAGAGAGAGAGAGAGAGAGAGAACCTAACCTAATACAGATCAGTCCCGAGTGGAGATCATGCTTGGTAAAGTGTAGAGTCAACGAAAAAGAGAACTTCCACGTTATATCCCTCCCACAACCACCTCATGTGATCCTTGACTTTCAGCAGACACCTAACTTTCCAAAACCAAAGATAAGAATCCTGAGAGCAGCTAAGGAAAATAAAAAAAATTATCTACAAAGGAGAACTCATAAAACTAAGCTCTGGTTCCTCAGCAGAAACCAAGCAGGTGATAAGGCAATGGGATTGCATATACAAAACTGAAAGAAAAAAATTTGCCAACCAAGACTCATATAGCCAGCAAAGTTGTCTCTCAAATATGACAGTGAAATTAGGGCATGTTCAGAAAAACAAAAATTAAAGGAATTTGTAAAAATAAGACCAACTTTACAAAAAATACTAAAGGATGCTCTTTGAATTGAGAAACAACAACAGCAGACAACAACCTGAGATTAACATCTATGACAACACCATCCAGAATTCAAATCAGATACGTTGTTGTTAAATGCCATTAAGTCAGTTCTGGCTCATAGAAATCCTATATAGGATTATGAGGAGCGATTGGTGAGTTTGAACAGCCAACCTTGCTGTTCAAATCAACTTTGCAGTCTAATGCTTATCCTACAGCACCAAACCAGGATATAGAAATATATAAAGTAAACAAATCTACAAGACTGAATATAATGGAACCAGAGATATCAGTTTATAATGATATCTACAAATGTAGCAAAAGGAGGGAATAGTGTATATACAGAATTTCCAAACGTTGAATAAGCCAAGTAGATTTCAAGATAATAGAGAAAGTTTTAAACTGGGAAAATTAATAAATATTAATTAATATTAATTTAATTTTAATTAATATTGATTAATAAATATCTCAAAGAAAATGAATAAACCTTAACATCAAAATAAAAATGAGAAAAATCAGTAAGATTTAGTAGATATTAGCATAACTGAAATGTAGAAGTTCCTGCTCTGTGCCCCAGCTTGGGTTTCCTGCCTTCCAGAGCTGCCTACCATATATATATATAGAGAGAGAGAGAGAAAGAGTCATGGTGTGGCAATGTGGATTAATGCACTAAACTGCAAGATTGGTTTGAACCGCAAGGTCGGCAGTTCAAGCTCACCAGCCACTCATTGGAAACTCTATACAGGGTCATTATGAGTCAGAATCAACTTGACAGCAATTAACAACTATACAGACATATATATATTACTTCTCTAGAGAACCTAACCTAAGACAGATCAGTCCCTAGTGGAGATCATGCTTGGTAAAGTGGAGGAGAGTCAACGAAAAAGAGAAGAACTTCCACGTCATATCCCTCCCACAACCACCTCATGAAATCCTTGACTTTCAGGAGACCCCTAACTTTCCAAAACCAAAGATAAGAATCCTGAGAGCAGCTAGGGAAAATAAAAAAATTATCTACAAAGGAGAACCCATAAAACTAAGCTCTGGTTCCTCAGCAGAAACCAAGCAGGTGATAAAGCAATGGGATTGCATATACAAAGCTGGAAGAAAAAAATTGCCAACCAAGACTCATATAGCCAGCAAAGGTGTCTCTCAAATATGACAGTGAAATTAGGGCATTTTCAGAAAAACAAAAATTAAAGGAATTTGTAAAAATAAGACCAACTTTACAAAAAATACTAAAGGATGCTCTTTGAATTGAGAAACAGCAACAGCAGACAACAACCTGAGATTAACATCTATGACAACACCATCCAGAATTCAAATCAGATACGTTGTTGTTAAATGCCATTAAATCAGTTCTGGCTCATAGAAATCCTATATAGGATTATGAGGAGCGATTGGTGAGTTTGAACAGCCAACCTTGCTGTTCAAATCAACTTTACATTCTAATGCTTATCCTACAGCACCACACCAAGATATAGAAATATTTAAAGTAAAACAAATCTACAAGACTCAATATAATGGAACCAGAGATATCAGTTTATAATGATATCTACAAAGCAAAAGGAGGGAATAGGGTATATACAGAATTTCCAAAAGTTGAATAAGTCAAGTAGATTTCAAGATAATAGAGAAAGTTTTAAGCAGGGGAAAAATTAATAAATATTAATTAAATTTTAATCAATATTGTTTAATAAATATCTCAAAGAAAATGAATAAACCTTAACATCAAAATAAAAATGAGAAAAATCACAAAGATTTAGTAGACATTAGCATAACTGAAATGTAGAAGATGAAAATAAAACCTACAAAGTGAACTCAACACAGAAAATTATGTGAAACAAAGATACCAGCAACACAAAAACACACACACATTAATAAAAAAAAATACAGCAAAATGACAGCAATCAATTCACATCTATTTATAATTACACTGAATGTAAATTTATTTTATGCACCAATCAGGAGACCAAAAGTAGCAGAATGGATAAGAAAACAGGATATTTCAATTACTGTTTACAAGAAACCCATCTTATACACAAAGACAAAAATAGACTTAAAAAAATCAAAGGATAGAAAAAATATATAAAGCTAATAACAATAAAAAATGGGTAGGAGTGACAATTTTAATCTCTGATAAAATAGACTTTAATGCAAAAACAAATACAAAAGACAAAAAAAGGGTATTATAACATGATTAAAGGGTCAGTTGAACAAGAGGACATAACCATAATAAACATTTATGCCCCCAATAAAAGAGTTTCAAAAAAATAAGTCACACTCTAATAAAAATGAAGAAAGATAATTCTGCAATAATAATACATTTTAACATACTACTTTTGATGAAGGACCAAACAACTAGAAAGAAACTCAACAAAGACACAGATGAACTAAACAACACAATCAACCAACCTTACCTCACAGACATATACAGAGCACTCACCCTCAAAACAGCAATATAAAATACATTCTTTTCCATTTCACATGGAACATTCTTCAGAATACACCATATGTTAGACCACAAAACAAACCTCATTAAATTTAAATGCATCAAAATACTACAAAACATCTGTTCAGATCACAATGCTATAAAATTACAAATCAACAATAAGAAGATCAAGCAAAAATATAAAATATGTGGAAATTGAACAATATCCTGTTTAAAAGCTACTAGGTAATCAAGTAAGAATTGAAATTTTAAAATTCCTTGAATCAAACAAGAATGAAAACACAATTTACCAAAAACTTTGGGACACAGTAAAAGCAGTGCTCAGAAGGCAATTTACAGCAATAAATAAATGCACACATCCAAAAAGAAGAAAGAACCAAAATTAGCACTTTAAGCAAATATCTCCAACAATTATAAAAAGTGCAGCAAAGTATGCCTACTGCCATAGTTTGAAGAAAACAAATGAGGTTATAGCAGAAATAAATATAATCGGAAAAATGCAGAATCAACAAGACAAAAAGTTGCTTCATTGGAAGGATAAATAAAATCAACAAACCACTGGCAAACCTAGCAAAAGAGAAAATGGAGAAGATACAAATAATATGAATAAGAAGTGATATGGTGACATCATGACAGAGCCAATGGAAATAATTATAATAACAGAATACTGTGAATTGTACGCCAACAAACTTGAAAACCTAGAAGAAATCGACAAATTTCTAGAAACACATGACCTATCTTAGCTAACACAGACTGAAGTAGAAAACTTGAACAGGCCTATAACAAGAGAAGAAATTGATCAATTCATTAAAAAAAATTCCCAACTAAAAATTGTTGTTGTTGTTAAGTGCCGTCGAGTCGGTTCCGACCCATAGCGACCCTGTACAGGGTTTCCGAGGGTGTAAATCTTTACGGGAGTAGAAAGCCTCATCTTTCTCCCGCTGGAGCAACTAAAAATAGCCAGGTCCAAATGGCTGTACATGTGAATACTACAAAACATTCAAAGAAGAGATGACACCAATTTTACTCAAATTATTCCATAATGTAGAAAATGACTGAAAACACCCAAATTCATTTTATGAAGCAAGTGTAACTCTGATGCCAAAACCAGGAAACAACATCACTAAGAAAGGAAATTATAAACCAATATCCCTCATGAACATAGATTGAGAAATTCCCAACAAAATGCTAGCAAATAGAATTCAACACTACATCAAAAAATAATACATCATGTCCAAGTGGGATTCATACCAGGTTTGCAGGGATGGTTCAATATTAGAAAAACAATCAACATAATCCTCCAAATAAAAGAAAAGAAAAAAATATATGATCATATCAATTGATGCAGAAAAGTCATTTGAGAAAATCCAACACTCATTCTTAATAAAAACACTCAAAATAAGAATAGAAGGGAAATTCCTCAACATAATTAAGGGCATATATACAAAATCAACAACCAACATCACTTTCAATGGCATGAAACTGAGATCATATCCCTTGTGAACAGGAACCAGAAAAGGAAGCCGTGGAGTCGGTTCCGACTCATAGCAACCCTCTACAGGGTTTCCGAGGCTGTAAATCTTTACTGGAGCAGAATGCCTTATCTTTCTCCTGTGGAGCAGCCAGTAGACCTTGAGGTAAGTAGCCCAATTCATAACCGCTACGCTAGCAGCGCTCCTTATTTGTTGATGGGGCACAACTCAAAATGAAGAGAAACAGCTGTAAACATCCACTAATAATCAGAACATTGAATGTATGAAGTATGAATCTAGGAAAACTGGAAAGTAAAGTTTTACTAAAGGTAATACAGAAACAGCTGCAAGCATACATTGACAGAGAACTGCCAGAGGTTCAAGTCTGATTCAAAAGAGGATGTGGAATGAGGGATATCATTGCTGATGTCAGATGAATCTTAGCTGAAAGCGAGAATACCAGAACGATGTTTGCCTGTGCTTTATTGACTACGCAAAGGCCTTCAATTGTGTGGATCATGACAAGCTATGGACAACATTGCAAAGTATGAGTATTCCGGAACACTTAATTGTGCTCATGAGGAATCTGTACATGGACCAA
>NW_006408580.1:12353129-12354269 GCF_000296735.1 Chrysochloris asiatica
GTTACAAATCGGGCTGCTAACCTCAAGGTTGGCAGTTCAAAACTACCAGCTGTTCCATGGGAGAAAGATGAGGCTTTCTGCTCCCATAAAGATTTACATCCTTGGAAATCCTGTGCAGGGTCACTATGAGTCGGAACCAACTCCACGGTACTTAATAATAACAACAACAACATGTATAGATTCAGCAAAGTGGCAGGGTACAAGATCACCATACAAAAATCCGTTGGATTCCTTTCAAAGAAATCTCTGAAAAGGATGAAGTTCTTGGGAATCAATCTAACCAGAGAAACAAAAGATCTATACAAACAAAATTACAAAACACTACTACAAGAAACAAAAAAGAAAACCCTGAAAAAAATGGAGGAATTTACCCTCTTGTGAATAGGAAGACTTAACGTTGTGAAAATGTCAACACTATCTAAAACAATCTGTAGATATAATGCTATCCAGATCCAGATTCCAACATCATTTTTTAAATAGATGGAAAAACTAATCATTGATTTTATATGGAAAGAGACCCCAGATAAGTAAAGCATTATTAAAAAAGAAAAATTAGGAGGCTTCTCACTTCAAAATCTCAAAGCCACAGTAGTCAAAACAACGTGGTACTGGTACAACTAAAGACACATGGAACATAGTGGAAAACACAGAAGTAAATCCATACACCTACTGTCCGTACAAATTTGTTTTGGACAAAGGGCCCAAATTTATTAAATGGGGAAGAGACAGTCTCTTCAACAAATGGAGCTGGCAAAATTGGAAATCCATTTGCAGAAAAAATTTAAAGCACCCATACCTCACACCGTACACAACAATGATCTAACTGTGGATTGAAGACCTAAATGTAAAACCTAGAACTATACAGATCATCAATGAAAAAATTAGGGACGAACTTTGGAGCTCTGATATATGGCATAAATACATGATCAAAAATAACTGAAAACACACAGACAGAAGATGAAATAGATGATTGGGACTTCCTATCTTAAAGTCTACTTTGTCGGAGATTAGTATAGCCACTCCTGCTTGTTTATTGCTGGAGTTGGCTTGGTAAAATGTTTTCCATCCTTTGACTCTCAGTCTGTTTTTGTCCTTGTGTGTAAGGTGTGTCTCTTGCAAGCAGCATATTGATGGATCTTG
>NW_006408580.1:12356169-12368313 GCF_000296735.1 Chrysochloris asiatica
GAGGGGTCTGGCAGGCGGAGCAGGGGTCTCGATGGGCAGGGCTTGTGCGGGGGCTGGAGCTAGCGGTGAGTCCTGCAGGCAAGGCAGTGCTGGCGCACGGGCAAGCAGGGAGGGGCCCGAGGGGGTTTTGGAGGGCTGGGCGGGGCTCTCGCTTGTTACGGTGGGTGGGCGGGGTCAGCAGGGGTTTTGGGAGGGGGGGTCCGAGAGGTGGGGCACGGTTCCGTGGGGGCGCACAGGGTCCAGAGGTCGAGGAGGGGCTTGTGCGGGGGCCGCTGGGCTGGACTGGGCTGGGTCGTGCGCCATCAGTCAGGCGGGGCTGGGCTAGCAGTGGGTCCCTTGGGCAGGGCAGTGCTCGCTCTCGGTGGGACCTCCTATAACTTAGGTATTTATGTGCATCAAAGGATTTCACCAAAAGAGAACCTAAATACTGTGAAAAAATATTTGGCAATGACATATCAGGCAAAAAACTAGTCTCCAAGATATATAGAGCACTTCAACACCTCAACAAGAAGACAAACAATCCAACTTAAAAATGGGCACAGGACAGGCACAGACACTCACCAAAGAAGACATTCAAGTGGCCAACAAACATACATATGAAGAACCGCTCACAATCATTACCGTGTTGTTGTTAAGTGCCACTGAGTCAGTTCTGACTCATAGCAACCCTGTACAGGGTATCCAAGGAGAAGCTGGTGAGTTTGAACCACTGACCTTGTGGTTAAAACTAGTGCTTTATCCCACAGCACCACATCAAGACTCCCATTAGCCATTGTTGTTGTTGTTGTTGTCAGGTACCATCAAGTTGGTACAGACTCACAGCACCCCTATGCACAAGAAAACAAAACACTGCCCGGGCCCGGGCCAACCTCGCAATTGTTGCCATGCTTGAACCCACTGATGGTGCCCCTTTGCCAATCCATTTTGCTGGGAGTCTTCCTCTTTTGCTATGACCCTCCACCTTACCAAACATGATACATTTCTACAGTTACTGGTCCCTCCTGACAATGAATCCAAAGTATAAGAGACAAAGTTTGGCCATCCTGGCCTCCAAGGAGCACTTTTGCTGTACTTCTTCCAACACAGATCTATTTGTTATTTTGGCAGCCCATGGCACTTTCAGTATTTTCTACCAACAGCATAACTCAACTGCATCAATTCTTCTATGAAGATTTAGAGCCATTAGAGAGCGGCAAATCAAAACAACAATGATATATCATCTTACTCTAGCATTAAAAGCAAAGTTCCAAAAAAACACACAGAAAACAAGAAATGCTTGTAAGGGTGGAGAGACTGGGACACCCTTACACTGTTGATAGGACTGTAGTATGATGCAACCACTGTAGAAAATGGTATGTCGCTAGGTCAAAGAGGCTCAGTGTGTAGGGATCTTGAGGACCAAAGGACACACTCCCCTCCTGGCTCTTCCTCTTTGATTTTAATGAGATTCCCCACTCCTGTTTCCAAGATGGATCATTTTAAACCCATGCTAGAGTTTCAGGGTTTTACAGTTACAATGAACTCTGCTAACATCTGAAGTTGAAGCATGCCATCCTACCATTATCTTCTCCCACTTTCTCTTAACCAGACCCAGCATGGCAGAAATGTAGTTTGGTGAGAGTTACAGACTATAGCTAGAAGACATATTAGATAATTCACTACACCACAACTTTTTATTGTGAATTGGTTGAAGATTTACAGAGCAGATCAGTTTTCCATTCAATAATTCATACACATTTTGTTTCATCTGATTGATTGTAATCCCTATAATATAACATCACTTATCCCAGTTTCTCCCTGTGTTTCTCATTTCCATACCTCCTCCTTTCCTAACCTTTCTGAACTCAGTCCTTGAGTAAATACTGACCTTTTGATCTCAAATGGTTGGTTATCCTGAGGTATGCATACATCACATGTTAGTGTTTCACTTGTAGACCTGTTTATTGTGTAGCTGAAAATTGAACCATAAGAATGTGTTCATTTCTAGACCTGAAGGGTGACTAAGGGCCATAGACTTGGGGATCCTACCACTCTCTATACAATCAGTAAGCCTGATCTTTTGTATGATTATGTATTTTGTTTTACACTTTTCTCCCACTCTATCCAGAACCTTCTAATGTGATTGCTTTCAGAGAAGTTGGTAGTGATAGCTGGATACCATCTAGTTCTTCTGATCTCAGAGTTGTGGAGAATGATGTTTGTGTGATACATTAGTCCATTGGAGTAATTTTTTCCATGTGTCTTCGATTTTTCATCACTGCTTTCCTCCAGATAAGGAGAGATCAATAGTGCACCTTAGATGGCTGCTTACAAGCTTTTAAGATCACAATTGGAAGACTATGTTATGCCATTTGAACTTGGTGTCTCCTGAGGAGGTGGGAAAGTAGTTTTAATATTTATTTAGTAACTATTCAGATTTTCTATTGCTTCTTGCATTCATTTGGTATGCTCTATTTGCTAGGAATTTGTCCAGGTCATTTAAATTTTTAATTTATTAGCATTCAATTGGTCATAAGCTCCTTTTATTACCTTTATAATGTCTGTAAGATCCATAGTGATTTTCCTCTTTCAATCCTGATACTGATAATTGTGTCTTGTCTCTTGTCTTGGTCCATCTTGACATGCATTCATTGATTTCATCAGTCTTTGTAGAGAACTAATGTTTGGCTTTGTTGAACCCCTCTATGGTATCTTTGTTTTCTATTTCATTGATTTCTGCTCTTTTTTCTATTATTTCCTTTCTTCTACTTTCTTTGTTTTAATTTTGGTATCTATTTTCTATCTTCTTTGTACCCTTTTTCCTTTTATAATATATATCATCTTTTCTAATAATATATATTTCTTAGTGAGCCCTACTTCAGCTGTGACTCACATGTTTTGATATGCAGCATTTTCATTATCATTCAATTAAAATATTGTCTTATTTTCATTGTGATGTCTTATGTGATATTATTTGGTCATTTAGAAGTGTATTTCCTAGAAGCCCTGGTGGCACAATACTTAAGCAGTTGGCTGCTAACCAAAAGATAGACAGTTTGAACCCAACCAGACACCCTGTGGGACAAAGACTGGTGATCTGCTTCCATAGAGATTACAGCCAAGAAAACTCTACAAGTCTAGTCTTACTGTATCTATTTATATACTAATTACTATCTAATATTACTATATCAGAAATACCACAAGTGATAACTTTAACAAACAGAAATGTTTAGGAGGCTGCAAGTCTGAACTCAGAGTGTCAGCTCTAGGGGAAGACTTTCTTTCTCTCTCTGCTCTGGGGAAAAGTTCTTGTCTCCTTTCAGCATCTGTAGGCAGCATTCCTTGGAGATTTCCCTGTGTCTTGGCATGAATCTTCCCTTGGGTCTAAGAGTTCCTTTGTACAGGGACCCCAGGATGCACTCCACTTTGTTGTTGGTACTAGATCCCTGTGATTTCTGCTGACTTGTTTCTCCTTATATATCTTGTAAAGGCACTCTGGTAGCGTAGTAGTTACGAGTTGGGCTGCTAATCTCATGGTCAGCAGTTCGAAACTACCAGCAATTCTGTGAGAGAAAGATGAGGCTTTCAGCTCCCATAAAGATTTACAGCCTCGGACACCCTATACAGGGTCACTATGAGTCGGAACCGACTCCACAGCACATAACCACCACCACCACCATATATATTGTAAGATAAAAAATGTTATAGGCTACACCCTAGGGAAGCTCCCCTTACATGGGATCAGGGCTGTGACAGATTAAGGGTGCTGCAGCCCACCCTTAATCTTAGAATTTATCACATCAGATCACATCTTGGGAAATCATCACTTAACTGCCACATTGTATCATTTCATAAGTGCCAGACGTCTGAGAATCATGGCTCAGCCAAGTTGACAAAGACAAAGGGGTTTCAAAAAGTTAGTGGAAAAGGGGGATTAAAAGATACTGAAATTTCTTATCACCATAGAAAGCTTGTAAGTCCGTCTTGTGCCTATAACTGATAGTTGTTGTTGTTGTTGTTGTTGTTAAGTGCTGTAGAGTCGGTTCCAACCCATAGTGACCCTGTACAGGATTTCCGAGGCTGTAAATCTTTATGGGAACAGAAAGCCTCATCTTTCTTCCACGGAACAGCTGGTAGTTTTGAACTGCTGACCTTGCAGTTCGCAGCCCAATTCATAATCACTACACTACCAGATTGGAATACCGAAAATGGGGCTACAATGTGCCCAGTGAAGGAGGCTTCCTGCTGAGCCTCTGTGTTACATCATACCATAGGTGAAATCCTGAACCCCATCCAGAATCTTCTGAGGTGGGAAATTTCCACTTGAAAGGATGGGCAGACCAGCCTGGAGTGGTTAGAAGAACAGAAGATACTTCTTGAAAGAAAGACCAACAGGAAAAATACAAAACAATAAGGGCAGTCTGACTGACTACTACAAGAACAAGCAAGTTGCTCACCCAGGAGACATTAAGCCAAGTGGGTGGGATCCCCTCAGGGCAAACCTTCTTCCAAGACTAAGACTCAATGGGAATACACAAGCAGACATGCGCTCTGACTGGTGACCATGTTGGTCACTGATAAGGGGAAGTGAGGGAAAAGCAGCCATGAAGCTGCGAGCTAAGCCCTACCACATTCAATAGACTCCTGTGAACCCAGGGGAAGACCTGGTTGGCCAGCAGTGTGGCAAGACCTGGGGACTCTTGAGCCCAGAATCAGTGACATAGCCATAGAGGACTAGAGTGCAGAGTGAAGCGTCCAACTGATAAGACAAGAGGGCATATGCACAAGAAAACCCACACTTGCAGATAATACCCACTTGACTTGGCTTCAATGACTGGATGAACAGAGCTCAACTAGAAGAAGAAAGAAGAGGAAAAAAGAGTAATCTGATACAGTTTGATGAACTTGACCTACACCTATGGATTCAGTAGCTCAAAAGAGGAAACAAATCCATACAGCAAGAATCATTCCCACCCCTTCCACACACAGAGTAGACAGGGATGGGCAACTTGGACATTGGCTACTCAAAATGGGGTGGGGGGGGACTACAAAGGCAAAAAGTGACTGGCTTACAAGCTTTCAAGAAGGAACCTAGATCCAGAGGGCGTGGAGGAAGGTACAATCTCCAGTGAGTAGTATCCAATCTGTCTAGGTGGGGCTGATGGAATAAAATGCAGATAGGTCTCTTGTGATACAATAGTGAATAATTGTTATCAGGACTGACTGTGAGGGTTAAAAATGAAAAGGTAGATATTTTGTAGCAAAGGAGGGGAGTGGTTGACTTTGCAGTCCAGGAGTGGAGGTCCCTGGGACCATCAAGGGAGAAGAGCAGAGAGCGGGACACTACCCAGATAAGCAGTGACGCCAGAGATGGAGGCAGTGGCAACGACGTGGAGAAATGGAGTGGCTGGGGACTTTAGACCCAGATAAGGAGATAAATAAAAAGTTGAGAAAGAAAAAAATATTTAATTTCAAGGAAAACAAGAAACCCAGTAGTGGCCATTGGTATTGGCCTATTCTCCTTAAATTACACTGGGAAAGATGTTTTGCCGTTGATCACTTGAATCACACTGACCTAACTGTACTCTGTGGGTCCCAGTATTTATTATTCTAGCAGCAGACCCCTTCCTTGGCCTAATCCCTCAAGTCTTAGCAAAAACAAACTCACAGGTTAAAAATAAGTGAAAGGTGGTTGCGGACAGAATGACATTCAGGCATACTTAGTTACCTGTGTGAAGAAAGTTGAGGCCATTCTTGAAAAACGCTCCCATGGAAATTCAGCAGGACTGGCTGTAAATGTTGAACAGTATGTGGCATTTTGAACAGTGAGAAATCTGGCATAACTTATAGCTGATCTTTGAAGTGATCTACTCTATGGCATCCTGGGCACACTGTGCCAGTTTTTTCACCTGCCCATTTACCTGCAAGGCAGGTGGCAGGGGGTGGGTGGGAGTAGGGGTAGAGATGGTTATAGTAGGATAACCTATCTATAAATCCTCTATCCTTAGCTAAGGCAAAGGCAGACCCATTACCAGAGATAAGCAACTTGCAATGCCCATGCTAGAAACCACCCATAGAAGACCTAAGCTCATGAGAGCAAGAATCTGAGGTGGAACAATGAGCATGTCAAATGCACCAATCACAGTCAGAAAATCCTGTCTCTGGATTGGTCCTGCAAGAATCTTGGCCAGGATTTCATGACCTTTCATAAGGAGAAGGAGGTAACTTTGTTGAATACACCAATATTATTGACGTCATTCCAATATTAGAATCTATTCTCAGGTTTTTCTGTGAACAAACAATTCCTTGATATATGTACTATGACTAAAGTAACAATCTGATCATCTTTCTAGAATAATTACTGCTTTGGTGAGATTGTATTGTGACAGATACAGTTAGCAATTATTGATACATGAAAACTGCAGTTGAACTCCAGCTTGCATGCTCAGCTCATACTGGAAACAACTGCAAATACTTGGCTCAGTTCTGGCAGACATCTATGAACAGAGAACAATCACAAATACAGTAGACATTGTTTTTAAAATCAAGAGTTGCTTCTATGAAAAGCTATACCTCTGACAAGCGTAACAATAAACTAAAAATTTTAAGACTACAAGAGAACATTAAAGGAAAGAATAAAATACAGAAAGACACAAAAGCAGTATTAACAGAGATAAAAATATGAGTAACTGCATTATTAAAATTTAAAATAAAAGATAAATAAATCTAAGAAATCTATAAAATGGAAAAACTTGATCAAGAAGATCCCAAACTCCAGATCAACAAACATGTAAACATGAAAGGATTGAAATGATAGCCAAAAACATCCCCCCAAACCTCAGACCCTTATGGCTTTATACGCAAATTCTAAGAACTTTTCAAGGAAATTTTAATTCCTATTTTATACAAATGGTTTCAGGAATCTGAAAAAAGCCAATGACAGCTTCCCAGCTCATTTTATGAAACCAGTATAATCTTGATTCCCAAACCAGTTAGTATAAAATAAAACAAAGATACTGTGGGGTAAAGAACCTGGTTTTACCCCACAGTATCTTTGGTTTATTTTGTAAGTGAGGTGGCGTTTGTCTAGGTTTCAGAGAAATAATCCTTGGAGTAATTGGGGTACCTTAATCTGGGACTTCCAGGCCATATTTGAGAGTTTGTGCTGGTGAGTGAGGGCTGGCCAGACCAGAAAAGAGAGAGTATCACCTGAGAGGCCTATATGAACTAGCCCCATGAAGCATGATTTAGCCTATCATGCAGGTTTGGCTCCTAAAATCTCCAAACACTGAGGCTTGGAGATCTTCCTGGTTGGCAAGAAAATCTGTTTTGGGGAGGGTAGTGCATCCCTTGGAAACTGGGAGCTTCTCATTGGGAACCCTCCCAGACCTCAGCCTATTCATCTTTTCATTTATTTTCTTTTTGGTCATAATAAATTCATAGTCATAAATATGGTATACTCTCTGTGAGTTCTACGAGCCATTTCAGTAAATTCTAGAATCCAAAGAAGCAGGGAGAGCCAGTAGGTCACAAAGTAAGGGTGTTATGTGCACTCCTGAGCTTGGAAGTGGCATCCTGAAGGGGCAGCTCTAGCTGGTGGCCAGCAAGCCAGAAGGTTGGGGTGTCATGTAGCCACCTTAAACTTTCAGCTAGCATCTGCCTACTTGGCAATCTGAAGAGTGGTGTCCTTTAACTTTTGAGATCTGATCTAGGTCAGGGAGGCTCTGGTCAGACAGAGCAAGAGTGTGCCATGAGGGCAGTTGGTGATGAGGATGGCGAAGTGGTAATGTGGAAACCGGATCAATTACCACATTATGGGGTTTGGATTCATGCTCATCCTTCCAGCACATAAATGTACTAAATGGCTATAAATGTGCAAAAAGGTAACTAAATTCAACATGTTATTTTTTTATATATCCATAATAAGTAAGTTTTTCTCCCAGAAATTCAACAATGGCTCAATATAAATAAATTCTTAGCCAACTAGGAGTTTAAAAAAAATTTTTTTTTGTAACAAGAGCAAAAGGGCAGCATTTTTCCCAAACCGATTTTAAGTATAAATATGCCATGCACTTCAGAAGACAGGAAGAGGCAGAAAAAGACAAATAGGGAAGGGAATCCAGGGAGGAAGTGGGAAGAGTGGAAATTGCAACTAATGTCACAAAACAAAATGAGTATAAATTGTTGATTGGAAAACTAATTTGCTGTGTTCACCCAAACCACAATAAAATGTTTTTCAAATAACCAACCAACCAACCATCTTTCTTAACATGATCAACATTAGTACTAAAACCTACAGCAAATATTAAACTTAATGGAGAAACTTTAGACATGTTCCTTTTAAGATTGGGAATAAAGCAAGTATGTCTCCATCACTGTTACTGTTTAATAAACCACTAAAGTGTTGGCTGGAGTCTGGCATGGCACTGTAGGATCAGTGAAGTGACGTGAAGTGACGTCGAGTTGGTTCCGACCCATAGCGACCCTATGTAGGGTTTCTGAGGAGCAGCTGGTGAGCTTGAACCGCTGACCTTGCAGTTCAAATGACTTTGCAGTCTGGCGCAACACCAGGACTCCGTAGGATCGGTACTGGACTGCAAACCACAAGGTTGGCAGTACAAACCCAGCAGCCTCTCCTAGGAAACCCTATCCAGGGTCGCTATGAGCCGGAATCAACTCGACAGCACTTAACAACAACAACAACAACAACAAGATCTTGGCCAAAAATCAGTAGCTAGGTATAGCGTTGCCATTACTCTAATGAGAATAGTTTTTTTAACAGTAGGGTTTTAAAACAGTTTTTAAACAGCGGGGTTTAAAAATGCAGAGCAATAAAACCTTTCACCTGAAGAAGCAAAACCATACTCCAAGGAGAATCAGCAGCAGCAGCACCAGCAGCAAAAGCACCAGCAGTGAATACACCCCACCCACCCCCTCAGTACCTGCAAATGGCCACCAGGCCAGCAGCCAAAATGAAGGCTTAACTATTGACCTGAAGAATTTTAGGAAACCAGGAAAGAAGAGCTTCTTTCAACATAGCTATCTCTTTGTGGGCAATCTCCCTCCTGACATCACTGAGGAAGAAATGAGGAAACTATTTGAGAATTATGGGAAGGCAGGAGAGGTCGTCATTCATAAGGATAGGGGCTTTGGCTTTATCCGCTTGGAAACATGAACTCTAGTGAAGATTGCCAAAATGGAGCTGGGCAACAGACCACTCCTTGGAAAGCATGTGTGCTCTGCCTGCTGCAGTGCATCCCTTACTGTCTGAAACCTTCCTCAGTACGTGTCCAATGAACTGCTGGAGGAGGCCTTTTCTGAGTTTGGTTAAGTAGAAAGGGCTGTAGCCATTGTGGATGGTAGACGAAGGCCCTCAGGACAAGGCATTGTTGAATTCTCAGGGAAGCCAGCTGCTTGTAAAGCTCTGGACAGATGAATGAAGACTCTTTCCTGCTAACCACATTTCCTCAGCCTGTGACTGTGGAGCCCATGGACCAGTTAGCTGACGAAGAGGGGTTTCCAGAGAAGCTGATTATAAAGAACCAGCCATTTCACAAGGAGCAAGAGGAAAGCAGCCACCCAGATTTGCACAGCTTGGCTCCCTTGAGTATGAATATGCCATGCACTGGAAGGCACTCATTGAGATGGAGAAGCAGCAGCAGGACCAAGTGGTCCACATCAAGGAAGCTCAAGAGAAGCTGGAGATGGAAGCTGCTCACCATGAGCACCAGGTTATACTAATGAGGCAGCATTTGATAAAGCTGCACAACCAAGAGGTGCAATAGAAAAGCAACTGGAGTTCAGACAGGAGGAGGAGTGCAAGCGCTGTGAGGAAGAGATGCGGCAGCAACAGGAAGACATGATGCAGCAACAGCAAGAAGGATTCAAGAGAACTTTTCCTGACGTGAGAAAGCAAGAGATATGGATGGGTCAGATGGCTATGGGAGGTGCTTTGGGCATAAACAACAGAGGTACCATGCCCAATCTCCTGTGCCAGCTGGTATCCTAGCTCCTTCAGGACCTGCCACTATGATGCCAGATGGAACTGTAGGATTGACCCTACAACTAAGCATGTTGACCAAGCTGCTATAATAGAAGGAATTGGGGCAATTGGTAGAGCTCTTCCTGCCCTCAATCATGCAACTCCTGGAGCTGAATTTGCTCCAAACAAGTGCCATCAATACTAATAAATTTGCTGTCTACTTTCCCAAAACCTGTAAAAGAAGGACCCTTTTTGGACTAGCTAGAATTCTACTCTGGAAGAGTGTTAGGAATTCTTCCCAATAGTTAGGTCTTTTGGTTGATAGGGATGGGCAACTTAGACATTGGCTACCAAAATAGGGGGCTAGTGTGGCACTGTGGGTAAATGCACTGGATTGCAAAGTTGGTTTGAACCTCAAGGTCAGTGGTTCAAGCTCACCAACTGCTCCTCAGAAACCCTATACCGGGTCGCTATGGGTCGGAACCAACTCGACGGCACTTGAGAACAACAACATAAAAGCACAAAGGGGTTGACTTACAAGCAAGCTTTCATGAAGAGGGTAAGGTAGAATCCTCATTGAATAGTTTTACTCTTGTTCATATGGGTATGCTAAAAGAGATGGGGAAGGATGGGGATAGGATTTTCTTGATTCAATAGTGAGTAATTGTTATGACTAATTGTGACTGTCACAACTGTGAATGTAAAAGATGTAAAACTGAATGGTAGGATTAGTAAATCTTTCATTCCAGGAACAGGGGACCCTAAGACCATCAACAGGGAAGAACATGAGTGGAGCATGGGATCCTAACCAGGAAAGCGGTGACAGCAGAGACAGTGGCAGAAGCGATGACTTAGGAAGATAGAGGAGCTGAGGACTCTAGGCTCATGGACTGAGAAAGGCTGTGCTGGCGGGCAGGAGGCTGGCTTGCAAAATGTGCCCTTTGAACATTTAAATGAATATATATTTTCTGTGTGTTTTGTGTACATTACAAAAAAACAAACAAACAAAAAAAATGGAATAGAGATAAACCAATGGTGCATGGAGAGGTTTGTAATCATTGCAATGAAACAAAATACGATTTGGTGAGTGTAAAGCTGATGATCTGCCCTGTAAACTATCACTCAATTCATATTAAAAGCTTTTTGGGGGGGAGAACAGGTCTCCCCTGCTTATACTACTCTAGGGAGTATGTTGGAGGCAGAGGACAAGGGAGCGGTAGCATTTAGCAAATCAATTCTGTGTGGTGTATTATCTAACAAATCACTTCCATGTGATGCATTCCCGACGTCTCAAGTATAACTACGGAGGGAAGGCAGGGAACCATGGCAAAAATTGTCCCCTCCTGTTTTATTTGCTTTCTCATCTTTACATCTCCCAACCCCAGAGACATTGCCACATATACCACAAAAACCAAACAGCCCCCAATGACCTTAGCCTCATTGCTCCTGTAAGTCCCAGGTTAGAATTCAATCAAATATCCACAAAGTTCACAGGCAACATACATACGGTTAGTTCTGTTATATCCAATATATTACCCTTTCATGTCCTAAAGGAGACATTTACTCTTATAGATTTTCATTTTAGTATATCATTTAAAAAATTTTTTTCATGTTAACTTGCCTACATATTTTTCTTGGAAGAAGAAAACGTAGACTTTTGTGTCTATGATGCTGCTATTCACAGTTTTCTTCATAGGCCTAGTACAGTCTTGGGAACAAGGTTGTGGTATGTTAGAGGTCTGATAGTAGCTCTTAGCCTTGCCTGTCTTAAGTAGTTATACTGTGCACTTTTCATTGGGATATCATGTTTGATTTGTCACTGATCCATTTAATCTGAAATTGCATGAGAAATGGAGTGGTAAGGCCGTTTTAACTGCAAGGAGCAGAAAGCCTCATCTCTCTCCTGTGGAGGGCCTGGTGGATTCTAGCTGCTAACCGTGGGGTTCACAGCCAGATTCTTAACCACTACACTACCAGGCCTTGCACCTTCAAGGTGGTGGATCCGGTAGACGTGTAGTGAGGAGCTCCGTCAACAACAACACGGAATAGGTGAATCTTGAAAACTAGAAATTTAAAGTGACAATATCAACATAAAGCCAAACGGCCACCACTCGTCTGTCGTGCTGTGGTGGATTGAGTTGCTGTGATTCTGAGGGCTCTGCCACCGGTATTTTAAATAACCA
>NW_006408580.1:12373768-12385850 GCF_000296735.1 Chrysochloris asiatica
GGATATCAAAGAGATTGTCCAATGATTTCTGCATTCTATTGGGTCACCTCTGTTTGCAATGGGCACAAAGAGATAGGGATCTCTTCCAATCAGTCAGCCAGATAGCTGTCTTCCAAATTTCATGGGAGAGACGAGTGAGTGCCTCTTGTGCCGCCTCACTTTCTTGAAAGATTTCAATTTTTATTCCATCAATTCCTGGTGCATTGTTCTTTGCCAATTCCTTCAATGCACCTTGCACTTCCTCCTTCAGTATCATTGGCACTTAATCATATGCTACCTCTTGCAACTGTTGAACATGAACCATTTCCTTTTGGTACAGTGACTTTGTGTAATCCTTCCATCTTCTCTTGATGCTTTCTGCATCTTTCAATAATTTTCCCAGAGAATCTTCCAATAATGAAATTTGAGGCTTGAATTTTTTCTTCAGGTCCCCCAGCTTGAGAAATGCTGAGCGTGTTCTTTCTTTTTGGTTTTCTGATTCCAGATCTTTGTACATTTTGTTGTAATATTTGGCTTTATATTCTTGAACTGATCTTTGAAATTTTTTGTTCAGCTCTTGGAACTCCTTATTTCTTCCATTTGCTTTAGCATCTCTACACTGGAGAGCAAGTTTCAGTGTGTCATCTGACATCCATATTGACCTTTTCCTTCTTTCTTGTCTTCTCAATGACTTTTTGCTTTCTTCATGTATGATGTTCTTGATGTCATCCCACTACTCTTCTGGTCTTCGGTCTTTAGTGTTTAGTGTATCAAATCTGTTTTTCAGATCATCTCTAAATTTAGGTGGGATATATTCAAGGCCATATTTTGGCTCTCATGGACTTTTCTTCCACTTCAGTTTGAATTTGCATATGAGTAATTGATGGTCTAATAATTGTATTAACTGGGCTTCCCTGCAGGCGCATGGATATTATCCTATCACAGACAGCATTGTACTTCATGACAGATCTCGATATGTTCTTTTTGATGATGAATGCAACATCATTCCTCTTAAATTTATCATTCGTGGCATAGTAAACCATGTGGTTGTCAGATTCAAAATGGCCAATACCAGTCCATTTCAACACACTAATGCCTAAGATATCGATGTTTATGTGTTCCACTTCATGAAAGTATTTTGCAAGACCAATGACTCCTTCATTGCAAATACCTTTCTTAAACAACATAAAAAATGACTATACACATCGACCTTAACAGATGGAATACACAGAAATCAAATTGATTGCATCTGTAGAAAGAGACAGTAGTAAAGCTCTATATCATCAGTCAAAATAAGGCCAGGGTCTGCTGAGGAACAGACCATCAATTGCTCATGTGCAAGTACAGGCTGAAGTTGAAGAAAATTAAAATGATTCCACAAGACCCAAAGTATGACCTTGAAAACATCCCACCTGAATTTAGAGCCTATCTCAAGAATAGATTTGATGTATTAGACACTAATGACCAAAGACCAGAAGAGTTATGGAGTGCCATTGGGAACATCTTACATGAAGAAAGCAAAAGATCATTAAGAAGACAAGAAAGGGAGGACTTCTGGCACAATGACAGACTAAGCAGATAGACTATATGGATGCTGTACAACAAATACACGAAAGACAAAATAAAACAGACACAGATGAAAATTCTGGCCCCCTGAACTTCAGAAGAAAGGTTAGAGAGGTAGAAGGAGTGCTTGTTGGGAGAAGAGGCTGAGCAAGGATGGCTAGAGAGGGAGACTGACAGATGAACTGCTGGTGAGATGCGGCTGGACCGTTTTGTGAGAAGCTTTGGCAGTGGAGGGAGGCCTGGCAAAGCAGATTAGCAGGAGTGACAGGAAAGGTGTAATTTCTTCTTTTTCCCCCACGGTCCCCAGGTGCACAGATGTGTGACCAGCTCCCAACCTCATTCATCTCCAGCACAGACCCTGCTCTCCAGGAATTTGGAGCTACGTGGTTAGGAGCCATGCCAGTGTGTGTTGGGAGCTGGCTGTGCTGCTGTGGTGTGCCACTTTGGAACCTGTATTCAAGTGGGCTCGTCTCTAGACCTACAAAATGCACAGAGCCATCAGACAGCATTTAACCAGTTATGCTTTCTCCAGTTTCCTTGTGGTCCTAACAGACACTGAAACTAGCTCCATTAAGATCCCCCACAAACTACTTCCAGATTGAGTATCCTGAACACAGATAACATCGAGGCCAAAAAGACCAGGAACTCTGCAGCTACTTTCTTTCACAACCACCTCATGAGCTCCATGAGCTCCTTGAATTACAGGAGCTTCTCAGAGATTTCCCCCATCCTGGTCCAACAACTGTACTGTTTGTTTTTACAAATACTACAACCCCACAATGCCCTGGAGACCACATAGAGTTTTAGCTCACATGAAGAAACGAGAGAGTGGCTCAAACAAATGACCAAGAAGCAGAGCCAGAAATTGTTTCTGAGGAAGAAAAAGTATTGGAGCTAACTGAAAAATAATTCAAAAGAATGAAAATTAGATGCCTTTGAAGGATCAATAGAAAGATGAGAAAAGCAAGGAGAACACAATAAAAACTTCAGGAAAATATGACAAGAACAAACAGACAAAATAAATGCAAATTTGGAAACAAAACAAAACCTTCAATTAGATATACAGAAGTTTAATACTGGGATCTCAGCAATGGGCAATACATTGACTGGGCAAAGGAGAAGATTCAAAGCAATACTAGTATGCTAGAAGAACATTCAAAAAAAAAATGAAAAAATCTGAAGAAGGCCTAACAGTTATGTGGGATACCATGAAGAAGAACAAATTATGGCTGATCTGAATTCCAGAACAGGAAAAGACAAGCACAGTGAAAATTGTCAAAGAGTTGTTGAAAGAAAACTTCCCTAATATCATGAAACACAAGAAGCTAAACTAACCCCAAACAGGATAGATCCCAAAAGAAAATCACCAAGCCATATCATAATCAAACTTTCCAGAATCAAAGACAAGGAAAGAATTCTGAAAGCAGCTTGGGAAAAACAAAACGTTCCCTACAAAGGAGAACCAATCATTTCTGATTTCTCAGCAGAAACCATTTCGGCAAGAAGGAAATGGAATGACACATATAAACCTCTGAAAGAAAAAAATTGCCAACCAAGAATCATATACCCAGCAAAGCTGTCCCTCCAAAATGACAGTGAAGTTCGGACATTTCCTGGTAAACAGAAATGAAAGAATTTTTAATAACCAGACCAACGTTACAAAAAATGCTAAAGGATGTTCTTTGGACTGAGAACCAATAAAAGCAGACAATACCCTGAGATTACAATGCATGACAACACCCAGAAATAAATGCAGATGTAGAAATATTTTAAATAAACCTACAAGACTGAAAATAGGGAACCAGAGATAGCAATGTATAATTAAGTCAACTACAAAGCAAAAAGAGGGAATAGTGTAGCTATAGAACTTCTAAGTGACAAGGAATTCAAGTAGATTTCAAGATAAAGCAGATTGTTTTGAGCAGGAAAAAAAAATTAGTAAATTACAGGGTAGCCCGAAAGATGAGTAATACACCTGCACATCAATATAAAAAAAGAGAAAATCAAGTTTAGTAAACATTAACACAACAGAAATGAAACTGACAAAACCCACAGACAAAATGAACTCAGCATAAAAATTATGTGGAACAAAGAATCCAGCAGCTCCACAACAAAAAAATAACACAGACCAATGGCAACAATCAGTTCCTACTTACTGATGATAATACTGAATGTAAATGGATTCACTGTACCAATCAAGAGACAAGAGCAGAATGGATAAGAAAACAGGACCCTTCAACATGCTGTATCAAAAAGATGGAGACAGCCTAAATGCCCATTAACAGAAGAATCATTAAACAAACTTTAGTACATACACACAATAGAATATACAAAATTTTGAAGTATAATGATAATTCTGTGTAACACCTCCTAATATGTTTGAACCTGGAGGACATTGTATAGAATTAAATTAGTCAACCACAAAAGGACAAACACTGTATGAGACCAATGTGGGCTAATGCGCTGGAATGCTTCGTGGCTAGAAAAAAAAAAAAAAAAGGAATACAGAAGCCCTCGCTAAGAAACACAGTGAGGCATTGTCACAGGGATGTATCAATTGACCAATGAGATGGAGTAGAAAATCTAGAAGCTGACACATATTCAGGTCACCTGATTTATGACAGTGTGACCCTGCCGTGAAGTGGGAAAAGGATTGCCTTTTCAATAAAGGGTACAGGGTTAATTGTACATTGTATATCCAAGTGGGGGGTGGGGGAAAAGGAATCTGGATCCTTATCTCACATCATATACATAAATCAATTTCAGAAGAGTTGTAAATCTAAATGTGAAAGATAAAATTTTCAAAGAAAAACAAGTTCACATGTTCAGAAAAATATACATAAACTCACCAAAAGTTGTATACAAGAATTTCCATAACAGCACTGTTGGGTATAGCCCCAAACTGAAAACTACCCAATTTATGTATCCATCAACAGTAGAATGGATACATAAATTGTGGTCTATTTATGCAATGACAAACTACACACAATATAGATGACTGTCACAGACATGATATTGACTTAAAGAAGCCAGGCACAAAAAAATACATAAAAGATAATTTCATTTATAAGATGCAAAAAAAGCAGTCAAAGCTAATTTGCAATGGGTAGTGAACACAAAGAGGTAGGAGGAGGGCTTCGGAGGTGCAAGCAATACTTGATTTCCTTATCTGGAGACTGGCTGCATGACCAATTTCACTTTGTATAAATTCATTAATCTGTGCACTTATGGTTTGAGCATTTTTATGTATGTATGTATGTGTAGAGATTTGAATGGTAGCCCCCCAACAATATACTCACATCCTAAGCCCCACAACCTGTGAATGTGCTCTTATTTTAAAAAAGGGTCTTTGGCTGTCGTTAAATTGAAGATCTCAAGATGAGATCATCCTGCATTATGGTGGGCAGTAAATTCAATGACAAACGTCCTTATAGGAGGCCAGAGAAAACATAAAGACATAAAACATCATGTAAGAGGAAGCAAAAGTTGGAGTATGCCACCCGCCATGCACACAGAATACCCGGAGCTACCAGAAACTAGATGGAGACAAGGAAGGATTCTCCTTTACAGCCTTCAGAGGGAGCAGTCCAGATAACTTTTTTTTTTCCTTTTATGAATTAAGTGATCATTTGTTTTACATTTGACAAATCTGAACTCCCCAAGAGCAGGGTCTACAACTGGGGTGGATGGGGGGGGGGGGGCCCAGTCACACCTTCGATCACCAAAGAAGCATGGAGAAAAAGAAGGAATCACACTTTTCCCATTGCTCTGTGAATCTGCTCTGCCAGGCCACCTTCTGTCACCAAAGTCTGCTGGCAAGATTTCAAGGTGGCTGTGACACATCTGGTCAGCAGATCGTTCACTTGTCGGTCTCATTTGTCAGCCCAGCTCAGCTTCTCCTCCCAGTAAGTACTCTATTCACTTCTCTAACTTTTCCTCTGAAGCTCAGGGTTCCAGGATTACCATCTGTGTCTGTTTCATTTGGTCTCCTGTATCTTCATTGTAGAGCAGGAGTGGGGAATGTCCAACCCTTGAACCATATTTGTTGTTGTTGTTGTTAAGTGCCTTTGTGCAGGTTCCTACTTATAGAAACTGTACAGGGTTTCCAAGGAGCGGCTGGTGAGCTTGAACTGTGACCTTGCCATTCAAACTTGACTTTGCAGTCCAGCACATTAACCCACAGCGCCACATGAGGACTCCTGAGCTATATGAGGCCTGCAGAATCATTTGTCTGGCCCTGCCAAGGCAATAGCAATTCCAGTCAACACATTGTTGTTGTTGTGAAGTGCCGTCAAGTCAGTTCCGACCCATAGAGACCCTGTATAGGGTTTCCTAGAAGTAGCTGGTGAGCTTGAACCACCGACCTTGCAGTTCAAATGACTTTGCAGTCTGACGCATTAACTCACAGTGCCACACCAGGACACATTAGGGGTGAGTTAAATAAATGTTTGACCAAATAGAGCAGGCTAATTTTTAAGTTGATAATTTTGTATGGCCCATGAATGGTGTTATAAATTTTGGCAGAAAAAAGGTTCCCCATCCCTGTTGTAGAGGATCTGTATAGCGTGTCTGCCTAGCCCTCCATCTTGCCACAAGTTCCCCTGCTAACTCTTTGATTTCAGATTTCTGCCCTCCAGAACTGTGAGGGAATACACTTCTATTATTGTAAGTCACCTGGTATGTGGTTAAGCTGGTATAGCAGTCCTAGGAAATTAATACAATATGCCGTACTTTAATATAAAAAAAATTTAAAGGGCTTAGATAAATTCTAACTCATAGATTTCTTTTTTGAAATTATTTCTGTGAGAGACCAGGTTTGGGAGATCACCTGCTGCATGGAACTGAGAGAAAAACAAAACAAAAGTAACACGCCAAATGAAAAAAATTACAACTGAATCCCAATATAACACCACCTGTAGTGAAGAGCCTTTGTATTAAGAATGTAAATATGAAAACAAAAATGATAAAGTTAATAAAAGACAATGTAGGAGAAGAATGTCTTTATGATCTATGGGTAGAAACAGCCTTCTTTTAAATAAACTGTCAACCATAAGGCAAGAAACAAAATGTGATTACATGGAGCTTAAAATTCCTTTTGATCGGAGGATACTACTGACAAAGTAAGTAAAAAACTGGCAAAGTGGGAAAAAAATGTTTGCAGTCTCTAAAAGCAAAAAGAGATTAGCATGTTGAATTGTTGTTATTGTTGTTATGTGCCGTGGGGTCGGTTCCGACTCATAGCCACCCTGTACAAGGTTTCCGAGGCTGTAAATCTTTATGAGAGCAGAAAGCCCCATCTTTCTCCCATGGAACAGCTGGTAGTTTCAAACTGATGACCCTGAGGTTAGCAGCCTGATTCGTAACCACTACGCTACCAGAGCTCCTTAATATATTGAATACGGGGGGAACCACCTGCAAATCAACAAGAAAAGAATAGTAACCCCAGTAGAAAAATGGGCAAAGGATATGGACAGGCAGTCTTGGAATGCACTTGAAGAGATACTCAAAATCATTTGCTATCAGAGAAATGCAAATGAAAGCAATAATGATATATCACTTTTTGTATATTATATTGCAAAAGTTAGACAGCTGCATTACACCAGGTGGTGAGGGCTGTAGAAGTGTGAGGGCCTTCTGGCATTGCTAGAAAATAATCTAGCACATTTGACATGAATTACGTATACACAGAGAATAGGCCACAAATTCTCCATGAAAATTGCTATGAAAAGTCAGAAGTTCACAAGGGACATGTTGAAGAACACTCACTGCAACATTTTTTTGTGGAAGGGAGCTAAAAGCAACCTGAGTACCCATCACTGAAACAATAGATAAGTAAAACCTGGGAGCTGCCCCTCCATGGAGCAATCTGAATCCTTTAGTATCACTGGGTTAGATGTGCGTGATGAATCTTAAGGCTAACAAAGCAACAACCCAAATCTACTACCGTCATCAATTCCAACTCATAACAACCCTATAGGACATAGTAGAGCTGTCCTGTAAGGTTTTCAAAGCTGTTAATAGTTACAGAAGCAGGCTGCCACATCTTTCTCCCATAGAGTGACTGGTAAGTTCAAGTCACCTTACCTTTTGGTTAGCAGCAGAGAGTTTTAACCATTGTGCCACCAGAGCTCCTTAGTGGAGAATCTAAGAAACAGAATGAGATATACAACATAATATGCATAAATTTACATTTGAAAAAATATACTAAGGAAAAAGTTGGCCATCCAAATCCACCCAATGACATCACAAAAGAAAAGCCTGGCGATCTACTGCTGAAAGATTACAGTCATTGAAAATTCTATGGAACAGAAGACAAATTAGATGACTGGGACCTCCTAAAAATCCAGTATTTATGCTCATCAAAAGACTACCAAACAAGTAAACAGAGAACCTACAGTCTGAGGAAAATTCTTGGCAACAACATATCTGACAAGGATCTAATATCTAAAATATATAGAAAATTTCAGCACCTCAACAACAAAAAGACAAACGATTCAATAAAAAGATGGACAAAGGACATGAACATGTACTTCCCCAAAAAAGCCTTTCAGGCAGCGAAAAAACATATGAAGAGGTGTTCGTGATCGTTAGCCGCTAAAATCTAATACCAAACCCACGGTCCTCAAGTCAATTCTGATTCATGTAACCTGTATGACAGCGTAGAATTGCTCCATCAGATTTCTGAGACTGTAAATCTTTATGGAAGAAAGATTGCCTCATCTTTTTCTCAAGGAGGAGCAGGTTTGAACCACTGAGCTTTCTACTAGCAGCCCAATACTCAACCCATTATGCACCATGGCTCTTATGTTAGCCACTAGAGAGATGTACATCTAAACTACAATGAAATAACATCTTACCCTGGCAAAAATGGCACTGGTAAAAACAGAAAAGAAGAAGAACAAATGCTGACCAGGTTATGGTGAGATCAGAATTCTTATGTAGGGGTAAGTCAAAAAGTATTGCAATTAAGGTTCCCATTCATATTCCAAATAAAACGTGTTAACATGTCTCTCTGATTGGTGAATGGCTGTGGAAAAATTCCCTCAGTAATAGACTTAGTCTCACATGGGGCCTTCATAAAAAAGGTGCTATGGGAAAAAAATGATTATGAGGTCAGAGCTAACATCAAGTTTTTTGTTTGTTTTGTTTTTTTCTGTTGCCCTCCCCATCACCCAAGTTAACATATATCTAACCTCTAGCCAGTGAACTACTTTCCCTTCCCTCCCACCCCTGACAACCATTAAAAAATGTTTTCTTCTCTTTCAAACTCATATATTTGTGGGATATATACATATATATATCCCACTCTTCCTCCCTTACCAATCCATGTATCTGTGCACTGAGCACTATTGTTCCAAGGTTGTGTATATGTCACTACAGACCTCTAGTCCCTTCAACCCATGCATACCTCCCTGTGTCTTCACCTATCTTCATCATTCTTCTGCCACCCTCCCTCTTCTTGTGTATTGCCCTACCCATCATCAACCTAATATGTGTCTACCTTCTACCCTATGAATTACTTTCCCCTCCCTCCCATCCCTGGTAACCATCAAAAAAATGTTTCTTTTATTCTGGAAACCTTTTCTTAAGCTTTTAAAATACTGTTCTCATACAATATTTGTGTGTGTGTGATTGACTAACTTCATTCAGCAAAATGTCCTCTAGGTTCATCCAAATTATTAGGTGTTTCACAAATTCATTGTCATTCTTCAAGACTGCATAGTATTCCATTGTGTATATGTACAAAAGTTTGTTTATCCATTCTTTCATTGATGGACACTTAGGCTGTCTTCATCTTTTTGTTATTGTGAATAGTGCTGTGTTGAACATCGATGTGTATAAATCTATTTCTTCATAGTTTTAATGTTTACAAAATCTTCTTAGATTTTCCTTTTCTTGGTGAGGTTACCTTATACTTTATTAATTTCCTCCCCATTATACAGTAGTCTGTTTCACCTTGAAATATACTTGACCTCCTCACCACCTGTAACTCTGTAACTATTCTTTTCCCTCCCTTCACATTGTAATTGTACTGATTATAGGTTGACATTTCTGATTCTTTGTTTTCATTCCTGTAGTTCTATTCTATTCTAGAGGTAAATAGTGACATATACACACTTCCATATTTGAACTGAATTCTGATTTTTGTTGTGTATGTCAGTCTCTGGGATTTGTCTGCTATTGTTGGTTCTCAGTCCAAAGAACACCTTTTAGTATTTTTTGTAGAGTTGGTTTGGTTTTTACAAAGTCCTTTAATTTCAATTTACCTGGAAATGTTATAATTTCACCATCATATCTGAAGAACAGCTTTGCTAGGTATAAGAATGGCTTTTGGTTGGCTATTTTTTTTCTTTCATAGCTTTGTATATGTCTCCCCATTGCCTTCTTGCCTGCATGGTTTCTACTGAGAAATCAGAGCTTAATCTTACTGGTTTTCCTTTGTAGATAACACTTCATTTTTCCAGAGCTTCTTTCAGGATTCTTTCCCTGTCAGTCATTTATTTGGAGAGTTTATGATATGTCTTGGTGATTTTCTTTTGGAGTGTATCCTGCCTGGGGTTCATTCATCTTCTTGAATGCTTAAAAACTAAGGTGACAGTTTTTTAGGATTCCAAACTAAGGTGACAGATTTTTTTGAAGGACATAGGATAATAATGGGGGATTATTATGAAGAAGTTTTAAGAAAAGTGATAACTGCACTGGTGAGGAAAAGGGCCAAAAAAGTTGTGCCAAGAAATTTTTTTTTCCATTGCGATAATACACCTGCTCATTGTGTGAGGGTAGCAAGAGCAAGAGCTGTCCTATGAGAATTTCATTGGGGAAATTTACCTCATCTACCTTATAGACCTGGTCTTGCCTCTTCAAACTTCTTTTTTCCACCAAAACTCAAAGAACATTGAAAAAGAACACAATTTGAATCTCTCAAGGATGCCCAACTGCCATTTTGATAACTCTTACAGAAATGGAAGCACTGCCTTCAGAAGTGTATAGATATTGATGGAGACTATGTTAAGAAGCACTAACTTTACATTTTGATTTTTTTGTTTAATAAAGTTTTCTATGATTTTAAAGCAATACTTTTTTATTTACTCTCATACATTGTTGGTAGAATTGTAAAATGGTACAAACACTATGGAAAACAGTATGCCTCTTCCTCAAAAATCTACAAATGAAAATACTATGTGATTTAACAATCCCACTTCTAGATATACATCCTAGAGAAATAAGAACAGTGATGCAAGTAGACATATGCACCTCCATGTTCTTTGCACTATTATTCACAATAGAAAAAAGATAGAAACAACCTAAGTGTCCATCAATGAATGAATGGCTAAAAAAAACTATGGTATATACATACAATGGAATACTATGGAACAGGAAAGAATGATGAAACTGAGAAACACCTCATAACTTGGATGAACCTGAAGGATATTATGCTGAGTAAAATAAGTCAATCACAAAAGGACAAATATTGTATGATTCCACTTTTATAAAAAGTCAAGGATAGATTTATACACAGAAAGCAATATTCTTTAATGGTTACCAGGGATAGGAGGAAAGGAAGGGAGAATTACTTGCTAGACAGTTGTTGTTGTTGTTGTTGTTAAGTGCCTTCAAGTCAGTTCCAACTCATAGTGACCCTGTATAGGGTTTCTGAGAAGCAGTTAGTGGGTTAGCAGTCCAGTACTTCTTCTATAGTGCCATTGTTGTTGTCAAGTGCCATTGAGTCAATTCTGACGCATAGCAACACTGTAGAGAGTTTCTGAGGAGCAGCTGGTGAGCTTGAACCACCGACCTTGCAGTTCAAATGTCTTTGAAGCCTGGCACATTAACCCACAGTGCCACGCCAGCACTCCAAAGGTATAGACTCTCCCCATCAGGGAATCAAACACCAGTCTCCTGTTTGACAGGTGAGGATACTCACCACTATACCATACTAAATGTTAATTCTGGTGATGAGAAAGGCAATTCACAATATGGGGGAATCAGCACAATGTGACCAAGGTAAATGAAGACACTGAAAGGTATGCTACAATAAAGTTCAACTCTGGTAAATGCTATAACGTATACAATTCTGCAACAACAGTAATAACAACCAAAAATGTGTGAGTGGTTATATAGGTGGATATGTACCTATATAGGTGTGAGACAGCAAATGAGAGTGCATGCACATATGTATATAGGAATAGTTGTAGACATTTAACTATATATATTTGTATGTGCTGCATATATACATATATATGTGTGTATATACATATAAACACATAAAATAGAGCATATAAGAAGCACAGTCATGGAAACTTTGTAGATATATCTAAACGACTCATGGTACTGAGTTACTGGAATTGAAGGCTAAAGACCATAGTCTTAGAGGCTATCTATGTCAAATGGCATAAAGATAATGTACAGCCTAGTTTGGTAAGAAACATCTGGGGTCTTAAAAGCTTGCAAGAAGGCAGACCAACTGTTACTACAAGAAGAAGCAAGTTGCTTGCCCAGGAGACATCAAGGCAAGTGGTCCGGTCCCCTCAGTGCA
>NW_006408580.1:12396230-12397215 GCF_000296735.1 Chrysochloris asiatica
TCCAATTATTAATGGATGTTTACAGCTGTTTCTCTTCATTTTGAGTTGTGCCCCATCATCAAATGAAGGTCCCGAAGGCTTTACTCCTGAGGACTTTACTCCATACTTGTCATCACAGTCAACTATACTTTGAGGAGGCAGCTCTTCCCCAGTTGTATTTTGAGTGCCTTCCAACCTAACAGGATCATTTTCTGGCACTATATCTGACAGTGTTTCTCTGCTATTCAGAAGGATTTCAGTGACTAACTATTCAGAAGTAGTTTGTCTCTCCTTCATCCTAGTTTGTCTTTGTCTGGAAGCTCATCTGAAACCTGTCCACCATGGGTAACCCTGCTGGTATTTAAAATACTGGTGGCATAGCTTCCAGAATCACAGCAACTCACAAGACACTGCAGTATGACAAATTGACAGACGAGTGGTAGAAAAGACACGCAAATAGAGTGTATGGAACGCTAACTTGGAGACTGGCCAGTTTTGCTGTTCTGCTAGGTTTAAAAGGAGCCATGTCAGAAGCAGGAAGGAAGATCTCACTACTATCAAGAAAAAAGAGCCAGACTTCCTTAGAAAGTTGGAAACAGAAACACTTTATGACCCAGCAATCCCTCTACTTGGTATACATCCAAAAGTAATACAAGTCAGGGCACGAGTAACATTATTCACATAGCAAACAGATGGAGACAGTGTAAGTGCCCACCAATGGAAGAATGAATAAACAAATTTTGGTACATACACACTATGCAATGCTATGAATCTGAGAAATACATTAACTTGGATGACCCTGGAGGACATTATGCTGAGTGAAATTAGTCAATCACAAAAAGACAAGTATTGTATGAGACCATTATTGTAAAAGCTTAAGAAAAGGTTTCCATACTAAAAGAAACATTCTTTGATGGTTAACAGAGGTGAGAGGGAGGGAAGAGTAATTCACTGGCTGGAGGGTGGACACATGTTAGCTTGGGTGATAGAGGGCGATATACAAGGT
>NW_006408580.1:12397315-12404034 GCF_000296735.1 Chrysochloris asiatica
GAGGGAGAGGGGCTGTGTGCTGATGACCAGGGGGCAAGGCTTGTAGTGTATACCCTTTGGTTGGTTGATGATGCATGGAGGGGATTGCAACCATGGCAATGAAACAATATACGATAGGATGAATGTAAAACTAATGTTCTCCTATGTAAACTATCACATAATTCACAATAAAGCATTGAAAACAAACAAAAACAAAACAAAAAGCTTGCAAGAGGCCATCTAAGATATAACTATTGGTTTCTTCCTGTCTAGAGAAAAGGAGAGTGAAGGAAATCAAATATCCAACTAAGTCATTACTCACAGACTAATGGCCACATGAATCACAGCCTTTTCTAGCTTGAGACCAAAAGAACTAGATGGTGTTCAGCTACCACGACCTTCTTCTCTAACCAGGGACATAATAGAAGATCCCAGATAGAATGGGTGAAAAATATAGAACAACATTCAAATTCATAAAAAGACCAGACTAACTGGACTGACAGAGACTGGAGGAACCCCCGAGACTATGGCCATAAGATACCCTTTTAACCTGAAACCGAAGCCACTTCCGGAGGTCACCTTTTATAGGCCAAATAGTAGATTGCTCTCTAAAATAAACAACCACACCCATGAGGAGTGAGCTCCTTAGAATACTCAACTATATGAGATCAAATGGGAAACACGTGCCCATAAGCAAAGATGAAAAGACAAGGAGGGGCAGGGAAACTGGAGAGATGGAAACTGGGAAGGCAGGGTGGGAATGGGGAGCATACTGATGCATTGAGTGGATAGCAACCAATGGTACAGAACAATTTGTGTATAAATTGCTGAATGAGAAACTAATTTGCTATGTAAACGTTCACCTAAAACACAATAAAATAATAACAAAAGAAAACTCTATGGAGCAGTTTTACTCTGAACCATATGTGGTTGCTATGAATCAGAATCAACTGGATTGTAATGAATGACATGTAACTTTAAATGGCATCAATGGGAGAATGGATAAACTGTAATGGATTCATGTAATAGCATACTGTGTGTGTGCAGTGTCGGACCGATTCTGACTCAGTGACCCTATGACAGATAGAGTTGCCCAACAGGGTTTCCTAGACTGAAATCTTTCCAGATGTTTGCTCCTGCAGAGTGGCTGTTAAGTTTGAACCACTGATCTTTCAGTCAACAGTCGAGTGCTTGAACCTTTTTGCCACCAGGATTCCTTCCTACTCAGCAATAAAAAGAAGCAAATGATTGACACATGCAAATTACAAGGATGAATTTCTGAAACAATATATTGAACAAAAGCCAGACACAAAAGGGTACACACTATATGATTCTATTTCTATGAAATTCTAGAGCAGACAAAATGAATGAAAGATAACAGGTTAGTGGTTGCTTGGGGCTGAGATTGAGGGAGAGATTGACTGCAAATGGACACAATGCAACTTTTCATGAAGATGGGAAATGTTCTATATCCTGATTTTGAGTGGTGGCTAAACAAGTGTATCCATTTGTCAAAACTCATTGAACTTAAAAACGGTACATTTCATTATAGTAAGTTGATTTAGGGAGTCCCAAATAGTTATGCACTCGACTACTAATCAAAAGTTATCTATTCAACCCCACCCAAAGTTATCTTGAAAGACAGACCTGATGATCTGCTTCCTTCAAATCTATGGCAAGTAGCTCTACTCCGCAGCCATAGTGTCGCACTTAGTCAGGATTGACGCAACAGCTGCTAACATCAAAGGTGATTTTAAAGTAAAAGAAAAATGCATGTATAAAAAGCAATATACATTTTCTAAGAGCAAATACAAATTTTTTAAAATACACTTTAAACAGAATAGAATGATTGATTAAAAAGAGAGGAAAAATAATGGGACTAGGGTTGTTGTTGTTGTTAGGTGCCATTGAGTCGGTACTGACTCATAGCTACCGTATACACAACAGAATGAAACACTGCCCGGTCCTGGGCCAACCTCACAATTGTTGCCGCGTTTGAGCCCATTGATGCTGCCACTTTGCCAATCCATCTCACTGGAGGGTCTTCCTTTTTTTCTTACCGAACATTATAGCCTTCTCCAGTGACTGGTCCCTCCTGACAATATGTCCAAAGTATGAGAGATGATTTGGCCATCCTGGCCTCCAAGGAGCACTCTGGTTGCACTTCTTCCAACACAGATCTGTTGGTTCTTTTGGAAGCCCATGGCACTTTCAATATTCTCCTCCAACACCATAACTCAGATGCATCAATGCCTATAGTCTTCCTTATTCACTGTCCAACTTTCACATGCAGATGAGGTTATTGAAAATACCATGACTTGGGTCAGGCGCACCTTAGTCCTAAAGCTGACATCTTTACTCTTCAATACTTTAAGAAGGTGTTGTACAGCAGATTTGCCTAATGCAATATGTTGTTTGCTTTCTTGACTGCTGCTTTTGTGAGTGCTGATAGTTGATCCAAGAAGAATGAAGTCCTTGACAACTTCAATCTTTTCTCCATCAATAAGAATATTGTTTATTAGTCCAGTGGTGACAATTTTTGTTTACAATGAGATGCAATCCATACCAAAGGGACTAGGGTACAGGGATGAAAAGGAAAAGATACCTTTTAAACAACAGAAATACTTGTCCTAGTCCCTCTTAATAAGTTCCAAGAAGGATTCAATGTCTTGGACCAATCAAGGTAATGTGAACTGCCACCACCTTCACTCCGGACACCATCACCAACTCTATCACCACCATTACCACCTCCACCACCACCTGCACCACAACTCCACCACCATTAGCACTATCTCCTATCAAGTAGCATTTTTGCTGTTGTTAAGAGCCATCAAGTCAATCCAACCCATAGCGGCTAATGAGTTTAAATTGCTGACCTTGCAGTTCAAATGGACCTGGTGGTCCAGTGCTTATCCTAGAGCACCATACCAGGGCTCCAACCACAACAGCATAGCACAGTTAATAAAGAAGCCTTCAAACTCTCACCTGCCTGTCCATAAAGCCTATGCTTTGTTCATTCCTGGCCCCTCTGCTCAGCCATAAGTTGCTGGCCCCACCCTGGTGAATTTGAGGATTAAGTTGTGACAGGTGGATGGTGAATCTTCCCTCTACCTCACAAAATCTTTCCAATGAACATAGACACTGTCTAGCTGCAGAGCTAGAATAAGCGGGCTGATCTGTAGAGGCGGGGCATGGGCAGCCCTATGTGTCCTGAGCTCCCACCATCAGAACCTCCTGCTTTTGACCCAAAAGGCCGTTCCTTTTGTTGTTGTGTCACTTAAGGTGGGGACATCACTAATAGGACCTTGCTCTGGTTTGCTGCTGTGTGTGCCTAGAACTCAGGCTTACCAAAAGGGTCCATCAGAACAACTTGTGTTAGTTGCTGAACATGTGTAGCTACTAGGCATCTAAGCAGACCCTGTCTATGATGTTTCCATTTGAGAGCAAAGCCTGACTCTTCTGACTCCAAGCCCAGTGTTCTTGACTTTACCCAATAGCTATATCCCTGGGACAAGAAATGTAATTTCCAGGATCAGGCTGATGGACACAGAATGGCAGATCAGGAGCCCAGGTCTCAAAGTCAACCCAGAGATGAAATCCCATCTGGCTAACCTTGTGTACATTTTTCTAACCTCTCTGAGTGTTAAGCGAATAAATGAGAATAGCTATAAATAGAAAAAAGCAAAGGCAGACAGGAGCCCTGGTGGCACAATGGTTAAGCGCTAGGCTGCTAACCCAAAGGTTGAACCCACCAGCCACACGACACTGAGGAAGCAAGGTAGGACTATTTGTTTACAGCCTTGGAAACCCTACTCTGTCCTATCAGCTCACTATGCGTTGGAATCCACTTGACGGCAGTGGGGTGTTTTTTTCATTGGTGGTGGACAGACAGATCCAATAGAGGTGACTTATTTAAAGAAACAAGAAGATCTTGCCATCATGGAATCTTAAACCTAATCAGCTTTAGAAAGAACGTGCTTGAGTGTCTACCTGGAACCTTTGAATGAATGAATGTGACCTTAGTTGGAAACAAAGTCTTAGGATATGTAATTAGTTGAAATGAGGTCATATGGATTAAAGTGAGTCCTAAATTCAATATGACTGGGGTCCTTATAAGACAAGGAGGGAACAGAGAGACACATTGGGAAGAAAATCACATGGTGATGGATGCAGAAATTGGAGTGGTACAGCTACAAACCAAGGAATGCCAAGGATTGCTGGGGACTACCAGAAGCTGGAGGAAGCAAGGAAGGAATCTTCCCTACAACTTCAGAGGGAGTGTGGGCCTGCTGACACCTTGATTTTAGACTTCTAGCCTCCGGAACTATGAGGGAATAATTTCCGTTCTTGTAAAAGAAATTCCGGAACAATTTCCGTTGTTGTAAAAGAAAAGCAAAGAAAGAAAGAATGTGCCAGAACAGGTTTACTCTGCATGGCATTTCTAAAAAGAGACCTCAGCGAGACTACCCATGGCTCAGGATCATCACTGCTCAAGGGAGAGGTCTCTCTGGCCTCCAACACCTTTGGACTTGTCCAGAAAGGCAGATGTAAATGGCTACAGAACCCAACATTCACCTTACCCTCCCATTTTGACTGATCCCATACTTAGCAAGTCAGCTTCTGCCCCCAATTTGGTTTTCTTTCTAGCGTTTTGTGTATGATCTTGTGGTGAGGTTGTGGGGGAAGGTGCTAGCTGATCCTCACTCACCTCAAAATTCTTGGAAGGTGTACCAGTTATGATGATGTGGTTTCTCAGCTCCCAGCCCAAGCTTGTTTGTGAGACTGAGGCTGGGACTGGGAAGCTGCAAACCACACTTATGCTCTACCAGCTGTACCCTGTCAGGCTTTACCTCCAGGAGATGCTAGAGGGAGATGCAAAGTGAGATGAGAAAGAAGGGGCTTGTTTCTTCCTTTAGGCTTTGTAGGTTTCCTGTGAGCTTCCTACTCCTGTGATCAACGCCCCAGCAATGCTGCCTCATTCAGGCAGCCACAGTTCTATACTGCAGCAGCAGTTGAATCTAGTTTGCAGATATTCTGATGCTCACAGCGCCAGCCTCATCACACTCCCACCCCAGGCGACTGGCACCCACTCTTCAGGGGTCTGAGTCCAAGCACCCAGGGGTCTCTCTATGAATTCAGAGACTGCCGCCAGCAGGTGCTTCATCCTCAAGCCTCTGAATTTCAGCCCCGTGGAATCTCTCCTCCAAGCTTCTGTTATTGAGTTGATTCTGACTCCTGACAACCGCTTGTGCAGAGTAGATTGATCCGTAAGGTTTTCAAGGCTGTGATCTTTTGGAAGCAGATCACCAGGCTTTACTTTCGAGGTGCATCTGGGTAGGTTTGAAACATAAACCCTTCAGTTATAATCATAATCCAGTGCTTATAACTCCAACTTGTTTCTTTTTGTTTCCCGACTCCTGGGGGTGCTAGTTGCTTCTTGCAGTTGCGACCTCCATGACACCTTTTGCTTTTCTGATTCTTTGGTGACTGGTTAATAATTCCTTAGGCCTAGCTAACAGTTCTCTATATATTACATTATCTCTGTTAAAATAACCAGAGTGCTCTTTGTTCCCTGCTTGATACAGGAGACTGTGTTGCTTTCCAGAAAGAACTTTAAGGTTATGCATGATCAACTTGACTTAGGTAAACTCTGGTCCAGTAAATTATTTGATTTAGTTCTTCTAGTCTTTGGAACTCTCACCAAATTGCTGGGTGTTGTTAAGTACCGTCTAGTCGGTTCTGGCTCATAGCAACCCTGTATAGCATTTCCGAGAAGTGGCTGGTGAATTTGAAACGCCGACTTTGCAGTTCAAACGGACCTTGTGGTCTAGTGTATTATCCTGCAGTGCCACAAAAAGATACTGCAATGACTTGGTGTTGTTGTTGCTGTTAAGTGCCATAGAGTTGGTTCTGACCTATAGCGACCCTGTACAGGGTTTCCTAGGAGCAGTTGCTGAGCTTGAACCACCCAACTTGAGGTCAAACAACTTTGCACTCCAGTGCATTAACCCACAATGTCACACCAGGACTCCAGTGACTGAGTTGTTGTTGTTGTTAGGTGCCTTCGAGTCAGTACTGACTCATAGTGACCCTATGCACAACAGAATGAAACACTGTCCAGTTCTTGGCCAACCTCACAATTGTTGCCCTGCTTGAGCCCATTGATGCTGCCACTCTGTCAATCCATCTTGCTGGGGGCCTTGCTCTTTTTCTCTGACCCTCCACTTTACCAAACATGATATCCTTCTCCAGCAACTGGTCCCTCCTGACAATATGTCTGAAATATGAGATGAAATTTGGCCATCCTGACCTCCAAGGAGCACTCTGGCTGCACTACTTCCAAAACGGATCTATTGGTTCTTTTGGCAACCCATGGCACTTTTAGTATTCTCCTCCAAAACCATAACTCAAAAGCATCATTTCTTCTATGGTCTTCCATATTCACTGTTCAGTTTTCACATGTATATGATGAGGTTATTGAAAATACCATGGCGTGGGTCAGGTGCATTTTAGTCCTTAAGCTGATATATTTGCTCTTCAACACTTTAAAAGGGTCTTGTGCAGCAGATTTGCCTAATGCAATACGTCGTCTGATTTCTTGACTTCTACTTCCATGAGTGTTATGAAGTCCTTGGCAACTTCAATCTTTTCTCCATTGATAAGAATGTTATTTATTGGTCCAGTAGTGAGGATTTTTGTTTCCTTTACATTGAGATGAAATCCATACCGAAGGCTGTGCT
>NW_006408580.1:12408144-12415444 GCF_000296735.1 Chrysochloris asiatica
AGTGAGTAAGGGAAGGTAAAAAACATGGTTTTGGGGTTTGAATGCCTTGTGAATATTGGTTTCCTCTGCCTACTATTGTAAAATAGACAGTCGTGTGTGATAGAAATTACTATTGGGATTATGATGACAGGAAGTTTATAAGCCTGCCTTCAGCCTATGACTGATTGGATTTGCTAAAAGGGGAGTTAGAATTTGCCCAGAGAAATATGCTTTTTGTTAAGCCTTTGTAGAGTATGGAGCCTTAGATGAAATCTTGAGCCCCACCCAGAACCTTCTGAGTTGGTACATTTGCATTTGAAAAGACATGTAGACCAACCCAGAACTGCTGGGAGAACAGGAGATTCTTATTGAAAGAAAAACCTGCAGAAAAAAGTAGGCTGTTTGGCTTTCTGAGTTTCAAGCAAGCTGTTTGCTTTGGAGGCATCAAGGCAAGAAAAATTAGCCCATCTGGGAAAACCTCCTGCTAGGTTTGAAAGTTAAAAGGAACCCTGGAGCAGTCCAGTATGCTCACTGGTGACCACCAAATCTACTTGTGAGTGGAAGTTGGGAAAATGCATCAATGAAGACACAGGCTGAGTTTAGACATATTCTATTGGCACCCATTGACCTTTAAGACAATAGAAGGGCTAGCTGGTCTGAAGTTTAGGGAGTTTTGTGAACTCCTGAGCCCATAGGCACAGACCTAGCCCCTGGGGGCTAGGGCTGAGAGTGAAAAAGCCAGCTGGTTTGAAGTACAGGTAGGTGTGTGTGAATCTCTAAACTTGCAGCTAGTACACATTTGACCTAGCTTGGATGGCTAGGGCTGAACTGAGCAGACCCCAAACAGATGAAGATAAAGATGAGCAAGTGTCAATTGCTACAATTTGATGAACTGGACTTTTGCTTATGGATGCAGTTGCTCATAAGTTGCAGAGTAGAATTGCCCACAGGGTTTTCAAGGCTGTGATTTTTCAAAAGCAGATCACCAGAGACACCTCTGAGTGGGTTCAAACTGCTAACCTTTCAGTTAGAAGCACTCAACCATTTGCACCACTGAGGCTAAGTACTCAGTAAATGGTTATTGAAAACATGACTACATAACTGAATTTCTCATGGTAAATGAATGATTTTCTGGATTTTTAAGGAGCCCTGACCTGCTAACCACAAGGACTGCAAAGTTATCCATTCAAACCTACCAGCCACTCTGAGTAAGAAAGATTTACAGTTTCAGAAACCCTAAGGAGCAGTTCTAGAGTCCTGGTGTGGCACTGTAGGATAAGCACTGGACCTCAAGACAAAGAGGCAAGATGGAAACACTGGCTCTCCAGAACTCCAGGTGAGACCAGGAAGGCAGAGGAAGGGCAGAGTTTGGACTTAGGCCTTCAATAGTTCTGGAATGAGTATTTGGACCCAGAGGCCAGTTCTGCAATCTCTCCATTATCCACCAACCCCTTCCCTTGAGCAAGCAAGACCTTCTGGGAATGGCACATGTCTATCACAGTTAACGTTTTGCGTGTGTAGATGAGGTGGAGGGATAAGGAACCAAAGAACCCCCAGGAGAACCCAGGTGGCTTTGAGCTTAAAGAAGAGTGAGATCAAAGAGAAAGGGGAGTCTGGGTAGAGGGCAGCTTTTAGGGTGTCCAGAAGAGAAGGGTGCAGCAGAATTGATCTGCTTGTGAAAATCACTAGAGGAAGAGGATTCATGGTGGGGGGTGCATCCTGCTATGTACCCTCTTGGGCACTTGTTCCTTTTAAATTTTTTGTATCTTATTCTTTTTAGGTCTGATTGTTTCCATCCTTCAGAAATGAAAGTTCTCTGGGGATGGACTCACATGAGTTAAAATCACGTGAGATTGTGATAAGAAAACTCCAGAAACAAACCAACCAAACCTACTGCCATTGAGTCGTTCTAACTCATAGTGACCCTATAAGACCGAATAGAAGTGCTCCTTTGTTGTTGTTAAGTGCTATCGAGCTGGGTTCCACTCATAGTGACCTTATAGAGGGTTTTCGAGATGCGTCTGTTGAGTTTGAACTGCCAGTGAGTTTGATCTCACTCTTCTCTGCACTTCCTCTGGTCTCACCTGGAGTTCCAGAGAGACAGTGTTTCCATCTTGGCTCCTTGCCTTCAGAGTTTATGCCCTTGTTGGACAAAACATCCTATCTTACACCAGGTTGACAACATTGGGGGGGGGGGTGCAAGTGTGTACCTGGCATGGTACATGAGGCTGGGGATGCAAACTCACACATTTTTGTTCTCATGGGGCTCCCAGCAAGTGCAGGGATGATTATAATAGCAGGGAGAGAGCGATGTTCGGTTACCCAATAAGCAAGGTAAACATGGGCTTATTTGTGCTTACTGGCTTATTTGTAAAATTTTTTCACTACTTCAAAGAGTCTGCTGGCATCTCTCTCTCTCCCAACCCCACAGCACCTTGCTACAGATTCAAAACCTCTTTTCAAATTTACCATCCCTGATCCAGAGAGTACCCAGTAAGCAAGGTAAGCATGGGTCTGTTTGTGTTTACTTACTAATCTGTAGTGAACAGTTTCACATGTGACATGTGATTAGTAAATTAGCACTAGTAAGCCCGTGCTTACCTTGATTACTGGGTAATCCTCCCATGGAAAGAAGTACAATAGAGGCACATCCATCCTGCACTAGAGGAAGCCAAGAGATCAGGAAGATATCCTGCTCTTTGGAACCATTGTCGCTGTGCCCAGATCCCTCAGGGTGACTTGTCACTGTTTTTGAGCACCCCTGACTTGTCAGTGGGCTTTTGTTTCCAATAAACAGTATCCTGGTAGTGTAGTGGATTATGAGCTGAACTGCTAACCTCAGGTTATAAGTTCAAATCTGCCAGTTGCACCATGGGAGAAGGATGAGGCTTTCTGCTCCCATAAAGATTTATAGCCTCAGAAGCCCCAGAGAGAGTCACTATGAGCTGGGATCGAATGGGTGGCACACCATCACCAAGCACCACCATAACTGTTGTTGAGAGTCCTGGTGTGGTGCTGCACTGAACGACAAGGTCGGTTTGAATGGCAAGGTTGGTGGTTCAAACCCTAGACAGGGTCGGAAACTAGACAGGGTTGCTGAGTCGGAACTGACTTGACGGCACTTAGCATTAACCCACAGTGTCACATCTTACAGCCACAAAACTCCTTTATACAGTTACTATGAGTCAGAATTGACTTGCTGGCAGCAGGTTTCTAACTGTTGTTAAAAGTAACCCTGGTGTTGCTGTAGCTTATAACAAAAAGTCAGCAGTTTGAACTCACTCAGCAGTTCCAAGGACCTAAGACTGAATGATCTGTTCCCAAAGGCTACCCATTACCTTAGAGTCAATTCCAACTCAGATCAACCCTCCAGGGCAGAGTACAACGGCCTCGGAGGGTTTCCAAGGCTGTAGCCTAGTGGTTACGAATCAGGCTGTTAACTGCAAGGTCAGCAGTTCAAAACTACCAGCTGTTCCACAGGAGAAAGAGGAGCATTTCTGCTCCCGTAAGGATTTACAGCCTCGGAAACCCTGTACAGGGTTGCTATGAGTCAGAACCGACTCCACGGCACTTACAACAACAACAACAAATTTTTTAAGAGTACTGGTGTGGCGCTATAGGATAAGCACTAGACTGCTAGCCACAAGATTGGCAGTTCAAACCCACCAGCCACTCCTGTACAGAGTCACTTTGAGTTGGAACTGACTCGGCAGCATACAACAACAACAATCTTTACAGAAGCTGACTGCAATATATTTCTCCCTCAGAGCAGCTGATGGGTTTGAACCATTCACCTTTTGGTTACCAGTCCAATACTTAGCCCACTGCACCACCTGGGTTCCTTCAACAAAGCCCAGCTCCCTTGCTAGGAAAACATTTGAAAGTTACCAGGTACAGTCTTACCCTCAGAGCTTCCCAACAGAATGATGGTTCAAGCTCACCAACTGCTCCTTGGAAACCCTATAAAGGGTTGTTATGGGTCGGAACCAACTCGATGGCACTTCACTACAACAACAACAACACCCTCTGTAGAAACAGAATCCTGGTGTGGCACTGTGGGTTCATGCGCCCGACTGCAAAGCCATTTGAACTGCAAAGTTGTTGGTTCAAGCTTACCAGCTGCTCATCGGAAACCCTATGCAGGGTCACTATGGGTCAGAATCAACTCAACGGCACTTAATAACAACAACAACAACAACCCTCTGTAGAAGGTCCATAGGTGATACAAAGGGAAAGAAAAAAACTGCCAACTAAGAATCATTTATCCAGTAAAGCTATCAATCAAATACAATGGTATAATCAAAACATTCCAGGATAAACAGAAGCTAAGAGATTTTGCCAAAGCCAACCCTGCACTACAAAACATCCTAAAGGGAGTTCTGTGGACTGAGAACCAACAAGAACAGACAACAGCCAGAGATTGACATACATGGCAGCACCTCCCAGAACTAAATTGACAGAAGGAAGAGTCGGGAACAGAACAAAACTATAAGAACAAACTCAGATAATCTAGGAGGTAAGTCTATGATCAAAACAAGTACAATGTAAAAGAAGATAAACATGTAGCCACAGAAATCCAGGTGGTGAGACGGTCAGGTAGATTATAGGATAAAATTGTTGTTGTTGTTGTTGTTAAGTGCCGTCGAGTCGGTTCCGACTCATAGCAACCCTGTACAGGGTTTCCGAGGGTGTATAGACTGCACTAAATGGAGGGAAAAAGTAATGGACTATAAGGTAACCTCAAAGAAAATTAACACTTCACAACATAGGTGATACAAAAGGTTTGTGTTCCATGTGGCGCTGTAAGATAAGCACTAGACTGCTAACCACAAAATCAGTAGTTCAAACCCACCTATTATAGGCGGTTCAAGCTCACCGGCTGCTCCTTGGAAACCCTATACACGGTCGCTATAGGACAGAATCGACTTAACGACACTTAACAACAACAATATGTCAGAACCGGCTCAACAGCACTTAACAACAATTGATCTAAAGATTAGGTTCAAATCCACTCAGTAGTACTGTGGAAGAAAGGCCTTGGGATCTGCTTCCAGAAAGATGACAGCCAAGAAAACCCTACGGAGCTGTTCTACTGTGTCATGCTTGGGGTTGCCTTGCAAAGGAACCTGCTCTGTGACACTTTATCTGAGATGGAATCCTGGCTTGGCTTCTTCCCCTTCCCTGTCCTGCTTTCCCCACTTAATTACCTCAGTTTTCCTATGGCAGCGTTTCCTTACTAAATCACTTGGCACTCCAATCCTGGACTCAGGGCAACCTTTATCAGTCCCTGGTCTGGGATCTTACTCTTCTTCTCCCTAGGTGTGTCCACTGCCGGTGGGGAGCACTGATAAGAACAGAAGAGAAAAGTCTTTGTTCTCAACTCATTTGCAAGGCAACCTTATTCAGCTAGAAGCTAAAATTGCTAAACACTCTGAAACACCTGGCTAGTGTTACTAGCTGAGTTCCACAGCATAGACTCCCTGATGTTTGTTAGCTGAGGAGGAACTCTCAAATTCCAGGTGAGATTTTTTTTTCTGCCTTCAGGAGAGTCCATGCAGGAGAGATGGACAATGTTTCCCCCAAAGTGAAATCCTCGGTGTCCACCAGCATTGAGGGACCTTTCTCCCACCCACGCTTTTAGTCTTGGGCCACTTTTGGCCTTTTCTCACAACTATTTTATGGGCATAGATGACCACTGAGCCTATCTCACAGAGCACAATGGTTAAGCATTTGGCTACACTGAAAGGTTGTTGGTTCAAACCCACACTCAGTGGCTCTCCCATAAATATTATAGCCTAGAAAGCCACATGGGACAGTTCTGTTCTGTCACATGGGGCTGAAATCAACTCAAGGATACATAAAAATGACAGCCACAAGTTACTGGTGGTCATTATTATTCCCAGGGAATATTCAACAGGGATCTTCAGGTCTGAACCCAAAGGAATGAGTGGTTATCATTGCTGGCACACAACCCCGCACTGCTAACATTCCCATGTTTGCCTTCTGAGTTCCTGTTTCCATTAAGAAACTGTGTGGCCTTGGGGAAAAATCCCTGTATTTCACTAAACTTCAGTCTCCTCACCTGAAAAATGGGAATAAAAACATCTATCTTGCAGCAGTATGGTAAAAACTGAATGCAGTAGAATATGGGGGAAAGCTTGGTAAACAGCAAAGTATTATCCAGATATTACTACTGGGCAGATACGATGTGCACAACAGTGTGAACAATAGGGTGGAGTCATAAAAGAACAGTGAGGGAGTCAGGGCGACTGGAACACAGAATTTATGAAGGAGAGGCGTTGGGCTCCCCGGAAGTAAATAATGGGATGGTGTTTGAAGGGCAAGATATTTATTAGAGATCAAAAACCAGTTGCTGTGGAGTCGATTCATGGCAAGACCATGTGTGTCAGAGCACGGGGTTTTCAATGCCTGTCTTCTGAGGCACTGCTGGGTGGACTGAAACCGTAACTTTTTGGTTAGCAACCCAACATGTTAACTGCTGGCTGCACCCAGAGACTCCACTGGGGATCAAATCCTATTTTATAAAAAGCAAGGGGGAAAGGCAGGAGTAGGCAAAGAAAGAAATTAGACTGTGACACAGCTCAACAAATCCTCAGTAGACCCTGCTTTTGAGTTTGGAATCTGAAGGATTTTTGCCTGCGGAGGAGTCCTGCCAAGCAGAGCTCAGTTCTATCTTGTGTCTAAGTTGAAGTTTCCAGATGCCAATTTTTCTTGAGTAGCTCATGCACCACCGACGGCCAAACTGCCAAAGTTAGAAGCAGAGTGTATTTGAAAGTGGGATTTGGACCACTTCCCCCAGCCGGTGCAGGAAGAACAGAATCTCCCTTGCACAATCTTTCCTGGACACATTCTTTAATGACTGCTGGGGTCCTGTAGTCATGACATCAAGCTCTGAGAGCCTCAGAGATACTCTGTAAGCTTTCCTATTTACAATCGTTCCCTCCCTGCTTGCATAGGCATGACCTGCATATGTGGGCATTACTGTTGTCAGTCATAGCTGTAAGAGAAGCTTCCTTTGTTCTCTGTGCCCTGTAGATGGTCAGTACATGGAGACAGAACTTTGGACTTTATCATGGCTTTATTCATGATTTCCCTCACCCTGGTGATCTGTGTTGGTTTAATCTTATTTGTTGTTGTTGTTGTTAGGTGCCATCGAGTCGGTACTGACTCATAGTGAGTGACCCTATGCACAACAGAACGAAACCCTGCCAAGTCCTGGGCCAACCTCACAATTGTTGCCACGCTTGAACCCATTGATGCTGCCACTTTGCCAATCCATCTTGCGGGGGTCTTCCTCTTT
>NW_006408580.1:12415544-12416923 GCF_000296735.1 Chrysochloris asiatica
GGTCCAGGTACAGATGCCTCATGAGCACAATTAAGTGTTCCAGAATACTCATACTTCACAATGTTGTCCATAGCTTGTCATGATCCACACAATAGAAAGCCTTTGTGTAGTCAATAAAGCACAGGCAAACATATTTCTGGTATTCTCTTTCAGCTAAGGTCCATCTGACGTCAGCAATGGTATCCCTTGTTACACGACCTTTTTTGAATCAGGCTTGAACGTCTGGAAGTTCTCTGTCAATGTATGCTTGCAGCTGTTTCTGTATTACCTTTAGTAAAACTTTACTTGCATGGGATTATCAAAGATATTATCCAATGATATCTGCATTCCATTGTGTCACCTCTTTGGAATGGGCAAAAATACGGATCTCTTCCAATCAGTTGGCCAGATAGTTGTCTTCCAAATCTCTTGGCATAGATGAGTGAGGGCCTCGAGGGCTGCTTCACTTTCTTGAAAGATTTCAATTTTTATTCCATCAATTCCTGGTGTCTTGTTCTTTACCAATTCCTTCAATGCACCTTGGACTTCTTCCCTCAGTATCATTGGCTCTTGGTCATATGCTACCTTTTGAAATGGTTGAACATCAGTTATATCCTTTGGGTACAATGACTCTGTGTATTCCTTCCATATTCTTTTGATGCTTTCTGCATCGTTCAATAATTTTCCCAGAGAATCCTTCAATAACAAAAATTGAGGCTTGAATTTTTTCTTCAGTTCCCCCAGCTTGAGAAATGCTGAGCATGTTCTTCCCTTTTGGTTTTCCGACTCCAGATCTTTGCACATTTCATTGTAATATTTGATTTTGTCTTCTTGAGCTGACCTTTGAAATTTTCTGTTCAGCTCTTGGACCTCCTCATTTCTTCCATTTGCTTTAAGCATCTCTATGCTGGAGAGCAAGTTTCAGAGTCTCTTCTGACTTCCATTTTGACCTTTTCCTTCTTTCTTGTCTTCTTAATGACTTTTTGCTTTCTTCACGTATGATGTTCTTGATGTCATCCCACAACTCTTCTAGTCTTTGGTCTTTAGTGTTTAATGTATCAAATCTGTCCTTCAGATGATCTCTAAATTCAGGTGGGATATATTCAAGGTCAAATATTGGCTCTTATGAACTTGTTTTCATTTTCAGTTTGAATTTGCATATGAGCAATTGATGGTCTCTTCCACAATCTGCCCCTGATCTTGTTTTGGCAGATGATATAGATAATACAACCTTGCTTGCTGAAAGTGAAGAGGACTTAAAACATTTACTGATGACTGTCAAAGAGCACAGCCTTCAGTATGGATTACATCTCAATGTAAAGAAAACAAAATCTTCACCACTGGACCAATAAACAACATTCTTATCAATGGAGAAAAGATTGAAGTTGTCAAGGACTTCA
>NW_006408580.1:12417023-12422227 GCF_000296735.1 Chrysochloris asiatica
TCACTGTTCAGCTTTCACATGCATATGAGGTTATTGAATGCTCAAATACTTATATATTTGAAGATGGGGTCTCTTATTGACCTAAAAGAATTCCATGAAGATTTGTGGAGCCAGTAATCAGCTGGTTTGGTTACCTCACATAGTCACTCCTGAGGAGAAATGACTTGGAACACGATGTTCTCTGCAGTTGAGGGCTGTCTGTCACTGCACACCCCATGGATGGGCAACAAGGCTTTCCTTGACGGGAGTTCTGGTGATACAGATCTACCACCAGAGGGATAAAAAGATGACACAGGAAAAGTGGTTCTTTCATTAGCATTAATTAACCATTAGTTAATTCAGTTTTTCATTCATTCATTCAGACAGACAAATACAATCAAGTCAGACAGATGACAAATAATTACTGAGGGTCTACTTTCCACCAAGAGTTTCTGGTTGGTACAAATGGTTAGCATGGTCAGCTGCTAATCAAAAGGTTAGAGGCATAAATCCATACAGCACTGTCTCAGAAGAAAGGCCTGGTGATCTAATTCCAAAAAATCAGCCATTGAAAACTCTACGGAGCACACTTCTACTCAGACACACTTGGCTTTGCTATGAGTTGGAACTAACTGGCCACTAGTTTAAGGAACAGTGGTGATTCAGTAGAAGAAGTCTCAACTTCCCTGAAGAAGAAACGGGTTTGATTCCCAGCCAAAGCCCAATGCAGCTCATGCTCAGTTGTCACATCTATTAGTGGAGACTTAGGTGTTGCTATGATGCTGAATAGGTTTCAGTGGAGCTTCCAGACTAAGACAGACTAGGAAGACAGACTTGACAATCTACTTCCAAAAACCAGCCAATGAGAACCCTATAGATCACAATGTAGACCATTATTAAAAGATGACTATGATTCAGTGTAAGGAACTCTGGGAGCGTAGTGGTTACGAATCGGGCTGCGAACCGCAAAATAAGCAGTTCGAAACTACCAGTTGTTCTGCGGGAGAAAGATGAGGCTTTCTGCTCCCGTAAAGATTTACAGCCTCGGAAACCCTGTACAGGGTCGCTATGAGTCGGAACCGACTCCACGGCACACAGCCACCACCACCATGATCCAGTGCCCTCTGCTAGGACCTGAAGAATCTGAAAGATAGGAGTCAATTCTTAACCCTCAGAGAGCTCCCATTCTCACAGGCGGATGTTTTTATAAACAAATAACTACATAGAAATATTGCTTGTGTTTCTGGTTGATCACAAACCAAGTGATGTGGCAGGCACCCTGAGTAGTAGGCAATTAATTTTCCAAAGGATGCTGGGAGGGCCCCATAGGAACTTAGAATCCCTTTAAGTGAGACCCAGCAGAGAGAGAAGAGTTGTGGGCAGTGCACAAAGGCCAATTATTTGCACCACTTTCAGTCCATCTGAGCTGAGCAAAGCTTGATGGGAACAGACCAAACAGGAAGAAATGTGTTCCATGAAAACATTTAGTGAGAAAAGGAGTTCTGTATAGTGTGAACACAGACAGAGGTTTAGTGGAATTTGATTATAAATAATACCTGCGATTTTATACAGGTGGGTCTACAATTTATCTTGGGGATAGTGCAGGACTAGACAATGTTTTATTCTGTTGTGTATGAGGTCACTGTGAGTCTGAGGCCAACTCGACGACAGCTGACAATGACTTTGCGCCAGGATTAAACTAGAGGCTGTGGAAAAATACAAGGCCAGATGCCTGACTGCTACAGTTGGGAGTCCCCCAGATGCCAACCCTGAGATAAGAAAGTGAGTGCTTGTTAGTGTTCTTTGGGAGGTGCGAGGAACAGCAATAGGGAAGTGGAGAAGCAAGACAGGGAGGAGAAATAAGTCAATAAAAGGTGGGCTTTGACGGGGATGAACCTTGACAACGTTCTGCTGTGTGTAACAAACCAGTCACAAAAGGCCATGTGTTGTGATTCCATCGATACAAAATGTAGAGAATACACAAACTCATAGAGACAGAAAGCAGATTCTGGTTGCTTAGGGCTGGGGGTGGGGGAGACAGGCATAGAAGGATCATTACTATAGAGTATAAAGGCTTCTTTGTTTTTCCTTTTCTTTTTTATTGTGCAAATCGAACAAAATACACAACTCAACATTTTCCACTTGTATCATTCAATGACTATTGATTCCCTTCTTCAAGCTGTACAATCATCCTGACTATTCTCTCCCTAATGATTATTAATTATTAAAACAAACTCAATGCTCCCTACACAAAAACTTCTGCTTTTCCCCCTCCCTCCCACACCTGATAAACCCAAATACTTTTTGGTTTCTATTTGCTTATTTCATATAAATGAGATCCTACAGTACTTATCCTTTTGTGACTGTTTTCACCCAACATGATATTTGGTGCAAATAGTCAAGTGCTCAACTACTAACTGAAAATGTTGGCAGTTCAACCCACCTCGAGATGCCTCAGGAGATAGACCTGACAATCAATCTACTTCTAAATGGTCACAGTTTAGAAAACCTTATGGAACAGTTGTACTTTGTACATATGGAGTCACCATGAAGTAGAATCAACTTGACAGTAATTAACATCGAGGAGTATACACTCTTGTTGGGAAGACTGATGCTCAGAAAACAACCCAAGTGTTAGGACTTAGAACACAAAGAAGCCTAGAATCTGAGACACTTTCTCAAGGAGGTAGCCCAACAACGAGCGGGATCTTCAAAAGTGGGTAAAGGTTGGCCTAGGAGAAAAGTCCAGGAAAGAGCTTCCAAGGCGTTGCCAGCTGGGCTTGCTTAGATATCTTCAAGTCATTCAGGGTGGCTAAAGCAAGGAGCTCTGGTAGCGTAGTGGTTACAAACCCGGCTGTGAACCGCAAGGTCAGCTGTTCGAAACTACCAGCTGTTCTGTGGGAGTAAGATGAGGCTTTCTGCTCCCGTAAAGATTTACAGCCTCGGAAACCCTGTACAGGGTCGATAAGAGTCGGAACCGAAAGAAAAATGGTAGGACAAGGTTTTGAGAGAAGACAGGGTTCCCTCACGCAGAGCCTGAGTGATTTCTACTTCCTCTGGAAGGATTGGAAAGGCTTGGTGGGATTTTAAGAATGGATATGTCAGGAATCTGATATACTTTGTAGAGAAATCAATGTGGCTCTGTAGTGGAGAATGAATTGGTAGTGCCAGGACTGGAGGCAGGGGACAGGAAGCCCAGAGCAGAAACTATAAACTTTAAACACAAGGAAGTGGTCATGGATAAAGGAAGAAGGTGACAGAATCGAGAGGGAGAAAGAATGCACAAAGCTTAAGGGCCGGGCAGACACGATAAAAAGTCTTAGGGATGGGTTGCTGCCATCCTGAGTTTTAACTATGGCTCTCAACTTTTCTGGCACACCCAGAAAGGCTGTTTACCTAGGGCCAGAATATAGTGGTGGTTGGTGGTTATGTGCTGTGGAGTTGGTTCTGACTCACAGCGACCCTGTACAGGGTTTCTGAGGCTGTAAATCTTTGCTGGAGCAGAACGCCTCATCTTTCTCCCATGGAACACCTAGAAGTTTTGAGCAGCTGACCTTGAGGTTAGCAGCCCAATTCGTAACCACTAGGCTACCAGAGCTCCTTGGGGGCCAGATGAGGCTTTCTGCTCCCGTAAAGATTTACAGCCTCGGAAACCCTGTACAGGGTTGCTGTGAGTCAGAACCGACTCCACGGCACATAACCACTATATCAAGCCACTGCCCATCTGTCCATTTGTTGTACTGTGGTGACTTACATCTTGTTAAGACACTGAAAGTTGTGCCTCTGGTATTTTAAGTACCAGCAGGGTCACCTGTGGTGACAAAGTTTTAACAGACTAAAATAAACTCAGAAAAAAAGGTCTGGCAGTCTACTTTGGAAAATTAGCCAATGAAAAGCCTGTAGATAGCAACAGAATATTGTCCAATATAGTGCTAGAAGATAAGTCCCCTAGGTTGGAAGACACTCAAAATACACAATGACCCAAGAATGGACTCAAGAATACTAACACTGATGCAGGACCAACCAATGCTATGTTCTATTGTACATGAGGTTGTTGTTACAGCTAAAAACTGCAGCAAGATCCCAACCATGAACTCCGATGAGTAACTGAGGTGCAAGCTGTTGTTGTTGTTGTTAAGTGCCGTCGAGTCGGTTCCGACCCATAGCGACCCTGTACAGGGTTTCCGAGGGTGTAAATCTTTACGGGAGTAGAAAGCCTTACTCTGCCTAAAGTCAACCAAAGGGCTCCAAGTCTTGTTAGAAGCTTGCTAGTAGGTTGAAGGTAGTCTTTCTAGCTGGTGTTCACTGCTGTCATTCTCTTTCTCCATTAACTTTTCTTTTCTTGTGTCTTGCTTAAAGTACAGGATTTGGTCACTTTTGCTGTTGTTTTGTCCTGTTATTTTTGTTAGGTGCCGTCGAGTTGGTACCGACTCATAGTGACCTTTTGCACAACAAAATTGAAATACTGCAGTCCTGTGCCAACCTCACAATTGTTACTACGCTTGAGCCCCAATCCATCTTGTTGAAGGTCTTCCTCTTTTTCGCTGACCATCCACTTTACCGAGCATGATGTCCTTCTCCAGGGACTGATAATATGTCCCAAGTATGAGAGACAAAGGGGCCATCCTGGCTTCCAAGGAGCATTCTGGCTGTATTTCTTCCAACACTGATTGGTTTGTTCTTTTGGCAGTCCATGGTACTTGGAATAGTCTCCTCCAACACTATAACTCAAATGCATCAATTCTTCTATGGTCTTCCTTATTCACTGTCCAACTTCCACATACATGTGAAGTGATTGAAAATACCGTGGCTTGGGTCAGGTGCATCTTAGTCCTTAAACTGACGTCTTTGCTCTTCAACGTTTTAGAGAGGTCTTGTGCAGCAGATTTGCCTAATGAAATACATGATTTCTTGACTGCTGCTTCCATGAGTGTTGATGGTTGATCCAAGCAAAATGAAGTCCTTGACAACTTCAATCTTTTCTTCATTCATCATGATGTTATTTAGTGGTCCAGTGGTGAGGACTTTTGTCTTCTTTACATTGAGTTACAATTCACACCGAAGGCTGTGGTCCTAGTGAACACCAAAATCAACCCCTGTCTCACTCAGGTAAAACAGAAAGTTGTTATGAATTGAATTGTGTCTCCTTCAAAAGAAATGAAGCCCTAACCTCTCTACTCGTGAATGTGACTTTATTTGGAAATAGGGTCTTTAAAAGACGTTAT
>NW_006408580.1:12422905-12424755 GCF_000296735.1 Chrysochloris asiatica
AGGATTTTTGTTTTCTTTACGTTGAGATGCAATCCATACCGAAGGCTGTGCTCTTTGATCTTCATCAGTAAATGTTTTAAGCCCTCTTCACTTTCAGCAAGCAAGGTTGTATCATCTGCATGTCGCAGGTTGTTAATGAATCTTCCTCCAATCCTGATGCCACGTTTTTCTTCATATAACCCAGCTTCTCGGATGATTTGCTCAGCATACAGCACTGAATACGTATGGTGAATAAATAGAACCCTGTGGCACACCTTTCTTAATTTTAAACCATTCAGTGTTCCCATGTTCTGTTCGAACAACTGCCTCTTGATCCATGTACAGATTCCTCATGCGCACAATTAAATATTCAGGAATACTTATACTTCGCAATGTTGTCCATAGCTTGTCATGATCCACACAATCCAAAGCCTTTGTGTAGTATAGTAGATCCTAATCCAATATATAAAGAAGAGGCACACCAAGAGACAAGATACCTGTGAAGATAAAATTGGAGAGAGTTATACTGCAGCTCCACACCAAGGAACGTCTGAGCCTTCATTGGGGTTGTGGCCTTATTGACAACCTAAATTCCAGCTTGTAGGCTCCAGAACCATGAGACCATAGATTTCTGTTGTTTGAAGCCCCCACTTTGTGGGACTTCATTACCACTGCCACAGGAAAGTAACACAGATGAATATTATGGTCATGGTCTTGCCTCTCCAGTTGCAGTACTAGACTCTGATATGTTAAGATCACAGATTCAAAAATGAAAATTTGCATACACTTTTTCTACTTACAAGGAACCTTAGTGGTACCGTGGGTTAAGTACTGGGCTGCTAACTCTAAGGTCGGTGGTTCAAGTCCACCATCTGCTCTGCAGGAGAATGAGAAAAGTTGTCTGCTCTCACAAAGATATAATCTCAGAAACCCTATGGAACAATTCTACTCTATCCTGTAGCATCCCTATGAGTTGAAATCAACTCGATGGCTTTTCTACTTACATTCCATTGGTCAGAGTTAATCATCTGCAAGAAAATCAACTGCAAGGAAAGTTGAGCAATAGAATTTCTATTTTAGATACACATGTAATCGGCTATTAAATCAACTTTTCTTTTAAAGAAGAAAACGGATCTTGAGGGGTAATTAAGAGTCCTTGCTATATTAGTTATTCATTGCTACCTAGTAATCCATCCCAAAACATAGTAGCCAAAGCAACTGTCATGTTATTTCTCATGACTGTGTGGATCACGAATCTGAATGAGCTCAGTGCGGATAAGTCATCCCTATTCCTCAGGATGGTGACTGAGGTGTCTCGCATGAAGCTGGGGAACCAAGTTGGCCTCATACACATGTCAGGAGGCTGACTGGAAAGGCTAGACCTCGTTCTCCTTATGGCAGAGTTCATGAATATGTTTGGGAGTCTCAGTTCTGTCTCCAATGGCTTCTGCTTCCTACATAGTTGTCAGGACTTCTTTATGTGGTGCCTGGAAATCCCTCCAAGCAAACATGAAAGCTACAAGGCCTCTTGAGACCTAGACACAGACCCACTCCCCCCAAATAATATCATTTCAGTCACAGTCTATTGATCAGAACAAATGTCAAGGCAAGTCCAAATGCAAAGGATGGAGAAACAACTCCACCTCTTGACTGAAGGAGCTACAAAGGTATTTTGCAGTCTCTTGTGATACAATAGTGAATAATTGTTATCAGGACTGATTGTGAGGGTTGGAAATGTAAAGGTAGACGTTTTATAGCAAGGAGGGGAGTGATTGACTTTTCAGTCTAGGAGTGGAGGTCCCTGGGACCATCAAGGGAGAAGAGCAGAGAGTGGGACCCTACCCAGAGAATCAGTGATGCCAGAGATGGAG
>NW_006408580.1:12425972-12427359 GCF_000296735.1 Chrysochloris asiatica
AAAAAAAAGTATTAGTCCACTTAGCAAGTATTGTTCCTATATTTATAAGAATAACAGCAACAACAAAATGGACAATCCACAAGTCACAACTTTTTGTGAACTCATCAGGGAGCTGAGATGACAGAGCAACCAACTAACTCAAACTCTAAGGAAACATATGCACTCCAAGGAAGAATGAGGCGTGAGCACTAGATCCAGGGCAGAAGCTAGTAGGTACTGGCTCTAGTGGAAAGCTGAGCAATGTCCAACATCAGATGGATCATTTCAGCAGAGACAATAAAGACTCCATAAGCATCAAATAGAAATTAACAACTTTGTTGTGCCTTTGGTGGGCCCATCAGGAGACATGATGCAACTGAAGACAGAATCAACAAACTTGAAGTTAAGTCTATGGAAATTACCCAACCTGAAATACAAAAAAGGAAAAAAAAAAGTGGTGGAGGGGAAACCAGACCAGAACATCAAAGAGCTTCAGGACAATATAAACAGCCTAGCATATGTGTACCTAGAATCTTAGAAAGAGAGAATGAGATAGAAGAAATACTTGAAGAAATAATAGTCAAAGATTTCTCAAAATTAAAGATAGATACCAAACTATAGATCTAAGAAGCTCAGAAAAGATCAAATGGACATTAAAAAAAAACAAACCTCTAGGCATGTCATATTTAAATTACAGAAAGATAAAGAGAAAATCATGAAGATAGAGAAAAGAGACACATTACACACAGATGAAGAAAAATAGAAATGATAGCCAATCTCACAATTGTTGCTGTGCCCGACTCTATCGCTACTGCCACTGTGCTAATAATCCATCCCATTGGCAATCTTCCTCTTTCTCTCTGACCCTCCACTTTACCAAACACAATATCCTTCGCCAGTGACTGGTCCCTCCTGACAATATGTCCAAACTATGAGAGACGAAGTCTGGCTATCCTGGCCTCCAAGGAGCACTCTGGCTGCACTTCTTCCAACACAGATCTGTTTGTTCTTTCGGCAGTCCATAGTAACTTCAATATTCTCCTCCAACACCACAACTCAAATGCATCAATTCTTCTACGGTCTTCCTTATTCCCTTTCCAACAAAAATCCTCCCCACTGGACTAAAAAATAGCATCATGATAAGGACCCTTTTTTTCTGCCAAAATTTATTACATCATTCATGGGCCATATGAAACTATCAAATTAAAAATTAAACTGATGATCTGCCCTGTAAACTTTTACTCAATCCACAATAAAAGCCTTAGAAAAAAAAAATTAGCCTGCTCTATTTGGTCAAACATTTAATTAACTCACCCTTAATGTGGTGGCTGGAACTCTGGTTGCCTTGGCAGGGCTAGACCAAATGATTTCACAGGTCTTATACAGCCCTGGAAGGAGCTCTGGTAGC
>NW_006408580.1:12427934-12446164 GCF_000296735.1 Chrysochloris asiatica
CTGTTGAAGATCAAAAACCACAGTCTTCAGTATGGGCTGCACCTCAATGTGAAGAAAACAAACATCCTCCCCACTGGACCAAAAAATAGCATCATGATAATGGAGGAAAGATTGAAGTTGTAAAAGACTTCATTTTGCTTGGATCCACTATCAGCATTCATGGAAGCAGCATTATACAATACAAATCTGCTTCACAAAGACTTCATTTTGCTCAGATCAACCATCAACACTCATGGAAGCAGCAGTCAAGAAGTTAAATGACCTATTGCATTAGGCAAATATGCTGCACAAGACCTATGTAAAGTGTTCAAGAGAAAAGATGTCAGTTTGAGGACTAAGGTGCACCTGGTATTTTCAAGAGCTTCACATGCATGTGAAAGTTGGACAACGAATAAGGAAGATTGTAGAAGAATTGATGCATTTGAGATATGGTGTTGGAGAAAAATATTAAAAGTACCATGACTGCCAAAAGAACAAACAAATCTGTGTTAGAAGAGGTACTGCCAAAATGTCTCTTAAAAGCCAGGATGGCAAGACTTCATCTCTCATACTTCAGACATATTATCAGAAGGGACCAGTCACTGGTAAAGTGGAGGGTCAGTTAAAAAGAAGAAGACCCCCCAACAAGGTTGAATGACACAAAGACAGCAGCAATAGATTCCAGTCTAGCAACAACTGTGAAGATGGCCCAGCACCGGGCAGTGTTTCATTTTGTTGTGCATAAAGTCACTATGAGTAGGAAGCAACTAATTTGCCGAATGCAGTATGTCACCTGATTTCTTTTCTTTTCTTTTTTAATGTTTTATTGTGAATTATGTGATAGTTTACATGGGAGCACATTAGTTTTACATTCATCTTATCGTATATCGTTTCATTGCCATGGTTACAATGCCCTCCATGCATCATCAACCAACCAAATGCTACCTGATTTCTTGACTGTTGCTTCCATGAGTGCCGATTGTGGTTCCAAACAAATTGAAGTCTTTGACAGCATCAATTTTATCTTTGTTTATCAATTGTGAGGATTTTTGGTTGAGGTGCAATCCATACTGAAGGCTAGATCTCTTTGATCTTCATTGCTAAGTATTTTAAGTCCTCTTGGCTTTCAACAAGCAAAGTTGTATCATCTGCATATGACAGGTTGTTAAAGAGTCTTCCTCCAATCCTGATGCCACCTTCTTTTTTATATAATATAATCCAGCTTCTCAGATTATTTGCTCAGCATACAGTTTGAGTAAATATGGTGAAAGGATCCAACCCTGTAGAACACCTTTCCTGATTTTAAACCATGAAACATCCCCTAGTTCTGTTTGAACAACTTCCACTTGGTTTATGTACATGTTCCTTATAAGCACAATTAAGTGTTCTGAAATGCCCATTCTTTGCAATGGTATCCATAGGTTATTATGAGCCACACAATTGAATGCTTTTGCATAGTCAATAAAGTACAAGTAAATGTGTTTCTGGTATTCTCTGCTTTCAACCAAGATCCACCTAAAACAGCAACTTATCCCTAGTTCCACGTCCTCTTCTCAGTCCAACTTGAATTTCCGACAGTTCTCTGTCAATGTACTGTTGCAACCATTTTTGAATTATCTTCAGGGAAATTTTAGTTGCATATGATATTAGCTTGATGACTTTAACATTCTGTTGTGTCATCTTTCTTTGTTATGGGCAGAAATATGGGTATGGCTATCTTTTAATTGGTTGGCCAGGTCTTCCAAATTTCTTGTCACAGGTGAGTGAGCATCTCCAGCACTGCATCAGTTTATTGAAACATTTCCATTTTTGTATTCTATCAATTCCTGGAGCCTTGTTTTTCTTAAGTGCAGCTTGGACTTCTTCCTTCAATACCATCAGTTCCTGATCATTTGCTACCTCTTGAAATGATTGAGCATCGACAATTATTTTTGGTACAGTAACTCTGTATATTCCTTCCATCTTCTTTTGATGCCTCCTACACCATTCAATATCTTGCCTATAGAATCCTTCAGTACTGCAAGTTGAGGCTTTAATTTTTTCTTCAGTTCTTTCAGCTTGAGAAATGCTGAGCATGTTCTTCACTTTTGATTTCTAACTTTAGGTCTTTGTACATTTCATTATATACTTTACTTTGTCTTATCGAGATGCCCTTTGAAATTTTCTGTTCAGTTCTTTTATTTCTACATCTTTTCGAGTTCTGGTGTGGCGCTGTGGGCTAATGCGTCAAACTGCAAAATCGTTTGAACTGCAAGGTCAGTGGTTCAAGCTCACCAGCTGCTCCTTGGAAACCCTATAGAGGGTCGCTGTGGATCAGAATCAACACGATGGCACACAACAACCACAACAACAATCTCTTTAGCTTCTCTATGCTCAAAAGCAAGTTTCAGGGTCTCTTCTAACATCCATTTTGGTCTTTTTCTTTCCTGCCCTTTTTTTTTTGTTGTTGCTGTTTGGGTTTTTAACTTTTTATTGTGAGTTGAGTGAAGGTTTACAGAGCAGATCATCAATTTTATATTTAGCAAATTGTATACTTTGCTTCATTACAGTGATTGCAATCCCCTCCATGTGCCATCAGTTAACAGGATTTACCTCTATTTCCTTTAAGTGTTGCATTCCTCCCTGTGTCTACCGCTACCATCCTCCTTCATGTTGTAACTGTCTGCTTCCTTACCCCCTCTTAACATGTGCCTACCCTCTCACTGTGAATAACCCTCCAGCCCCATATTTTTCCCGTCTTTTTTATGACCTTTTGCTTCCTTCATTTATGATGTTCTTTATGTCATCCCACAACTCTTCTGGTTTTCGGTCATTAATGTCTAATGCATCAAATCTATTCTTGAGATGGTTTCTAAATTCAGTTGGTATATATTCAGTTCTATAATCATTCTTGTTGACTTGTGTTATTGACTTGTTTCAATTTTTTCAGTCCAAGCCTGAAAAAATAAGCAATTGATGGTCTTTTCCACAGTTGGCCCCTGTCCTTATTTTGACTGATGATTTTGAGCCTTTCCATTCTCTTTTCCCATTGTTTTTGTTATTGTTACGTGCAGTCGAGTCAGTTCCATCTCATGGAGACCCTGTATAATGTTTCCGAGGAGCAGCTGGTGAACTTGAACCCCCAACCCTGAGGTTCAAACCGACCTCACGGTCCAACACATTAACCAACAGTGCCACACCAGGACTCCGTCTCTTCCCTTGTATTCCATCTATTTGATTCCTGTGTATTCCATCTGGTGAGGTCCATGTGTATAGTCACTGTTTATGTTGTTGAAAAAATGTATTTTCAATGAACGAGTCATTGGTCTTGCAAAATCCTATCATGCGATCTCCAACATCATTAGTATCACCAAGGTCATATTTTGTAACTACTGATCCTTCCTCTTTGTTTCCAATGTTTTCATTCCAATGGTCAGTAATTATCCATATATTTTGACTGCATATTTGATCAATTTCAGACTGAATAAGTTGGTAGAATTCTTCAATTTCATCATCACCGACTTCAGTGGTTGGTGCATAAATTTGAATAATAGTGGTATTGATTGGTCATCCTTGTTAAGTGCTGTGGAGTCGGTTCTGACTTATAGCATCCCTGTATAGGGTTTACGAGGAGTGGCTGGTGGGGTTGGACTGCCAACCTAAGGCTTAGCAATCCAATACTTACCTTACAGCACCGCATTTGTAGGCGTATGAATATTATCCTATCACACACAGCATTGTACTTTAAGACACATCTTGAAATGATGGCTGGCAGTGCTCAATAAATGTTGTTGTTGTTGTTGTTAAGTGCCGTCGAGTCGGTTCCGACCCATAGCGACCCTGTACAGGATTTCCGAGGGTGTAAATCTTTACGGGAGTAGAAAGCCTCATCTTTCTCCCGCGGAGCAGCTGGTAGTTTCGAACCACTGACCTTAAGGTTCACAGCCCGATTCGTAACCACTACGCTACCAGAGCTCCTTTAGCAATTATTAATTCTGGGGGAGTCCCTCTACTTGTAAATGGTCTCAAGCCTGTCATTTGCTCCCTGAGAAGCATTCCTGCACAGAATCAGGGCATATATTGTCACCCACATTCTATCTTCTCTGAAGGTCTAATGCTTCCTGATTTACAGAACCACTATTTGGCCTTCAAGGTCTCTGGGTGGTGCTAACACTTTGCACTTAACAACTAAACCAAAAGAAGCTCTAGTGGTACATTGCTTAAGTGCTCGGCTGTTAACCAAAATGTCGGCTGTTTTAAACCCACCAGCCACTCCCTGGGAGAAAAAACCTGGCAGTTTGCTCCAAGAAACATTAAAAAAAATAATAAATCCACTGACATTGAGCGATTCCAACTCAAAGCAACCCCCTGTACAGAATAGAACTGCTTCTTAAGGTTTCTGAGACTGTAAATATTTATGGGAGCACATAGCCTCATGTTTCTCCCTTGTGGTTAGCAGGCCAGTACTTAACCCATTATGTCACTAAGGCTCCCTCCCATAAAGATTGTTGTTGTTAAGTGCCGTCGAGTTGGTAACGACTCACAGAGACCTTGCATAGTGTTTCTGAGGAGCAGCTGATGGGTTTGAACCACCAACTTGCGGTTCAAATCGACCTTGTGGTCCAGTGCGTATCTTAGAACTGCTGTTCCTGTTGTTAAGTGCCTTCTAGTCGGCTCCAACTCACAGCTACCTTGTATAGGTTTTCTGAGGAGTGGTTGGTGGATTTGAACCAGTGACCTTGTAGTCCAGTGCATTATCCTGCAGCATCACACCAGGACTCCACACCAGGATTACAGCTTAGGAAATTGTATAAGGCAGTTCTACTCTGAGTCCTACAGAATCAATGTGAGTTGAAATTGACTTGACGGTCCACAACAACACTAACCCAGTGAGTGGTTCAAACCCCACTCACTGGCACTGCTCAAGAAAAGCCTGAGCTTACAGCCCTTGAAAGCCTTATGGAGCAGTTCTACATGTAACACACGGGTTACCATGAAGCAGACTACACTCCACAGCAATGGGTTTGGTTTCGGCTTCTTTGGCATCAAGCCTTAGGAAGTGGCTCTTGAATCTATTTCCTCTCAGTCAATTTTGTAGGGATTTAAAAAAAAGAATTTCAAAGAAACTGTGACGGAATGTGTGACACGAAGTCTTCAACAGATAAGAGTCTATCTTTGCTCAGAATTCAACACAAGAGAAAAATCGCTGGTGTGTTCTCACCTCCCCCCTAAATTTAGAAATCTGAAAACATTGTTTATTATGCCATATCTGTGGTGCCTTCCTGGTGGGCCTAGAGGTGGAGAATTCAATCTTGACACTTCCTTGCATGAGGAGTGTAGGAAACACTAGACAGAAATCCCCAGGGATGTGTGTACTTATAGGACAAGCTTTTTCTTGCAAACCAGTGTAGCATTGCAAATCTTACATCTCCTAGCAGCTTGCAGGTGTCTGGTCCCAATATCTATACTGGTCCGAAGCATGGGCCCATTCAAAGTCACAGGAATCCCATGTAAAAGGCCAGGTCGGATAACCTGTAGATTTCCCCCAGTCAGTTTATTCAAATGGTCTGATTAGCAAGTCTACTGTATTTAATTTGCACCCAGGATAATTCACTGTCAGTCAGAGGAGCCATCACCTTGAGAAATGGCCCCCAAATTAAAAACCTATAGTCAAATTTCAGTTGGAAAGAGCTCTCTTGGCAAAATGATAAAGTGGGATTAACTTGGTTAGAGTTTGTGGGTCCAGCCTTCAAGGTGCAAACATGTTAGTTGCTAACAGCCTGCTGGGAGTTGAAGCCCTGCCTTTATGCATCATGGGAAACAAGATGCAAATTAGAACATTGAGAATGATAAGTATATTGGTCCAGTCAAGCATTCAAGAGGAGTGGCTGTTTGCTATCTCCTAGTGTGGTTGACTAGGAGTGCTGGCGTGGCGCTGTGTGTTAATGCGCCAGACTGCAAAGCCGTTTGAACTGTAAGATTGGCAGTTCAAGCTCACCAGCTGCTCCTCAGAAACCCTATACAGGGTCACTATGGGTCGGAACTGACTCAACAGCACTTAACAACAACAATAGTCTGGATGATGTGAGGAGTTCTGGTATGGCGCTGTGAGTTGATGCGCTGCACTGCAAAGTCGGTGTAAATCTTTATGTGAGCAGAAAGCCTCATCTTTCTCCCACGGAGCAATTGGTAGTTTCGAAATGCTGACCTTGCGAATGATTCGTAACCACTACACTACCAGAGCTCCAATGAATAGAATGTGGTTAAAGTGATACCGCATGACTTCCAAGACTAGGTCATAAATGGTGACAGGACTTCTGTCTGGTTCTCTCTTCTTGGGAGCCCCGAGCTGATATGTAAGAAGCCCAGCTGTCCTGCCATATTGGAAAGATCAGGAGGAGGGGCTACAAAGAGCTAGCTAGCTGAGGAACCCCAGCTGTGCTGAATCTTCCCAGTCCAGGAGCCAGTCATGTAAATAAAGAAGCCTTCCGGATGACTCCTACCCCAGACAGCATCTCCCCTGGAAAAACTGTGTCGCTGAGCCCAAGCAACCCCAGGTTGGAGAGTAAGGTCAGTGACTGTATTGTTTTAGTTCCTGTTTGGGGGTGATTTGTTAAGTAGTCATGGAGCCCCTGGGTGGTGAAAACAGTTAGCACACTGGACTGACTACTAACCAAAACGTTGGAAACTTGAGTTCATCCAGAGGTGCCTCCAAAAGGCTTGGTGATCGACTCCAACAAACCAAACGTGAAAACCCTGTGGAACATAGTTCTACTCTGACACACAAGGGGTCACCCAGAGTTGGAATCGACTTGACGATAACTGGTTTGGTTTAAGGGGAGTTTGATGGGGGATTGGTTATGCAGCAATAGATAAGCAGAACATTCAGTGTTGCTCAGTCATCCTCCTCCTGCTTCTTGGTGCCATCGGAGGTCCAAAGGACATCCAAGGTCACATCCAGGTAGACCTCTAATCATCTATCCACTGTCTCCACTAGTGTGGTCCAAGACTTAGCAAATGAGCCAGGGCCCACAGGAAACAAATTCCACTCTCTCCTCTCTCTTCTAGAATTTCCACCCACTCACGTACCAAATACAAGTGTCTCTCCTATTAGGGCACTGGTAGCAGAGTGCATTATAAGCTGAGCTGCTAATCACAAGGTCAGCAGTTCGAATCTACCAGTTGTTCCATGGGAGAAACATGAGGCTTTCTGCTCCCATAAAGATGTATAGCCTCAGAAACCCTACACAGGGTCACTATGAGTAGAGAACAGACTCCGCAGCACACAACCACCATCACCCTCATTTCGGTAGTACCAGGTGAACACAAGGTCTGCCTGTCACTTGGAGAAGCACATGATGAAGCGCCTCTCCCTGAACCCTCTCCCAGCAGTCAAAGTCCCCCAAGACATTGAATCTTATGGGAATGTCATAACAAAGCCGGAAGAACGACACTATGGTAGCAACCTCAATGGTCCAGCAATGATGAGGCAGGGGCTGGGGAGGGGAGACAGAGAGAAGGAGCAGGGGTGCCAACAAGGTTCCCCTCCCCTCACCAGAGTGTTCTGGGCCATGAGTCCTACTACCATCCCTTCAATTCTTTGGTCTACATTGTTGTTTTTAAGTGCCATCAAATCAGTTTGACTCATAGCAACCCTATAAAGGGTTTCCGAGACTACAAATCTTTGTAGGAGCAGAAAGCCTCATCTTTCTCCCATGGAGTGGCTGGTGAGTTCGAACTGCTGACCTTCTGGTTCATAGTTCAGTGCTTGTCCTACAAAGCAATCATGCTCCATGTGTGTTGTTGTTGTTAAGTGCCATCGAGTCAGTTCCGACTCATAGTGACTAGCGACCCTGTATAGCAGGACCCATGGGCAAGAGGTTGTTGTTGCTAAGTGTCGTCAAGTTGGTTCCGAGCCCTGGCGACCCTGTATAGGGTTTCTGAGGAGCAGCTGGTGAGCTTGAACCACCGACCTTGCAGTTCAAACTGACTTTGCAATGCCGCGCATTAACCCACAGCGCCACACCAGAACTCTGTGGGCCATATAAGGTCCATGAAAAGAAACCGCAGTTCCAGCCATCACATTAGTTTTGTTGTTGTTGTTGTTGTTGAGTGCCGTCGATTCAGTTCCGACCCATAGCAACCCTGTATAGGGTTTCTGAGGAGTGAGCCTGAACTGCTGACCTTGCGGTTCAAACTGGTTTTTCAGTGCAGCATATTAATCCATAGTGCCACACCAGGACTCCATGGGCCACATAAGGCCCCTGAGAAGCAACCATAGTTCCAACCATCACATTAGGGGTGAGTTAATTAAATATTTGACCAAATATAGCGGGCTAAATTTTAAGTTGATAATTTTGTACGGCCTAAGAATGATGTTTATAAATTTTGGCAGAAAAAAGTTTCCCCACCCCTGCTGTATAAGGTTTATGTAACGTGGCTGCTGGGTTTGAATCACTGACCTTGCAGTTAACACTCTAGCACTTATCTTGCAGTGACACATCAGGACTCCTTAGAGTGGTCTACTTTAGAGACTTCAAAATATCTCCTTTCTACTGAAGACAGCTAAGGAGTTCTGGTAGCGTAGTGGTTACGAATCCGGCTGCAAACCTTAAGGTCAGCAGTTCGAAACTACCAGCTGCTCCGCGGGAGAAAAATGAGACTTTCTGCTCCCATAAAGATTTACAACCTTGGAAATCCTGTATAGGGTCGCTGTGGGTCGGAACAGACTTGAAGGCACTTAACAACAACAACTGAAGACAGCTAGCATTGGTTTTGGTTGCTTGAAACCAAGAACCCTGACTAAAAGAACCCATATTCAAGTTGTGCATAATACAAAACAAAAACAACTATCCAGTCAGTTCTGACTGATGGAGACCCCACGTGTGTCAGAGTAGACCTGTGCTCCACAGGATTTCCATGGCTGATTTTTTGGAAGTGAATTACCAGGGCTTTCTTCAAGGCTCCTCTGGGTGGACTTGAACCTCCAATCTTTTGGTTAGCAATCAAGTACATTAACTGTTTGCACACCCAGGGACTCTTTGCACAGTACATGAGTCCAATTACCAAAAGGGAGTAAAGTGCTCTGTTGTTGTTGTTAGGTACAGTTTAGTTAGTTTCGACTTAGAGTGGTCACTCTATGTACAACAGAATGAAACACTGCTCAGTCAGTCCTGTGCCCTCCTCACGATAGTTATTATGTTTGACCTATTGTTGCCGCCATCTTGTTGTAGATCTTCCTCTTTTCTGCTGTTCCTCCACTTTTCCAAGCATGATGTCTTTCTCCTGGGACTTGTCCCTCCTGACAATATGTCCAAAGTACAAGAGACAAAGTTTTGCCATCCTGGCTTCTAAGGAGCTTTCTGGCTGTACTTCCAATACAGACTTGTTTATTCTTCTGGCCATCTACGGTACTTTCAATATTCATCTCCAACACTATACGTTAAATGCATGGATTCTCATATGGTCTTTATTCATTGTCTAACTTTCACACGTATATGAAGCTATGGAAAATATCATGGCTTGGGTAGGTTGCTCCTTAGTCTTGAAACTGACATCTTTGCTCTTGAACACTCTACAGAGAGTGTTTGCAGCAGATTTGCCTAGTGTAATACATAATTTGATTTCTTAACATCTGTATTCCTTGAGTGTTCATTGTAGAACCAAGTAAAATGAAGTCTTTGACAACTTCAATGTTTTCTCCACTTATGATGTTATTTATTGATCCATTTGTGTGAACCAATTTTTTTGTTTTCTTTACTTTGAGATGCAATCCATACTGAAGGCTATAGTCTTGGATCTTCATCAGTAGGTATTTCAAGTCCTCTTCACTTTCAGCAAGCAAGGTTGTGTCATCTGCATATCACAGGTTATTAATGGGACTTCCTCCAATCCTGATGCCGGTTTCTCTGATTACTTACTCAGCATACAGATTGAATAAATATGGTGAAAGGATACAAGCCTGATGCTCTAAATCATGTAAGTACAATTTATTATAAGATTACACGAGCCCTGGTATGAAGCTGTAAAATAAGCATTGGACAGCTACCCACAACGTTGTCAGTTCACACCCACCACCCACTCTCTGGTAGTGTAGTGGTTACGAATCGGGCTGCTAACCTCAAGGTCAGCAGTTCAAAACTACCAGTGGTTCCACAGAAGAAAGATGTGGTTTTCTGCTCCTGTAAAGATTCACAGTCTCGGAAACCCTCTACAGGGTCACTATGAGTCAGAACCGACTCCACGGTACATAACAACAACAACAACCCACTCTCAAAAACCCTATACATGGTCATTATGAGTAGGAACTGACTTGACAGCTCACAATAGCAAGAACATAGGGTCACACAACATTACAAAGGCCTTTCTGAGGTACGATTACTTATTGTATCTAGACTAACCAAGCCAAACACCAACCCCATTGCTGTCGAATCAATACCGATTCAAGGCGACCAGCTTCTTATCAATGCATACATATTCTCCTAGAAAAAGTCAAATGGTTAATATGCTTGGCTGCTCACTTAAAGGTTGGAGGTTTGAGTTCACTCCGAGATGCCTCGTTAGAAACATCTTGCTGGAGGTCTCACTCTGAAAATGTTAGTCATTGAAAACTATGGGACTGCTTCTACTCTGACACTTGTGGGGGCACCATGAGTCAGAATCTACTGGACAGCAACTGGTTAAAGGTAGGGAGGAAACACGGGGTCTTAATCTCTAGTCATTGAGAAGACAAGAAAGAAGGAAAAGATCAAAATGGATGTCAGAAGAGACACTGAAACGTGCTCTCCAGTGTAGAGATGCTAAAGCAAATGGAAGAAATGAGGATGTACAAGAGCTGAACAGAAAATTTCAAAGATCAGCTCAAGAAGATAAAACCAATTATTACAACAAAATGTGCAAAGATCTGGAATCAGAAAAACAAAAAGGAAAAATGCGCTCAGCATTTCTCAAGCTGGGGGAGCTGAAGTAAAAATTCAAGCCTCAACTTTCGTTTTTAAAAGATTCTCTGGGCAAATTATTGAATGATGCAGGAAGCATCAAAAAAGGTGGAAGGAATACACACAGAGTCACTGTACCAAAAGGAAATGGTTAATGTTCAGCTGTTTCAAGAGGTAGCACATGATCAAGAGCCAATGATACTGAAGGAAGAAGTCCAGGGTACATTGAAGGAACTGGCAAAGAACAAGGCACCAGGAATTGATGAAATAAAAATTGAAATCTTTCAAGAAAGTGAGATGGCATAGGAGGCACTCACTCATCTCTGCCAAGAAATTTAGAAGACAACTATCTGGCCGACTGATTCGAAGAGATCCCTATTTGTGCCCATTCCAAAGAGAGGTGACACAACAAAATGCGGAAATCATCGGACAATCTTTTTGATATCCCATACGAATAAAGTTTTACTAAAGGTACTGCAGAAATGGCTGCAAGCATACATTGACAGAGAACTTCCAGAGGTTCAAGTCGGATTCAGAAGAGGCCATGGAACAAGGGATATCATTGCTGATGTCTGATGGATCTTGGATGAAAGCAGAGAATATCAGAAAGATGTTTACCTGTGCTTTATTGACTACGCAAAGGCTTTCGATTGTGTGGATCATGACAAGCTATGGACAATATTGCAAAGTATGAGTATTCCGGAACACTTAATTGTGCTCATGAGGAATCTGTACCTGGACCAATAGGCAGTTAGTTGTTCTAACAGAACATGGGAACACTGAGTGGTTTAAAATTAAGAAAGGTATACCACAAGGTTGTATTCTTTCACCATACTTATTCAACGTGTATGCTGAGCAAATAATCTGAAAAGCTGGGTTATATGAAGAAAAGCGTGGCATCAGGATTAAAGGAAGACTCATTAACAACCTGCGATATGCAGATGATACAACCTTGCTTGCTGAAAGTGAAGAGGACTTAAAACATTTACTGATGAAGATCAAAGAGCACAGCCTTTGGTATGGATTACATCTCAATGTAAAGAAAACAAAAATCCTCACCACTGGACCAATAAACAGCATTCTTAACAACAGAGCAAAGATTGAAGTTGTCAAGGACTTCATTCTTCTTGGATCAACTATCAACACTCACAGAAGCAACAGTCAAGAAATCAGATGACATATTGCATTAGGCAAATCTGTTGCACAAGACCTTTTTAAAGTGTTGAAGAGCAAAGACGGCAGCTTGAAGACTAAGGTGCACCTGACCCAAGCCATGGTATTTTCAATAATCTCATTTGGATGCAAAAGCTGAACTGTGAAGAAGGAAGACCATAGAAGAATTGATGCTTTTGAGTTATGGTGTTGGAGGAGAATATTGAAAGTGCCACAGGCTGCCAAAAGAACCAATAGATCCCTGTTGGAAGAAGTGCAGCCAGAGTGCTCCTTGGAGGCCAAGATGGCCAAACTTTGTCTCTCATACTTTGGACATATTGTCAAGAAGGACCAGTCACTGAAGAAGGATATCATGTTTGGTAAGGTGGAGGGTCAGAGAAAAAGAGGAAGACCCCCAGTGAGATGGAATGGCCAAGTGGCAGCATCGATGGACTCAAGTGTGGCAACAGTAGTGAGGTTGACCCAGGATCGGGCAGTGTTTCGTTCTGTTGTGCATAAGGTCGCCATGAGTCGGTGCTGACTCTCTGGCACCTACAGCAACAGCAATCTCCAGATGGAGTCCTAGTGTGGTGCTGTGGGTAAATGCGCTGGACTGCAAAGTAGTTTGAACTGTAAGGTTCACAATTTAAGCTCATCAGCTCCTTGGATACCCTATACAAGGTCGCTATGGGTCGGGACCCACTTGACGGCACTTCACAACAACAACAATCTCTAGATGGGTACCAAACATACCACTATTCTTCTTGTAGGTATGCATAGCAGATGCCATCATTGTTGTTGTTGTTGTTGTTAAGTGCCATCGAGTTGGTTCTGACTCTTCATAGTGACCCTATACACAGCAGAATGAAACACTGCCCAGTCCTGTACCATCCTCATAACTGGCATCATGTCTAAGCACTTAGATGCAGCCTCTGTGTCAATCCATCTCATTGAGCAGCTTTCTCCTTTTTGCTGACCGGGTACCAAGCATGATTTCCTTCCTGATAACATGAAGTCTCTCCATCTTGGCTCCTAAGGAGCATTCGGACTGTACTTCTTCCAAGACAGATTTGTTTGTTCTTCTGGCAGTCCGTGGTATATTTCATATTCTTCGCCACGATACATTCAATGTTCTTTGCCAGCATCATAATTCAAAGGCATGGATTCTTCTTCGTTCTTATTCATTGGCCAGCTCTCGCATGCAAATGACATGATTGAAAATACCATGGCTTGGGTCAAGAGCACCTTTGTCTTCAAATTGCAATCTTTGCTTTTTAACACTTTAAAGAGTTTTTTTTTTTTTGCAGCAGCAGCAGCAGCAGATTTGCCCAATTTAATATGTTTTATTTCTTGACTTCCATGGTTGTTCATTGTGGAGCCAAGTAAAATGAAATCCTTGACAACTTTCATCTTTTCTCCATTTATTGTGATGTTGCTTATTTAATAAATGCTGTCCTGGTGTAACACTATAAGATAAGACTGTAAAGTTTGTTTGAACCGCAAGGTCGGCAGTTCAGACTCACCAACTGCTCCTTGGAAATCCTATACAGGTCACTATGAGTCAGAACCAACTCTGTGGCACTAAACAACAACAACAACAACATCCTGGTGTGGCACTGTAGGATAAGCACTAGACTGCGAGGTTGATTTGAACCACAAGATCAGTGATTCGAACTTACCAACTGCTACTTGGAAGCCCTCTACAGGGCGCTATGAGTTGGAACCAACTCCGTGGCACTTCACAACAACATTAAGCTTGGAAGCTCAGTACTGTCGAAGTGAATTCCCTTTATATGATTGGTTCCTCTGGAAACTTTGCGACTCATACCTTTGCTATGATTGTGGCTGTTGTTAAGTGAATTGAGTTTGTTCCAATTCATAACAACCCTATATAGGGTTTCCAAAGAGCGACTGGTGAGTTTGAACCACCGAACCTGTGGTTCAAAGTGACCTTGCAGTTCAGTGCTTTATCTCACAGTGCCAAACCCGGACTCCAATAAATGGTTTGTTGTTGTTGTTAAGTGCCATTGAGTCGGTTCTGACTCATAGCAACCCTGTATAGGGTTTCCACAGAGCGACTGGTGAGTTGGAACTGCCAACCTTGTGGTTCAAACTGACTTTGCAGTCCAGTGCTTTATCCCACAGTGCCACACCAGGACTCTTGCTATGACTGGTTTCATGTAAATATGAGTCGGAACTGACTTGATGGCACTTTAACACCAACAACAATATGTTGATCTTAGTTATGATCTGTGTACGGGTTGGTTCAGCAGCCCCCACCCAGGCTGGTGCTAGGGTTTATGTGGATACGCACATTAAGCAATCATAATTTGTTGATGCTGATAAGATAAAGGACCCATGCAGCCCTTCTGAGTGGTGTTGGTAAGGTGCTGCCGGCAGAACTGGGACTGAGAGTCATTCTTCAGACCCCGACACATCCACTGACATCACCCCCCTCACACGTGGGAGCCAAGACACAGTTGGTGAGCAATGGTGACATGGTCAAGACATCTGGGTCCCTGGGAGCATTTCCTACTGTGATGTCTGTTGCTTGGCTGTCATATTCATGATTCTACTGATATGACCAGCTGACTTTGTTTCACAAAACTACCACTTCACAAGTGTGCCATGTGATAACCAAAATAAAAAAAGCTGCAGTCAATTCCAATTCATGGTGACCCCATCCGTGTGTCTTGGATCCGTAGGGTTTTCCGTGGCTGTAATCTTGTGGAGTTTGGGTGCAGCACTACAGGATAAGCACTCAACCATAAGGTCGGTTTGAACTGCAAAGTTGGCAGTTCCAACTCACCAGTCACTTCTTGGAAACCCTATACAGGGTCGCTATGAGTCAGAATCGACTAGACAGCACTTAACAACAGCAATCTTTTGGAAGCAGATGGCTAGGCCTTTCGTCTAAATCACCTCTGGGTGTACTAGAACTGTCAACTTTTTGGTAGTAGCCAAGCACTTTATCATTTGCACCACCCAGGGACCCCTTGTCATGTGATCCCAGCCCACTGTCATGCAGTCCATTCTGACTCAGCTACCCTGTAGAACAGAGTAGAAGGACTGCTCCTTAGGGTTTCTGAGACTGTAAATTTTTAAGAGAGCAGACAGCCTCATCTTCCTACCACGGAATGACTGGTGGGTTTGAACCACTGACCTTTCAGTAAGTCGCCCAATGCCTAGCCCACAGCACCACCAGGGCTCCCTTATCATGTGATATAGCTTACTAAAGGCTTCCTCATGTTGACTGTTTCATGACAAACTTGCAACCAGTTGTTGTTGTTGTTGTGAAGTGCCGTCAACTCGGTTCCAACCCATAGCAACCCTGTATAGGGTTTCTGAGGAGCAGCTGGTGAGCTTGAACCACCGACCTTGCAGTTCAAACAGTTTTGCACTCTGGCGCATTAACCCACAGCGCCACACCAGGACTCCTGTAGGGAACAGGAATTATCCTAGTGTGGTGCTGTGGGTTAATGGGCCAGACTGTGAAGTCGCTTGAACTGCAAGGTGGATGGTTCAAGCTCACCAGTTGCTCCTTGGAAACCCTGTACAGGGTCTCTATGGGTCAGAATCGACTCATAACAGCAACAACAACACAGTGAAACCTGTGAGAGCCAGAACTCAATGGGGACTGCTTTGTGTTTCCAGGTTTCCCCCCCACACTCATCTGTCCGTTTGTCATACTGTACTGTGGTGGCTTGCATGTTACTGTGGTTCTGGAAGCTATTCCACTGGTATTTAAATCCCAGCAGGATCACCCCTGGTGGAAAGGTTTCAGCTGAGCTTCCAGACTAAGACAGACTAGGAAGAAGGAGAGGCGGACTACTTCAGAATGTTTAGCCAATGAAAACTTTATGAATAACAGTAGAACAGTATCAGATAGTACCAGAATATTGAATGTTGAAGCATTATGAATAGGACCGCAACATGATCAGATCTAGTGCTGGAAGATGAGCCCCCCAAGTTGGAAGGCACTCAAAATATGAGTGGGGGAAAGTTGCTTCCTCAAAGTACAGTTGACCGTGATGACAGGAATGGAGTATGTGTTGAGGACCTTCATTTGCTGATGGAGCAAATTCAAAATGAGGAGAAACAGCTGCAAACATCCATTAATAATTAGAATATGGAATGTATGAAGTGTGAATCCAGGAAAATGGAAAGTTGTCAAAAATGAACTGGAACGCATGAAGATTGAAGTCCTAGACATTGTTGTTGTTATTGTTGTTAAGTGCCATTGAGTCGGTTTCGACATAGCAACCCTGTATAGGGTTTCCAGGGAGTGTCTGATGAGTTTGAACTGCCGACCTTGTGGTTCAAACTGACCTTGTGGTCCAGTGCTTTAGCCCAGAGCGCCACACCAGGACTCCTCCTAGGCATTAGTAAGCTGAAATGGACTGGTATTAGCTCTTTTGAATCAAATAATGATATGATTTACTATGCCGGGAATGACAAGTTGAAGAAGATTAGTGTCACATTCATCATCAAAAAAGAACATTCCAAGATCTATCTTAAAGTATAATGCTCTCTGTGATAGGATAATATCCATATGCCTACAAGGAACACCAGTTAATACTATTTTTATTCAAATGTACACACCAACCACTAAAGCCAGCAATGATGAAACTGAAGAATTCTACCAACTTCTTCTGTGGCACTGTAGGGTAAGCACTGGACTTTCAAACCCACCAGCTGCCCTTCAGAAACCCTATACAGGGTCACTGTGAGTTGAAATCAATATGAACGCACTTAACAACAACTAACTTTTTCACTCTGAAATTGATCAAACATGCAATCAAGATGTATTGATAATTACTGGTGATTGGAATGCAAGATTTGGAAACAAAGAGGAGGGATCAGTAGTTGAAAAATAGAACCTTGGTAAGAGAAACGATGCTGGAGAGCCCATAATAGAATTTTTGCAAGACCAATGACTTACCCATTGCAAATAATTTTTTTAAACAATTTTTTTAAAACACATGGACCTCACCAGATGGAATATACAGAAATGAAATTGACTATATCTGTGGGAAGAACAGTGGAAAAGCTCCATATCATCAGCCAAAACACGACCAGGCACAGACTGTGGAACAGACCGCCAATTGCTCATATGCAAGTTCAGGCTGAAGCTGAAGAAAATTGAAACAAGTCCATGAGAGCCAAAATATGCTCTTGAACATATACCACCTGAATTTAGAGATCATCTCAAGAACAGATTTGATATATTAGACACTAGTGACCGAAGACCAGAGAGTTTTGGAATGACATCAAGAAAATTATACAGGAAGAAAGCAAAAGGTGATTAAGAAGACAACCAAGAAAGGAAAGACCAAAACAGATGCTAAACAAATGGAAGAAATGAGGAGGCAAAGAGCTGAACCCAAAACTTCAAAGTGCGAAGACCTAGAGTTAGAAAACCAAAAGGAAAGAACACACGTAGCATTTCTCAAGCTGAAGGAACTAAAGAAAAAAATCAAGCCTCGACTTGCAATATTAAAAGATCCTATGGGCAAAGTATTAAATGATGCAGAAAGCATCAAGAGAAGATAGAAGATAGAAGGTCACTGAATGGTTTAAAAACAGGAAAACTGTGCACCAGTGTTGTATTCTTTTACCATACTTATTCAATCTGTATGCTGAGCAAATAATCCAAGAAGGTAGATTATATGAAAAAGAACACAGCATCAGGATTGGAGGAAGACTCATCAGATGATACAACCTTGCTTGCTGAAGGTAAAGAGGACTTAAAATACTTACTGATAAAGATCAAAAACCACAGTCTTCGGTATGGGTTGCACCTCAATGTAAAGAAAACAAAAATCCTCACTACTAGGCCAATAAATAACATCATGATAAATGGAGAAATGATTGATGTTGCCAAAGACTTCATTTTGCTTGGATCCACTGACAATACTCATGGAAGCAACAGCCAAGAAATCAAATGATGTATGTTGTTGTTGTTGTTGTTATTAAGTGCCATCAAGCCGTTTCTGATTCATAACGATCCTGAATAGGGTATTTTGAGAAGCAGCTGATGAGTTTGAATTGCCAACCTTGTGGTTCAAATTGACCTTGCAGTCCAGTGCGCCACACCAGGACTCCAAATGATGTATCGTTGTTGTTGCTAACTGCTGTTGATAACATCTTGTTTCAATTCATAGGGACCCTGTATGGGATTTC
>NW_006408580.1:12446784-12457759 GCF_000296735.1 Chrysochloris asiatica
GAGCAGCTTGTAGTTTCAAACTGCTGAACTTGCGGTTTGCAGCCCGATTCATAACCACTACGCTACCAGAGCTCCTTACAGTAGCAGTAGCAATGGGTTTAATCATAACAATGATAGTAAGGACAGTGCGGGACCTGGCAGTGTTTCATTCTGTTGTACATAAGGTCGCTATGAGACGGAACCAACTCGATAGCACCTAACAACAACAACAGAAGGCTTCTGCCTTTTGTCAAGGTGCAGCCTAACCACTTTTCTATCACTCCGTTCAGTGGAAACATTTGTGTTTTCATTCTCTGACAGGTTTCCGCCTTACACAGACACAGACTTTCACAGGGTTTACTGTATTTCTAATTTCCTCATGAGGACTCAGAAACTTTGCCTGTGGCTCCACTCTGCTCAGGGATTATGTTGCTGGAACTAGAGCCAGCCTTCACCTCCACAGCTGGCCCTGGCCCAGGGGCAGCCTGCACCCTGCTTCTCCGCACCCTTAGCTGATAGTGCCGGGAGCAGAAAAGTCAGGCCCTCTGCCCAGATGCCCTGGACTCCCCCAGGTTCTGCAGCCTCACTTACCCACTGGCCTGATCCTATCTCTACCCAACCCCAATGTGGTTTTCAGTTGTTGCTTTTTCTTAAACCCTGACCTTGGTTCCTACTGGCCCAGCTGTTTTCCATTGCAGGCGTGGTGGGGGATGGAGTGAGCAGGAAAGATCCTTATTCACACCAAATCACAAGGGTAGCAAAGGAATGGCAGACTCAGGCAATGCGGAGGGAAGAGCGCTGTGGTGCCTCAGATGGATTTATTCAAAGTTCATAATTACCCTGAAATCTCTTAAAATGAAAACATGATTGAAGAATTAAACCTGGTAAACAAATTAGTCAGAAAGAAAACCTCTGCATAGCAAATGACAAAATCCAAAGATCCAATCCAGCAAATGAATGGGCTTGTGCTGTATTGGCAGCCTGGGCTGCCGACAGACCCTGGCCTCCGGCAAAGCCAAGGCTGGAGGAGCGGCTGGGCCCCTAGTGTAGGGAAGGCTGGGCCCCCCAGTCTGTGGAGTCAACCAGGTTGCCAGGGCTGCTGACCACGTGGTCAGTGCCTGGGGAGGGCCGGGGGTTGAGGCCTGCAGTCAGACGCCAGGCAGTACTCACAGGCCACAGCAGCTGTGTGGGAAGTTGTGTCTGCCGCTGGCTTGCCCTACAGCCCACGATCTGGACTCTGAGCCGTTCTGGTCGGAGGCTGGGAGGCAGGGGCAGGAGTATGTAAGCAGGAGACTGGCTGCAGCCTCAGACTGTTCCTCATGCTGTAGAGACGCTACATTTTCCCTGTGTCTCCTCCCTTCCCCCACCTCACCTCATCTTGGAACCATTGGCAGTAGGGGACACTTGTTCAGACAGGATGTATTTCCATTGAATGTCTTTGAATCAGACCTCAGGAGCTGATAACCCCCTGTTTGAAGCTTTCTCTTCCTTGACATGGAGGGGTGTTCTGGTTGCTATTCTGTGTGACAAACCACCCCTAAACTTGTTGTTGTTGTGAGGTGCCGTTGAGTCGGTACCGACTCATAACGGCCCAGAAGGAAACAGCAGAATGAAACATTGCCTGGTCCTGGGTCAACCTCAATTGTTGCTACATCTGAGCCCATCGCTGCTGCCACTTTGCCAATCCATCTCACTGGGGAGTTTCAGCTTTTTCTCCGACCCTCCACTTTGCCAAACATGCTATCCTTCTCCAGGGAATGGCCCCTCTGGATAATATGTCTGAAGTATAAGAGGCAAAGTTTGGCCATTCTGGCTTCCAAGGAGCACTCTAGCTGTACTTCTTCCAACATAGATTTGTTTGTTCTTTTGGCAGTCCATGGCACTGTTAAGGAGCTCTGGTAGCATAGTGATTATAAATTGGACTACTAGTATATGATCAGCAGCAGTTCGAAGCTCCCTGTAGTTCTGTGGGAGAAAGATGAGGCTTTCTATACCCATAAAGATTTACAGCCTCAGAAACCCTACACAGGGTCACTATAAGTCAACACCGTACTCCAAGGCACATAACCATCAACCACCACTATGGTACTTTAAATATTCTCCTCCAACACCATAACTTAAACGCATCAATTCTTCTGTGGTCTTCCTTAGTCACTGTCCAACGTTCACATGCATATGAGGTTATTGAAAATCCCGTGGCTTGGGTCAGGTGCACCATGGTCCTCAAACTGACATCTTTGCTTTTCAACACTTTAAAGAGATCTCGTGCTGCCGATTTGCCTAATGCAATATGTCATTTGATTTCTTGACTGATGCTTCCATGAATGTTAATGGCTGATCTGAGCAAAATGAAGTCTTTGACAACTTCAATCCTGTGTCCTTTTATCATGATGTTATTTATTGGTCTAGTGGTGAGGATTTTTTTTTTTTCTTTACATTGAGATACAACCCATACTGTGGTCTTTGATCTTCATCAGTAAGTATTGGAAGTCCTCTTCACTTTCAGCAAGCAAGGTTGTATCATCTGCATATTGTAGGTTGTTAATGAGTCTTCTTCCAATCCTGATGCCCTAAACTTGGTAACATAAAACAGCCAGTTTAGCCTGTCAGCTTCATTGGGTCTGGGATTCAGACAGAGGACAACAGGGGAACTTGTCTCTGCTCTGTGAAGTCTGGGCCCCCAACTGGGGAAACCCAATGTTGGGGGTGAGTTGACAGCTGGGGTCTGGGATCATCTAGTGGCATCTTTACTCACGTGTCCAGTGGTTGGTGTTGGCTATTGGTTGGGACCTAGGCTGGGGCTACTGACCAGAACACTTTCAAGTGGCTTCTCCATGTGGCCTGGGCTTCCTCCCAACATATGGCCTCAAGGCAGTCAGCTGGCTCACATGATGGTTCGGGACTCCAAAGGCAAGTGTTTATGCAAAAAAGGGAGGGAGCTACACATCATTTGAGAGTCCCTGGGTGATGCAAACAGTTATAGCACTCAGCTGCTAACTGAAAGTTTAGAAGTGCGAGTCTACCCAGAGACACCACAGACAATGAAAGCCCTATGGGACACAGTTCTGCTCTGACACACATAGGGTTGCTCTGAGCTGGAATCCATCCACTCAGCAGCAGCTGGCTAGTTAGCATGGCTTTTTCGGACCTACCTTTGGAAGGTGCGTATCACTTTACTATACTCTTTTGTTGTAAGTATGTCACAAGCCCACCAAGAGTCAAGGGAAGAGGTAAAGAATGGAATGAGTGTCAAAGAATTTGCAAACGTGTTTAACAACCAACGCATGGAGTTTTGTAGTGGTCCAGCTCTTCTTGACAGATTGTACCACATTCCAGTAAAAACAGATCCTGTTTCTTAAGTTCAGACCCCTGTTCTACCTCTTACCATTAGCAATGAGTTGATGGTATTCCCTTTAAAAGATGTGTTCATGTCCTAACCTCTGGAACCAATGAATGTGACCTTATTTGGAAAAAGGGTCTTTGCAGATGTAATTTGGGAAAAAATTGGGTCTTTCTGCCCTCTTAAATATTTATTGCCTCAAAAACCCTATACAGGTTCTCTATGAGTCAGAACTGACAGATGTAATTAAGTTAAGGATCTTGAGATGAGATCATTCTGGATTAGCTGGGAGGGCCCTAAATCCAATGATCAGTGTCCTTAGACACACAGAGGATAAGACACATAGAGATAAGAGGATAAGACATGTGAAAGACGAAAGACAGGGATTGGAGTGATGCAGCTACAAGCCAAGGAATGTCTGGAGCCACCAGAAGCTAGAAGAAGAAAGAAAAGATTCCCTATCAGAGCCTTCAAAGGAATTCCAGCCCTGCTGATATTTTTATTTGGCCTCCAGAACTGGGAAATCATAAATTCCTGTTGTCATAAGTCAGCTAGTTTGTGGGGAATTGTTATTACAGGCTCTAAAGTGTCACCCATGGGAACCTGGCCAAGTGGCCTTACTTCACTTCATCTCTATTTCCTCATCTATGAAATGGGGTTAAAAATAGACTCTAATTCCTAGAATTGTTGGGAGGATTAACAAAAGAATTTGTCTAAAAGGCTATCATTGTTTTCTTTGTTTTTTAACCTTTTATTATGAATTGAGTGAAGTTTACAGAGCAGATCATCAGTTTTACATTCAACAAACTATACACTTTGCTTCGATACATGGTTGCAATCCCCTCCATATACCAACAGTTAACAGCATTAACCTCTATTCACTTAACTACTACATTCCTTCCTGTGTCTCCCACTACCTTCATCTTTCCTCTGCTGACCTCCTTCTTGATGTATATTGTCTGTCCTGTCACCTATATTAACATGTGTCTACACTGTAGCCTGTGAATAATTTCCCACCCCCACCACTAACCATCATATATTGTTTCTTTTACCAAGAAAACCTCTTTTTTTTTTTTCCTACTTTTTACAACATTGGTCTCATTTGACTAATGTCACTCAGCATGCTGTCCTCCAGGTTCAACCATGCTGTGAGGTGTTTCACATCCTTATTCTTCAACGCTTTGTATATTCCATTGTGTGTATGTACCAGTTTGTTTAACCATGGGCATTTAGGCTGTCTCCATCTTTTTGATATGTCTCTTGTAGACAGCATATTGAAGCATGTTTCCTTATCCATTCTGCTTTAGATGTCTCTTGACTGGTACATTTAATCCATTTATATTCAGTATAATTATCAATGGTGGTGGCTGTGTGCCGTGGAGTCGGTTCCAACTCATAGCAACCCTGTACAGGGTTTCTGAGGCTGTAAATCTTTATGGGAGCAGAAGGCCTCATCTTTCTCCCGCAGAACAGCTGGTAGTTTCGAACTACTGACCTTGCAGTTCGCAGCTCGATTCGTAACCACTACGCTACCAGAGCTCCTTGTAATTATCAACAGGTATGAATTAATTGTTGTCATTTTTCTGTGTGTGGTGCTGCTAGATTCTTTGTTCCATATAATGTTCTATATTGAGTTCATTTGTTTGTGGGTTCGCTTTTCATTTTCATTTCTGTTGTGTTAATGTTTACTAAATCTTTCTGATTTTCCTCTTTTTTTAAATTTTGATGTGCAAATATATTATTTTTCTTTGAGGTTATCCTATAATTAATTAATATTTTCCCTGCATGAAACAGTCTGTTTTATCTTAAAATCTACCTGACTTCCTTGCCATTTGGAAGTTCTGTATCTGCATTGTTTCCTCTTTTTGCTTTGTAGTTGACTTCATTATACATTAATATCTCTGGTTCCCTATTTTCAGTCTTGTAGGTTTATTTTACTTTAAACACTTCTGTATCTGGATTGAGTTCTGAGTGGTGTTGTCATGTATGGTAATCTCAGATTGTTATCTGCTTTTGTTGGTTCTCAGTCCAAAGAACACTCCTTAACATTTGTTGTAAAGTTGGTCTGATCATTACAAATTTCTTTAATTTCTGTGTATCAAGAGATGTCTAAATTTCATCATCATATTTGAGGGACAACATTGTTGGGTATATGATTCTTGCTTGGCAATTTTTTCCTTTCAGAGTTTTGTATATGTCATCTCCATTGTCTTTTTGCCAACATGATTTCTGCTGAGAAATCAGAGACTAGTTTTCTTCGTTCTCCTTTGAAGGAAACTTTTCATTTTTCCTGAGCTGTTCTCAGGATTCTTTCTTTGTCTTTGATTTTGGAAAATTTGATTATGATATGCCTTGATGATTTTCTTTGGGCATCTATCCTCTTGGGGTTAGTTCAGCTTTTTGTATGCTTGTCTTCTCATTTTTCATAATATTAGGGAAAGTTTCTTCCAACAACTCTTCAAAATTTTTCTCTGTGCTTGTCTCTTCCTGTTTTGGAATTCTAATCACTCATAAATTGTTCCTTTTCATGGTGTCCCACATAATTCTTAAGATTTCTTCAGATTTTTTTTTCATCCTTTTTCCGATTGTTCTTCTAGCATAGTAGTAATGAGAACTTTACCTTCAAGCTCACTAATTTGGGCTTCCATTGCTTCACATCTCCTTTCAATGTATTGTCCATTTCTGAGATCTTAGTATTCATTGTCTGGATTTCTAGTGGCAGGTTTTGCATTGTTTCAAAATTTGTGTTCATTTTGTCTATTTGTTCTTGTAGTGTTTTCCTGAATTCTTCTAAAGTGTTTATTGTGTTCTCCTTGCTTTCCTTGATGTTTCTATCAATCCTTTGAAGGTACCTAATTAACAGTCTTTTAAATTCCTTTTCAGTTAGTTCCACTACCTTTTCTTCTCAAAAATGTTTTCTGGCTCTGTATCTTGGTAATTTGTTTGAACCATTCTCTCTCTTGTTTCTTCATGTGATCTAAAATTGTCTGTTGTCTCCAGGGCATTGTGGGTTTGTCATAGTTGTAAACAGAAACAATACAATTGTTGGACCCAGAGGGGAGAAATCTCTGGTGAGCTCCCACAATCCAAGTAGCTCACAAGATGGTTGTGGAAGGGATGTAACAGCAGAGTTCCTGGCCCTAAATGGTGTTCCTACTGGCCTTGGTGTTATCTCTCAATCTGAAAGTAGTTCATGAAGGCCCTTGATACAGCTGGTCTCTGTGTCTAGTAGAACCACAGGGAAACTGGGGGCAGGATGATTGGTTAAATGCTGGTCTAGTGGCTCTGCAGGTTTTGTAAGTCTGGTGCCGAGGTCACCTAAATCCAGACACTAAAATGGCATACCAAAGCACACAGCTGGCTTCCACCTCACACTGGCATGACTCCCAACCCTGTAGTTCCGAACTCCTGGAAAACAGGATCTACACTGGTGGTGGATGAGGGTAGGAGCTGGCTTGACTTCTGGTCACCAGGGAAGCATGAGAAAAAAGAAGAAATCGCACTTTTCCCAGTGCCTGCTCGAATCTGTTCTGTCAGACCTGCCTCTGCTGCCAAAGCTGCTCACAAGATGGTGGAGCTGCATCTGGCCAGCTGTTCACCAGTCAGTCTCCTTCTCTCACTGTCCCTGCTTGACCTCTCCTCCAAGCAAGCACTCTATCCACCTCTCTATCCTTTCTTCTAAAGTTCAGGGTGCCAGAATTTTCATCTATGTACATTTCAGTTCAATTCTTGATAGCTTTGTTGTTGGACTCCTGGTGTGGTGCTGTAGGATCAGCACTGAACAGAAAACCACAAGGACAGTGGTTCAAGCCCACCAGATGCTCCTCAGAAAGCCTATACAGGGTTGCTATGAGTCGGAACCAACTCAATGGCACTTAACAACAAGTAATGTGTCTGCCTAGTCCACCATCTTTCCGGAAGTTCTCATTATTATTAGTAATGGGAAATACGTAGCAGAAGATTGAGGTTCATTAAGATAAACAAAAATGTAAGAAAGACAATGGAATGAAACACAAAGACAAGGAATGGTACACTCTCGCCAGTGCTGCTAGCCTCTGCCTGATCCCACATCATCTGCCTCCTGCCAGCAACTCAGCAGGCTTAGACTACCTTGCCTGTGACCCATAGGACCCACTCCCATGTGACACATTGGCCCTGTCAACTCTACATGGCTCTCTCCTTTTCTGTCTTTCTACCAGATAGCTTCTCTGCCCCATCAGCCTTGCATTCAGTGATATGTGGACTCCTGACTGCTATTTTCTGTTGACCTCAGGTATGTCTATAACATCCTAACTGTCCCCCTAGGTTGGTGGTGTTGTTAGCTCCCAACTCATGGCGTTCTCATGCACAACAGAATGACACACCACCTGCGCCATCCCCATGATCAATTGTGGATCACATCATTGTGATCCATATGATTTTCCTTGGTTGATTTTCAAAAGTAGATGACCAGGTCTTTCTTCCTAATCCATCTTAGTCTGAAGGTTCTGCAGAAACCTGCTCAGTATCACAACAACATGCAAGTCTCCACAGACAGACTTTTGGTGGTTGCACATGAGGTGCATTGGCCAGCTATTGCACCCAATCTTGGAAGGAAAGATGAGAATCTCCTATGGAACCTCCAGCGTTGAAGCAACAACATCCCCATCTGTTGGTGGTGGTGTGTGTTGTCGAGTCTATTCTGACTCATAACGATCCTACATAGGGTTCCTGAGAGCAACTGGATGGTTTGAACCACTGACCTTGTGGTTAGCTGTTCAGTGTTGATCCTACAGAGCCACACCAGGCCTCCTACATACCCATCTAGTCAGTGATATTCTCAATGGCAGGAACTGTGCTTCTCCATTTAATCCACCTCCCCATCCAGATAAAAGAAGATTGGCTATGAAGTGACCCCTGTCAAAGCTGGGTGATAGGATCATGGGGACTATTTTCTTATTCTCCCTACTCTTAGGTATGTTTCAATTGTTCCATAATAAATAATTTAAAGATCGGATTGGGTTCCCAGGAAGCAGGCTTTGAGATGGAGTTAAAGGGGCAGGAGGTTTATTAGGGGCCAAACCCCAGAGAGTAGTGGGGCAAGAAGCAGGAGTGAGCAGGGAGCCAATGAGCTGTGATGTAGGCCCAGTGATCCCCCACCCCCTACTGCTAGGGAGCTCTGGGACTAAAATGACCCTTCAGAGTTGTATTCGTTCCCCATTGCTGCTATAACTCATTTGACCTGTTATAACCTCCTCCTTGTGGGAGTGGTCCTCATCCCCTCTGAAGCCTTACCAGCTGGTGCCAAGAGCCCGCCGGACCAAAATGTCTTCTCCACACTAAGAAGAGCCTTCATGATGTAAATTTTGCTACTACACACATGACAGCAGAGCTAGTGTCTGTTCTTTTAAATTTTCAAGCCCTTTGCACAAACTGTTTTCCTCTGTTTGAATGACCTTTGTCCCTTTGGAAGCCTCTTATCCAACCTTCAGAACCCAGTTCAAAAAATCCCTTTAGGAAGCCTTCCCTGATTTCTTCTCCCCTTCCAGGGAGGAATTTACTCCCTCCACCTATAACTTTTGGGCTTCTTGACTTGGTGTTGTTATTCACTAACAGGCCCACACACAGGGAGTTCTTTGAAGGAAGAGCATCTATATTCCTTCTATACTTATCTATACATACATAGCACATATTAGAAACTCAAGATTGAAATTTAATACTGCTTATTCCTGTTTTAATCTGCATGAAAGGCTTGAAAAGCCCATTTCAAGAAAGGTGAACCTTTTAAACCCTGAGTGGGATCATGTCATTTCTTTGTTCAAAACCCTGAAGAGGCTCCCCATTTTACTCTAAGTAAAAGCCAAAAACAAAAAATCTACTGCATTATAGTCGATTCTGACTCATAATGACTGTCTAGGATAGAGTAGAACTGCCCAGTCAGGTCCCCAAGGCCTCCTCTTTCTCCCAGGAATGCCAAAATCCTGACAGTGACCTCCAAGAAGTTACAAGAATCGGCCCCACCCCTCACTTCTCTGCCAATTCTTCCCTCCCTCTTCCCAAGCCTCACTGGGTGCCTTGCTATTCCTGGAATCACTTCAGGTGAACTCCTCCCTCTGTTCCCAAGTAATTGGCTCAGTCTATTCTCTCTGCCTTGGTGTGGCGCTATAGCACTGGACAGCTAACCACAAGGTCCATGGTTCAAATCCACCAGTCCCTCCTCAGAAACACTTTAGGAAAGCAGACTGCCAAATCGTTCTCTTTGGGAGCAGCTACTGAGTTCAACCTTCTGTTTAGCAGCCGAGTGCTTTCTCTGTACCACCCGGGCTCCCTTTGTTGTTGCTGTTGTCTTTATGGAAGCAGATGGCCTTATTTTCTCCCAGGAAAACCAAAGTCTGACTCATAGCAACCCTGCACAGGGTTTCTGAGGAGCAGCTGGTAGGTCTGAACCATTGACCTTGTGGTTAGCCATCCAGTGCTTATCCTACAGCTCCACACTAGCACTCCAGGGCTCCTATTTGTTGTTGTTGAGTGCCATCCAGTTAGTCCAGAATGACAGTTACCCTGTATAGGGTTTCTGAGGTGCACTTGGTGGATTTAAATTGCCAACCTTGTGGCATGTAGTTCCGTGCTTATCCTACAGTGCCACACCAGAATTCCGGGACTTATTTGTTATTGTTAAGTGCCCTCAAGTCAGTTCTGACTTATAGCAACCCTGTACAGAGTTTCTGAGGAGCAAACGCCATTTGTTGTTGTTGTTGTTGTTAGGTGCCATCAAGTCAATATAACTCATAGCAACCTTATGCACAACAGAATGAAACACTGCATGATCCTGTGTCAACCTCACAATCCTTGCTACACCTGAACCCATTACTGCCGCCACTGTGCCAATGCACCTCGTTGGGAGTCTTCCTCTTTTTCTCCGATGCTTCAACTGGCTATACATGATATCCTTCTCCAGGGACTGTTCCCTCCTGATAATATGCCTAAAGTATGAGAGGCAAAGTCAGGCCATCCTGGCTTCCAAGGAGCATTCTGACTATACTTCTTCCAACATAGATCCGTTTGTTCTTTTGGAAGTCCATGGTACTTTTAATATTCTCTTCCAACACCATAACTCACATACATCAATTCAGCTACAGTCTTCCTTATTCACTGTCCAATTTTCACATGCATATGAGGTTATTGAAAATACCACTTCTTGGGTCAGGTGCATCCTTAGTCCTCAAACTGACATCTTTGCTCAATGCACTATGTCGTTTGATTTCGTTTCTTTTTCTTTCTTTTTTTTTTTTTACTGTTTTACTGTGAATTATGTGATAGTTTACATGGGAAAACATTAGTTTTACATTCATCCTATCGTATATCGTTTCATTGCCATGGTTACAATACCCTTCATGCATCATCAACCAACCTGCCCCCTGGTTGTAAGCACACAGCCCCTCTCCCTCTCTGGGTCTTGAGTTCCCAGCCACTTCGTCTCTCTGTGTCATCGTCTCTGCCTCCATCTCTGGTGTCACTGTTTCTCTGGGTAGGGTCCCACACTCTACTCTTCTCCCTTGATGGTCCCAGGGGACTCCGCTTCTGGCCTGCAGTTAACCACACCCCTCTTTTTGTTACAAAATGTCTACCTTTACATTTCCAACCCTCACAATCAGTCCTGATAGTAATTATTCACTA
>NW_006408580.1:12459624-12472280 GCF_000296735.1 Chrysochloris asiatica
TTTGATGCACATGAATTTTTAATTTTTAATATGTCTCAATCATCTATTTTGTCCATTTTTGTTTGTGTAGTTTTCAAAATGTTTGGTAGTCTGTGTATGCCCTGAATTAGAGCCTTCACGTTTGTCCCTATTTTTTCATTGATGGCCTTCATAATTCTGGAATTCACATTCAGGTCTTTAATCCATGCTGTTGGTTTTTATATAAGGGGTGAAGTAAAGGTCTTGTTTCAATCTTTTGCATATCACTTTCTAGTTCTGCCAGCACTCCTTTGATTTCTTAACTGCTGCTTCCATGCTTCCATGGGTGTTGATGGTTGATCTGAGCAAAACGAAGTCTTTGACAACTTCAGTCTTTTCTCCATTGATAAGAATGTTGTTTATTGGTCCAGTGGTGAGGATTTTTGTTTTCTTTGCATTAAGGTGCAACTCATACCAAAGGTCTTTGACCTTCACAATAAGTATTTTAAGTCCTCTTTGTTTTCAAAAAGCAAGGTTGTATCACCTGCATACCACAGGTTGTTAATGACTCTTCCTCCAATCCTGATGCCACGTTTTTCTTCATGTAATCCAGCTTCTCAGATTATGTGCTCATCAAGCAGATTGAGCAAGTACGATGAAAGAATACAACCCTGGAGCACACTTTTACTAACTTTAAGCCATTCTGTGTTCCCTTGTTCTGTTTGAACAATTGCCTCTTGGTCTATGTACAGTTTCCTCATGAGCACAATTAAGTGTTCCTAAATATTCATTCTCCACAATGTTGTTCACAGCTTGTCATGATCCACACAATCAAAAGCCTTTATGTAGTCAATAAAGTGCATGTGAACATGGCGCTGTGGGCTAATTTGCTGGACTGCAAAGTCAGTTTGATCTGCAAGGTTGGCGGTTCAAACTCACCCACCACTTCTTGGAAACCTTATACAGGGTTGCTGTGGGTCAGAATCGACTCAATTGCACTTAACAACAACAACAACAACAAAGTTCTTTCTGGTTTTCTCTGCTTTCAGCCAAGATCCATCAGATGTTCCACATCCTCTTCCGAATCCGGCTTAAACCTCTGGATGTTCTCTTTCAGTGTATGGTTGCAGCCATTTTTGTATTATCTTTAGCAAAATTTTACTTGCATGTGATATTAATAGCAGTGCCTGGTGATTGCTGCCTTCTGTGGTCTTTGGAATGGGCACAAATATGGATCTCTGCCAGTCAACTGGCCAGGTATTTGTCTTCCAAATTTATTGGTATAGATGTGTCAGTACCTTCAGTGCTACATCAGTTTGTTGAAAGATTTCGATTTGTATTCCATCAATTTCTGGTGCCTTGTTCTTTGCCAATGCCTTCAATGCACCTTAGACTTCTTCCTTTAGTGCTATTGGCTCTTGATCATATGCTACCTCTTAAAATGGTTGAACATCGACCATTTCTTTTTGGTACAGTGACTGTGTATTCCTTTCATCTTCTTTTGATTCTTTCTGTATCATTCAATATTTTACCCAGAGAATCCTTTACTATTGCAAGTTGAGGTTTGAATTTTTTCTTCAGTTCCCTCAGCTTGAGAAATGTTGAGTGTGTTCTTCCCTTTTGGTTTTCTAACTTCAGGTCTTTGCACATTTCATTATAATAAATATATGACTTTGTTTTCTCGAGCTGACCTTTGAAAATTTCTATTTAACTTTTACCTCCTCATTTCTTCTATTTGCTTTAGCATCTCTACCCTGGAGAGCAAGTTTCAGAGTCTTTGCCAAAATCCTTTTTTTTTTTTTTTTCTGTGTCCTTTGTTTTTATTTTAACTTTTTAATTGTGAATTGATTGAAGGTTAACAGACAAGATCATCAGCTTTACATTCAACAAATTATACAGTTTATTTCATCTCAATGATCAAAATCCATTTTGATCTTTTCCTTCTTCCTTGTCTTCGTAATGTCCTTTTGCTTTCTTCCTGTATGATGTTCTTGAAGTCATCCCACAACTCTTCTGGTCTTCAGTCTTGGTGTCTGATGCATCAAATCTGTACTTGAAATGATCTCTAAATTCAGATGGGATATGTTCAAGATTATATTTTGGCTCTTTTGGACTTGCTTTAATTTTCTTCAGCTTTTACCTGAACTTGCATATGAGCAATTGATGGTCTGTTCCACAGTCTTCCCTTCCCTTATTTTGGCTTATGATATGGAGCTTTTTCACTGTCTCTTTCCACAGATGTAGTCAATTTGATTTTTGTGTATTCCATCTGGTAAGGTCCATGTGTATAGTAGTCTTTTATGTTTTTTTAAAATGTTACTTGCACTGAATAAGTCATTGGTCTTGCAAAATCCTATCATGCGCTCATTTGTATCATCATTTCTATCACCAAGGTCATATTTTCTAACTACTCATCCTTCCTCTTTGTTTCCAATGTTTGCATTCCAATAACCAGTAATTATCAATATATCTTGATTGCATGTTTGATCAAATTCAGACTGAAAAAGTCGGTAGAATTCTTTGAGTTCATCATCACTGGCTTTAGTGGTTGGTACATACATTTGAATAATAGTGATATTAACTGGTCTTCTTTGTAAGCATATGGATATTATCCTATTACAGACAGAATTGTACTTTTTGATGATGAATGCCATGCCATTCCTCTTTCATTTGTCATTCCTGGTATAGTAAACCATGTGATTGTCAGATTCAAAATGGCCAATATCAAATCCATTTTAGCTCATTAATACATAGGATATTAACGTTTATGCATTCCATTTCTTTTTAGACAATTTCCAGTTTTCCTAGATTCATACTTCGTAAATTCCTTGTTCTGATTATTTATGGATTTTTACAACTGTTTTTCTTTGTTTTGAGTTGTGTCCATCAGCAGATGAAGGTCCCGAAGGCTTTACTTTGTTTGTGTCATCACCGTCAACTTTACTTTGAGGAGGCAGCATTTCCCCAGTTGCATTTTGAGTGCCTTTCAACCTGAGGGGCTCATTTTCACGTACTATAGCTGACAATATTCTAGTGCTCTTCATGATGTTTCAGTATTCAGTATTCCGGTGCTGACAGTGTTCCACTGCTATTCATAAGGTTTTCAGTTACTAAATATTTGGAAGTAGTCCATCTTTCCTTCTTCCTAGTCGGTCTTCATCTGGAAGTTCAGCTGAAACCTGTCCACTGTGGGTGACCCTCCTTGTATTTAAAATACCCGTGGCATAGCTTCCAACATCACAGCAACACAGCAAGGGATCACAGTGTGACAAAGTGACAGACAAGTGGCAGTCTGACTCCATTAGCACCTGATAAAAAAACAAAACAAAACCCACTTCATGGAGTAGATTCCCATATAGGGTTTCGGAGGCTATAAATCTTGACAGGAGCAGACAGTCTCATCTGTCTCCCATGGAGCTGCTAATGGATTTGAACTGCCAACCACTGTCTAGCAACTCAACCCCTAGTCTATGCTGCCACATGGTAGACACTCAATAAATGCTTGTTGAATAAATGAATCTAGGTTGTGAGTCCCTCTTGGATTAGAAAAAGCAGCTTCTCCAAAGCCTGTCCCTGTGGGGATAACAGTATCCTGAAACCCAGTTGCTTTCCTGTCATTTTGGCATGTGCTTCAGAGGAGAACTGCTCTGTGTGATTTGCAATAGCTGCAAATTTCAGAAGTAGATCTTCTCAGGCACCCATGGGTGGATTCAAACCACCAATCTTTTGTTTAGTAGCCAAGAGCTTTATGCCACCCAAGGACTCCTAAAAGCAGCCTGAGCCTCCAATTTGTCCCCGCCGCTGCCTCCCAGGGACACTCAGGGCAGGGATCTCCCTCTTTGGACTCTCCCAGATAAGACTCTCTTGTCTCCCCCACAACTGGTTTCATTTAATAGGGAAGTTCTCCCTTCAGAAGTCATCAGTTCCCTGACTGGGGCTGAGAACTAACTTGTTAAAAGCAAGAGGTGAGAGAACCCCAGGAACAGGTCCCCAGAGCCTGCGTTGGTGGCAAGGAAACCTGGCAGTGGTGGCCTGTCCTGGAATGTGCCAGAAAGCTCAGCACATGCCTCTCTTGAGTTTTGGGACCCCGCAACTTAAGGAGACACTCATAACCCCGCCAGTCCCACAGTGGCCTGAGTGTACATGTTGAGCAGTTACAACGTAATCAGTTGAAACCATCTCTCAATAAGGAAAATTCCAAGGATCTATACAGTAAGCACTTACGGGAATTTTTATCCTTTTCAAAGGAAAAAGAAAAAAAAATGTTTGTAATGATTCCTCCCTTCACTCAGCCAAGTTTTGGGAGACCAGGCAAAGACCTGCATCTAATTAGATATTCTGAGAGGCAGGCGTGATTCACCCGCCCATCATTTACAAGTATATCAAGATTTCAGGTTTTGCAACTGGGGTTCAAAATGGAACCGTTTGGGTTTCGCAGACCTGCTGAAGCGTGCTGGCATCTAACTGGTGATTTAGTAAACAACCTGGAGTGGGAAAAGCTAGCTTCTCAGCAACAAGACAGACTGGCCTGGCGTGGGGAGCTGAGGCAGCAGTTTGATAAGAATGTGCATTGAAAAAAACCTAGTGAGAGATTTTGGAGTTGAGAAAACTCCAGGGGTAGTAGTGAAGGGGAAGGGGGGCAGTTTGAAAGTATGGTGGCAGATCAAAGAACACCCTCAGGCCAAACCTGTGGAAAGTGCTTTGATCTCCTAATCACATCTATTTATCTTGGGTCCAGGCTGAGACAAAAGAAGCTTCCCTAAGGACCAGCCTTTGAGGGCAAGCCCAGCTCTGGAGAACCAAGCAATTGCTTCTTTGCTCAGGACCTAGAGGTAGCGTAGTGGTTACCAGTTGGGTCGTGAACTGCAAGGTCAGCAGTTTGAAACTACTAGCTGCTCTGCAGGAGAAAGATAAGGCTTTCTACTCCAGTAAAGATTTACAGCCTCGGAAACCCTGTACAGGGTCGCTATGGGTCAGAACCGACTCCACGGCACATAACAACAACAACAAAAAGGAACCAAGAAGGTAGTTCTGAGATGTCTGAACCCCCATTTGGACCCACCGGGAAAGCTGTGAACAGAGGGGTGGAGCTGTGTGAAAACCACTGGACAGGGACCTTGGAACTAGACCTACAGTGGATCCATCAGACCCTGAGCTAACAGCTTTAGCATCCACAGCGTCCTCAAAGCTCCCTAAATGTGTGTTGTGGAGACAAGGGTGTGGGAGGGAGACAAGAACGGAACTCTCAAGGTCTTTCATTCTGCTACCCTACATCTAATAATAATGATGATGATGATGATAGCATTTAACTTCATGTCTGGCACTGTTCTTAACACATTCCATTTATCAAGCCATAGTTATCCTATTATAAAGGAGCCTTGGTTGCACAATGGTTAAGCACTAGATTGCCAACCATAGCAACGATATGGGACTGAGTAGAACTGCCCCATGGGGTTTCCAAAGCTGGTCTGGTGTTGTAGGATAAGCACTATTGCTGTTGTTAAGTGCCGTGGAGTCGGTTCCGACCCATAGCGACCCTGTACAGGATTTCCGAGGCTGAAAATCTTTCTGGGAGCAGAAAACCTCATCTTTCTCCCGTGGAGAGGTTGGTGGTTCCGAACTGCTGACCTTAAGTTTTGCAGCCCGATTCATAACCACTACACTACCAGAGTTCCTGCTAACCAAATTCTACTTTGTCCAATAGGGTTGCTAAGAATGGGAATCAACTCAAAGGTATGCAACAACTATCACAAGGAGTACCTGGTTGGTGCAAGCAGTTAACATGATTGACTGCTAACCAAAAGATTGAAGGTTCAAGTCAACCCAGAGGCATCTTGGGAGAAAAGCCTAGTGATCTACTTCTGAACAATCAAAACCCTATAGAACAAAGTTCGACTCTGACACACCAAGCTGTCAATTTGGTGGCACCTGGTTTGTTGTTGTTTTAAGTGCTATCATGACTTCCATTTTACAGATGAAAAAACTGAGGCACAAAGAGGTGAAATGACTTATACAAGGTTGTTGTGAAATGCCACCGAGTTGGTTCCAAATCAAAGAGATACTGTATATAGGGTTTCCAAGGAGCAGCTGCTGGTGGGTTTGAACTGCCGGCCTTGCAGTTAACAGTCAAGTGTTTATCCTACAATGCCACACCAGGACCCCTGTACAAGGTTGCACAACTAGTACATGGTGAAACTAAAGATTTCCAGGGTCCACGTGCCATACCTCCATGGAACCCTCAGTTTCTCCCTGCCTTCTGACCTTTGAAATGGTGGGACAGGCACCCAGGAGGACCTAATAGCCCCTGATCTGGCTCTAACATCCTTGCTTGTAGTCATCTAAACCTCCCAGAGTCTTTGTGTCAAATGCAGATAACAAACCCCTGCCCACAATGGTGTTCTGAAGCTTGAAAGATACCAGGAATGCAGAAGTGTTAAAAAAAAAAAAGGGCCCTAAGCCTTTTAAGCCTTCAAAAAGGAGCTCTGGTTACAAGTCGGGCTGTGAACCGCAAAGTCAGCAGTTAAAAAAAAAAAAGGGTGGGGGGGAACGACAAAAAACAAAACAAAAACTACAACACCAATCAAAAGTGTGAGTCTATGTTAGTATGCGTTCTTTTCATTCCTCTAGTCCTCCTGTAAGATCAAAGTTATGAAAAGGGGTGTTGGGGAGCAGAACTGACTGGCAAGAGGGGATTGAGGTGTGCAAAGAAAGACCATTGGAGTTTTTTCCTTGCTGGAAAGCCCTCTGAAATTACTCTTCTTTTAGGCTCTACCAGTTAGCCTTACAACTCCAGGAGGCGCTATTTACATAGGATACAAGGTTAATGGTGACCCCTGGAGTCACTCAACATGCCCACCAGGCTGAATGAGAGAAGCTTCTAGAAAGGGCACAGTCCGCCTAGGGAACAGCCCCAATCCTGGCTGCAGCACCTGGGGACAGATAACAGGAACTCAAGGGGCTGAGTCTTTGAGGTGGGGGTGGGATGTCAGGAAAAGGACAGCGGTCCAGGGAGGAGTCTGGAAAGGCTAAGGCAGGCAAAGGAGGGGCTAAGAAAAGCTCAGGGAAGCTGCCCTCCCCCTCTCCGGCTGTGGGAGGGAGACCCTGACCACATCAGGGGTGTGTGGCGAGGAAATGAGGCCTCCTCAGGAACGAGCTGCAAATGAGAACCGTATGGAGTTTCGGGATCCCCGAAGGAACACAGGGAAAGGATACAGTTGCGTCCATGGGAAAGTTATTATCATCTCGGCTGAAGTTAAACATTCGGGAGGGTCTGCTTTCCATCTCCTCCGCCTAGGAGCCTGTAAAGGGGGAGGCACGTGGGAAGGTGGGGGAGTTGTCAGAAAGGCCTGGTGGTTCACGTTTTCGGAGGGGAGTCAGGGAAGGAGAAAGCTAGGCCCTGGGGAGGCACACTGAGCCTCCAGCGTTTACTTCTCCCTTGGGTACAGTGTACTCCTTGTCCAGTGCGCAGAAATCAATGGTGCCAGAGGCAATTGTTCCTCGTCAGTTTGGGCTCTGCTCTGGGGGGGTATAAGAGGCTACCCTGAACCTCTGCATATTCTCAGCCTGGAACTGGTTCCTGGGCAGCATGGAAGGGAGGGGGAATGACAGGCCCTTAAAGAGACAACCCGAACTTGGGGAGATCTGAAGGAAGGCTAGGGCTTGGGGCTTCTACACAGTTTTTCCTCCCCTCAAAATGTACCAGTAATGGGAGTGAGTCAGGAGGAGAAAGATCTGGAAGGATAGGACAGGATCCTCCAGGTGCTGGGGCAATAAAGCTGCCTCAGGATGTGATCCTTGCTGCTGCTCTTGGGGGTTAGGGAGGAGCTGGGCTTGCAGGCTTCTGGGCCAAAGACAGGGTAGCTTCTAGCACATTCTCAGGCCTCTCAGAGTTGTGCCCTCTCCACACAGAGATTGGTGCACTCCCCATACCTCCCCTTCATCCCCAGAGATTTTTACTTTCCCTGAGTATGGAATTTCTATGGACCTACAGAGGTTTTCTCTTATAACAAAGGGGAAAGACAGGAGTTTTAAAGGCTACTTTCTGATGCCCCCACCCCCCTCCACTTTTTCTAAACAGGCAAATGCCCACATGGGTGTCAGGAAGGGTGATGGTCACAGTCTGAGCCATGTTCTGGGGACCTCTCAGGCACTTCCCCAGGGAGGGGGTGGACAGGCAGGAGGAAAACCCCAGTCGTGGAGGAGACATGGACTTTGGAGCCTTAGTCCTAGTTTTGCCAATCACAACAATTTCCCTCACCTGTCACAGTGAGAATAACCTATTGGCCGGAATGGTTGTGAAAATTCTCTTGCAAAACACACTTAGCCTCATGGAAGGCACATACCAAATGAAGGTTCCCGTGCCTGGACCAGCTCTGAGGAGACATGGGCTTTAAGTTCTGGAACTAAACTGAATTAGAAATTGAATGCAAATACTAATAAAACAAAACACCCAAACCACTGTCGTAGACTCAATTCCAACTCATAGAGACCCAATAGAACAGAGCAGAATTGCCCCACAGGCTGTCCAAGGCTGAAATCTTTACGGCTGCAGACTGCCATCATCTCTCTCCCGCAAAGCAGCTGGTGGGTTTTGAACTGACCACCTTTCTGTTAACAGTCGTGTGTTTAATCACTGCACCATCAGGGCTCCTTAGGTGCTAGCCATGGATGCAATTGTATTCCCAAAAAATATGTGTCAACTGGTTTGGCAGGTATATAATGATGTAATTTGGCAGCTAAGTAATGATGTAATTGGCAGTCATCCCCCATGATGTGATCAGACAATCAGTTAGAAGGAGATTAGGGCGGGATGTAACACCCTTACTCAAGTAAGTCACAGCCCTGAGTCCATCATCTTTTATCCTCAGGTGTAAAAAGCAAACAGAGAAGGAGGGACCTCAGTGCCACCAAGAAAGGAGAACTGGAAGGAGAGCAAGTCCTTTGGACACAGAGTCCCTGCATTGAGAACTTCTGAGACCCAGGGGAAGATTGATGCCAAGACACATGGAGATTGCTAAGAGACGCCAGGTCCACAGATGTTGCAAAGAGACAAAGATCTTCCCCTAGAACTGACAGAAGGAAAGTTTTCCTCTAGATCCAGTGTCCTGAATTTGGACTTATAGCCTTCTACGCTAGAAAATAAATTTCTGTTTGTTAAAGACATGCACTTGTGGTATTTCTGTTAGAGCAGCAATATTTCAATGCTGAAGATAAACAGCCCTTTTCCTCTACCTCTCCATGATCTAGCAATAGAAAGGTTAAGCCTGACCTGGCAGAGGAGTTCCAGAACCCTGGTTCAACACTAGGGCAACTAGCTGCTTTGACTGGTCATTGCCTACACTACTGCCGCCTTTAGCTGCCTTTGAGTCAGTCCCCAAGTAATAGAGAATGGAATGAAATGTTGCCTGATCTTGCATGATCCCTGTGGTTAGTTGCTAATCAGACATTGTGATCCATAGGGTTTTCGTTGGCTCCTTCACTATTTCTTCTTGGTCTGGAAGCTCCATTGAAACTTGTTCAGCATCCTAACAACATACAAGCCTCTACTGACAGATGAGTGGTGGCTACATGTGAGGTGCCTTGGCCAGGGTCTCCTGCATGAAAGGCGAGAATTCTACCACAGATTCACCAATGCCGCTGCTCTTGTTAGTTTCTCTTGAATGGACTCTGACTTGTAGCAATCCCGTCAGTATCAGAGTAGAACAGCCCCATAGCATTTTCAAGGCTGACCTTTCAGAAGCAGATCACCAGGTCTGAGGTGCCTCTGGGTGGGTTCAAACCACCAACCTTTTAGCTAGCAATTGAGCACTTGTTCCACCCAGGGACTCCTTGACCTATACTATAGCCATTACCATCGAATAAATTCCAACTCATAGTGATCCTGAGTAGGGTTTCTGAGTCTGTAAATCTCTATGGGAACAGAAAGCTTCATCTTTCTCCTGTGGAACAGTTGGTGGGTTTGAACTGCCAACCTTGCAGTCCATTGCTTATCCTATGTTGTTGTTGTTGTTAAGTGACGTCGAGTCTGTTCCAACTCATACCGACCCTGTATAGGACTTCTGAGGAGTGGTTAGTGAGTTTGAACCACTGAACTTGTGGTTAGCAGTCCAATGCTTATCCAATAGAACTACACCAAGATTCCTGCTTATCCTATGTTGTTAGTAACTGACATCGAGTCAGTTCCAATTCATAGTGACCCTGTATAGGGCTTCCGAGAAACAGCTAGTGGGTTTGAATCTCCACCTTGTAGTCTAGTGCTTATCCTACAATGCCACACCAGGACACCTATAGTGTTGTTGTTAAGTACCGTTGAGTCGGTTTCAACTCATAGCAACCCTATATAGGGTTTCTGAGGAGTAGCTGGTGGATTTGAACAGCCAACCTTATGGTTTAAAGTCCAGTGCTGATCCTACAGCACCACACCAGAAGTCCAGGTTGTAGTTATATTATTGTTGTTGTTGTTGTTAAGTGCCGTCGAGTCAGTTCTGACCCATAGCGACCCCGTACAGGGTTTCCGAGGGTGTAAATCTTTACGGGAGTAGAAAGCCTCATCTTTCTCCCGCGGAGCGGCTGGTAGTTTCGAACCGCTGACCTTAAGGTTTGCAGCCCGATTCGTAACCACTATGCTACCAGAGCTCCTTAGTTATATTATACAGGTGGTCAAATAATTTGAACGGCACCCTTGGGAAGATAGATGCCAGGTAGGTGAAGAGCCCAAATGAAGGTTTCCTTGTGATGAAACCTTGAGTGAAGATTCTTAGCAACTGCACAGGAAAAAAGATATAGAGCTTTTCTATAGAGCAAGATCTCGTAGGCTTTTTAGGACAAGATCTTCCCTTGGCATAGATCCCTTGCATCAGAAAACTCTATGCTGCTCCTGCTCTAGTTACACCCCTGCCCACAGGGCAAGGAGACACCCACCTTGAGTCTGCTGTCTCCTTCAGGACAGGCTCTGGGCTCTTAGGTTCCCAGAATTCTCTGCCAAGTGATACAAATGACCAAGGAGTACCCAAGCCTCCTCCCCATGCCTATCCTCCCACGAGCCCAATTTACATGTGTTCACACGCTTAGGGCTGAGAGGTAGGCAAGGGGTGACTGCTTAGGGAAAAGGAATGCTTAAGGGAGAGAAAGTGGACAGAATTTGAGCATGTGGGCTGGAGAGAGTACATGTATGCCCATGTGGCCCCTCTTGCTGAGGAAGGAGGCAGGAAAAGATGGAACAGGAAGGAAAGCTTTCCCCACGCTGTTGAGATCTGGCATGGAACTCTGAAGAATCCAAATATTCCAAAATCAAGCTTGCCTTTTTAAGCCATTATGAAGCTTTAGAAGAAGCTCTAGTGGCACAGTGGGTTAAGCATTGGGCTGCTAACTACATGTCAACAGTTCAAACCCATCAGCCTATTGTAAAGAGAAAGATGAGGCTGTCTGCTCCTGTAACGATTTACAGCTTCAGAAACCCTAAGGAGAGTTCTACTTGGTTACAGGCTCTCTATGAGTGGAAATTTACTCAATGGCATGGGGTTTTGGGGTTTTATAGAGCTATACTCGTATTTGTCAAGGTATGGTGTATAACAGTACATCAGCTTGATTTTAATTCTCAAATATTTAAGAAATATGTGGTGGTTATGTGCCATGGAGTCAGTTCCAACTCATACTGACCCTGTACAGGGTTTCCGAGGCTATAAATCTTTACAGGAGCAGAAAGTCTCATCTTTCTCTATCAAAACAGCTGGTACTTTCGAACTGCTGACCTTGAGGTTGGCAGCCCAAATCGTAACAACAACGCTACCAGAGCTCCTTGTGCATGGGCCTTCTTATCTACTCACCGTAGATCCTAACAAATGGGTGAGCCTGTCCAAGACAATTAGCCATGAATAAATCTGAGGAACATCATTAGAGCAGGGAGCTTGCCTGGAAGGAGTGAGCATGAAATGGGTCCCCCTAAGTGATAGCGTAGTGGTTAAGAATCGAGCTGAGAACCTCAAGGTCAGCAGTTCAAAACTACCAGCTCTTCCACAGGAGAAAGATGAGGGTCTCTGCTCCCATAAAGATTTACAGCCTCGGATACCCTGTACAGGGTCACTATGAGTCGGAACCAACTCCACGGCACATAACAACAACAACAAGTGAACTCAAGCCAAAATACCAAAACCAGCCATTACTTAAAGCTGAGTCACCAGGCAATTCCACAAGGCAGCTGGGCACCTCTGTCCATCTCTTCCTATCCGTTGTGGAACCCTGAATGTATGTTCGTTCCTCCAACACAATAAAACAAAATTGAAGTTTAAAATTCTAACTGGTTGTTGTTCCATGAACATTGCTGTAAAAAACACTTAGTGAACATCTTCTAGGTGCTGGCCTACATGGGATATAAAGGCAATAGCAAGAGTGGTATTCCTAGTCAAAGGAGTGAAGTGAAGGACAGCCATCCAGTAGCCAAGACCCAGTGCCTGATAGAACTTTAGTGAGATCCTGAAGAGAGACAGGAGATGTGAGGACCCCAGCCCCAACTCAGCCGCAACGCACTGCCTTTGTTGAGTCCAACCCGACAGGATGGAGTAGACTTATCCCAGAGGGTTTCCGAGGCTGTAAATCTTTACAGAAGCAGACTGCCTCATCTTTCTCCCATGGAGCAAGCTGGAGGGGTTGAAGCACCAACCTTCCAGTTAGCAGCCCAACCTTAACCCACTGAACCACCA
>NW_006408580.1:12474207-12475074 GCF_000296735.1 Chrysochloris asiatica
AGAAGAGATCGTTGAAGAGCTCCTGGAAGAAAATTTCCCTAACATCTCGAAAGACGAGAAGATAAAACATTCAAGAAGCCCAACATACTCCAGGAAGGATAGACGTCAAAAGAAAATCTCCAAGACATATAATAATCAAGCTCTCAAAAACCAAAGACAAGGAAAAAATATTAAAAGCAGCCAGGGAGAAGAGAAATATAACCTATAAAGGAAAGCAAATAAGATTAAGCTCTGACTATTCAGAACAAACCATGCATGCGACAAGACAATGAGGACACATACACAAAAAAAGCTCTGCAAGAAAAAAACTGTCAACCAAGAATCATCTATCCAGGAAACAATCAATCAAATATGATGGTTCGATCAAAACATTCCAGGATAAACAGAATTTGAGAGATTTTATCAAAACCAAACCAACACTTCAAAACATCCTAAAGGGAGTTCTGTGGACAGAGAATGAACAACAACAGACAACAAACAGAGATTGACAAGTATGGCAACACCACCTGGAACACAGCCAACAGATAACGGAATCCAGAAGAGAACGAGACTAGAATGACAAAATCAAAAGAACAGGGAGATCAACTGAAGGCCAAAAACATATCAATGTCAAAGAAGGGACAAATGCAGTAATGGAAGCCCAGGTGGTGAGGATGCCAGGTAAGTTAAAGGTTACAATGGAGTATCCTAAATGCATAGAAAAGTTAGTAGACTACAAGGTAAACCCAAAGAAAGCTAACACTCCACAACATATCATAAAAACGAATTCCCAAGGAGAACAAGCGAACAGAGAAACTAGGAGGAAACCAACCAAAAACAACTCAAAAGGCATAAAGCAAACACAAGAAAGAAAGCAGAACCAAAGAA
>NW_006408580.1:12503912-12507264 GCF_000296735.1 Chrysochloris asiatica
TTCCTCTGTGGACTTGTGTGACTCATTTTGTTCTGGAATGCCAATAATTCTTAGGTTATTCCTCTTCATGTTGTCCAACATGAATCTTAGACCTTCCTCTGAATTTTTTACCCCTTTTTAGGTTTGTTCTTCTATCTTAGTGGTATTGAGAGACTTGTCTTCCAGTTCACTGATTCTTTCTTCCATCTCATCTATTCTACTCCTCTGCCCTTTCAGGGAGTTTTCACAGCAGGTTGGGCCTTGGGGACCCTGGACCTCGGTGGCCTGGCAGAAGGCTGGTCTAGGCAGGGGCAGTAGAGGGCTGGGGTAATGGCTGCAGGGAGGTAGTGTCTGTATTTGATGACATAAAAGATGCCTCTCTCAGTCTCTCTGTACCGTGGGTACCCTGAATTTCCTGATATCCGCGCCGATATCCCTCTCTATTTGTTCGACTTTGTTAGTTTATGCTTCCTTTTCTCTGGAAATGCAGCCTTCTAAGTGGGGTTGCTCTAGCCCTGCATTCCAAGGTCTTCAGGGGGCAGAGGCACTCGCCGGCACGGGCACGGAAGCGGGAGCCGTGTGCAGGCAGGCAAAAGCTCAAAATGCCTGTAATGCCTCAGTAATTTGATCTTTTAAAAAAACGAGTTCAGAATGTTGAAATATAAAATCTTATGTTTGTTCAAAGGCTGTCTGTCTGCTAGACAGAGGTTTCCTATGTGCGATTCTGCCCCTTTTCCCCGAGACTGCCCTACCTGAGCTGCCTGGTCAGGGAAGCGCTGGAAGTCCTTCCCACAAAGATTTTTTAAAATTTCGAAACCCTAATCGGGTTGGCTATGAGTTGGAACAGACTCCACTGCACTTAACAACAGCAGTGTACAACAACATGTGGGAGATGACAGTTTTAATCTCAGCCAGTGCACCTCATGTAGAGCCAGCACACATCTGTTAGTGGAGGTTTGTATATTGCTATCATGCCGAACAGGTTTCCTTGAAGCTTCCATACTAGGAAGGACTTCCAAATATCAACCAATGAATACCCTATGAATCACAAGAGTTCATGGAGATGAGCCACATTTTGTTCCATGGTTCATGGGTTCTCTGTGAATTGAGGGCTGATTTAGCAGCAGCAACTAATAACAACAACACAATTCTATGAGATAGGTACAGTTATTACTATCCCCATTTTACAGATGAAGAAACTGAGGCAGGGGATAGTAGTAACTTGTTCAAGGTCAGAAAGCTACTAAGTGGTGGAGTCAAGATTTAAAATGAAACTGTCTGGCTCCCAAATTAAAACCCACTGCCATTAACTTGATTCTGATTCATAACAATCCCCTAGAACAGAGGAGACCAGCCCCATAGGATTTCCAAGGCTGGAAACCTTTTCAGAAGCCGACTCTCTCATCTTTCTTCCAAGGAACAGCTGGTGGATTGGAATTCCCAACCTTTCAGTTAACAGCTGAACATTTTAACCAGTGTACCACCAGATTTGACTCCTAATCACTAGAAAACCATACCCTTTCAGGTTGTTACTGTTGTTAAGCGCTGTTGAGTCAGTTCCAACTCACAGCAACCTGTATAGGATTTCTGAGGAGCAGCTGGTGGGTTTGAACTGCTGACCTTTTGGTTAGCAACTACTGCTTATCCTACAGCACCACACCAGGACTCCCCTCTCAAGTAGCAGGGTTGGATTAAATACCCTCTAATGGAATCAACTCAATGGCACTTGACAACAACAACAATGGAGTCCTGGTGTGGCACTGTGGGTTAATGTGCCAGACTAACTGCAAAGCCGTTTGAACTGCAAGGTCGGCAGTTCAAGCTTACCAGCTGCTCCTCAGAAACTCTATACAGGGTCACTATGGGTCAGAACCGACTCAATGACACTTCATAGCAACAACAACAAGAAGCTCCTAGAGTCTTGGTGTGGTGCTGTGGGTTAATGTTCTGGACTGCAAGGTCAGTTTGAAGCGCAAGGTTGGCAGTTCGAGTTCACTAGCCACTCCTTGGAAACTCTATATAGGGTTGCTGTGAGCCGGAACCTACATGACAGCACTTAACAATAACAACAAGGTGTCCTGATAGCAAAGTGGGTTGCACTTTGGGCTGCTAATCGTAAGGCCAGCAGCAGTTCAAGTCCACCAGCCGCTTCACACAAGAAAGATGAGGCTTTCTGATCCCATAAAGGTCTATGGCCTCAGAAACCCTATAAAGGATCGTTATGGGTCGGAACCGACTCAATGACACGTAACAACAGCAACCCACTTGCTGATATGGCCGGTAGGATAAACACTGGACTTCTAATTGCAAGGTTGGCAGTTCAAATCCACCAGTCACTCCTTGGAAACCCTATACAGGGTTACTATAAATTGGAACCAACTTGTCAGCACTTAACAACAACAACAACTCACTTGTTACCTGTGGGACTGGTCAGGTAGAACCCAGAGTTATTCTCATAGATAGTAACAAGACTGATAGAATGTAGCCAGTACCAAAGACAGAAGCCACTTTAAGCCCACTCGCATACTGAAATTTCAAGGAGAATTTCTTCAAGTCCCTAAGAAAATCCTCCCCGAATGGTCATGTGTCCTGCTTTATGGTACCTTTTTATAACTCTAGACAGCACAGATGAGACCAATGGGGACATCAGAATCCTGAGAAGAGAGGATAATGTGAAGGATAATGGTTGTTGTTAGGTGCTGTTGAGTCCGGAAGATAATGGTAGAACTTTCCTTTTTCAACCCATCCGTCTCTGGTGCTGTTCCTCTCAGTTACTGTTCTTTTGCATAGAAGGTTTACTTTTCCAAATGTGATTTTTAAATTGCAGCAGCAAGAAAGCAAAATAAACACAGAATGGTCGGTCGAGGGCCTGCACTTTCTATTCCCTGGTTACAAAGTAAAATTAGCTAGCTGGTGGCCAAAGCTGGGAGATTTATTTTGGTCTGAAGTCAACCCACAGATTAACAATATTGGCAGGAACTATATAGGAGGGGAAAATATTTTTAACAAGACTGCATATGCTTGCAGATATATCCTTCTCGTCTGTGCAGTGGCCAAGGTTAAAGAGAAGGGGGCCAGATTGTCTCCTTCCTGTGACCATTCTCTTCTGCATGATGCACTTACACCCTCTGCGAACAGTTGCTCTATACTTCACAGGACAGAGGGAATGTAGACAGGAAGTACACGCCAGATCTGAGAGATCTGAGAGGTTTACTCATCTCTCCCTTCCCTTATCCTCCAAGGCCCGCTTTCTATTTCAAAAGTAATTCCCAGGCAATAGCTATCTCGGGATCTCAAGGACTAAGTGAAGGTTGTTGTTGTTAAGTGCCATCAAGTTGGTTTCAACTCAGCCATTCTGTATAGGGTTTCTAAG
>NW_006408580.1:12507364-12511168 GCF_000296735.1 Chrysochloris asiatica
ATATATATATCCAAAATTGGAAATAGACAAATGCAATTACTGGGTATTCCTTCAGTGTAGTACTAGGCTTGTACTTTTGATTGGTTTCCTATTGACTGGTCTGTTTTACAAACTGTGTAGGGGCAAAGATTAACTTGCAGAGTTTTGTCTGGTAGGGATGTGAATGATCGTTAACATTCTTTTATTAAATTGCTTATAAATACTTAAGTCCTCAAATTTTCACTGGAACCAACTTTAACATCTTACAGGTTCCCTCATTAATGAATGAGTTAAATAAAATCGTTGACATCTGGTCATTTCTATTTGCCTGAGAATCAAGGTGTTTAACCTTTTAAACATCCTCCTTTAACAAAGGAATGCTTGTGTCTGTTGACATGATATTTTTCTCAGGCCAATACCCATATTCCACAAGGTAGAATCCAGACAGTATCTCAGTGACAGCAGGCACACATTTTTGTCTCCTTCATGATGTTAGGGATGTAGATGAATCCCTTGCCTATGACCCCTTCATCTCCACCTTTCCCTGGAGTGTGCTGAGCCTTCTAGAAACAAACCTTGGAAAAAGAAGAGTATTACAGACACCCCGGAGTCTGGAACCCTTGCCTCATTCCTAGATAGCTCATAACCTTAGGTGAAGGAAGTCATCAATTATTTGAAGATGCTTTCTCATCCTCAAAATGGAAATTGTCATTTCCACAATGTATGTATATAACGAATCGGGCTGCGAACCTTAAGGTCAGCGGTTCGAAACTACCAGCCGCTCTGCGGGAGAAAGATGAGGCTTTCTACTCCCGTAAAGATTTTCACCCTCGGAAACCCTGTACAGGGTCGCTATGGGTCGGAACCGACTCAATGGCACTTCAACAACAACAACAACAACATGTATATAACAAGTTTTCCCAAGTGCTTCTCAAACTTTGATGTGTACACAAGTCATCTGGGAATCTTATTCAAATACAGATTCTGGGGTGGGGCCTGCATTTCTAAAAGACTCTCAGATGATGTTCATGCAACTGGTCTGGAAGCCACTTTGAATGGCAAGACTAAGGTTCAAATGAGAACCTGTCCTTGCTCAGTGCCAACCCACTGTTGGCATAGCTTAGTCCTTTGCCCTGGAAGGGAGTGGAGAGAAATCCTAAAACCTCAAACAGATACCTACCCTCAAGGAGAGTACATTCCAATAGCAGACTGTCTTGTCTATGCTGCTATTGTTGTTAGTTGCCACGAGTTGGTTTCACCTCAGTGACCCTGTGTACAAAAGAATGAAATACTGCTCAGTCCTGTACCATCCTAGACCCATTTTGGCAGCCACCATGTCAGCCCATCTCATTGAGGGTCTTCCTCCTTTTTTCTGATCCTTTACTTTACCAGGCATGATGTCCTTCTCCAGACACTGGTTCCTCCTGAGAACATGTCCAAAAACTGTGAGATGAAGTCTTGCCACCTTTTCTTCTAAGGAACATTCTATTATATTTTCTTCCAAGACAGATTTGTTCCTTCTGGCAGACCATAGTCTATTTAATATACTTCACCAACTCCATAATTCAAAAGCATCAATATTTCAGTTTTCCGTATTCTTGTCTAGTTTTCATATGCATATGAGGCAACTGAAAATACCATGGCATACATCAGGTGTACCGAAAAGTGACATCTTTGCTTTTTAACACTTTATGGAGGTCTTTTATTACACATTTGCTCAATGCAATATAATACATTGTCTGTACATTGTTGTTGTGAAATGACATCGAGTCGGTTCCAATTCATAGCAACCCTGTCTAGGGTTTTCAAGGAGCAGCAGGTGGGTTTGAACTGCTGACTTTGTGGTTCAAACCAACCTTGTGGTCCTATGCATTATCCTGCAGTGCTCAGATCTTCTCTGTCTGACCTTTTGTTTTGTAAAACCCTCTGTCCTCTGGGCACTGGGCCTTGTTTATCAGCAAGGCCTTTTGGTCTGTAAAGATAACCCTTAGAACTTTTTTTTTTTAATGGGTGGGGAAAAGACAAAGCCAGTGGCGGTGGGGTGAAGGGCTGGAGGTGAATGGCAATTAAAGCCTGTTTCAGTTGACTGTTCATGGTCCCAGGGACCCAGGGACTGGGTGCTCCTTTGCCAAATGTAACTATCAAACCAATAAATGTTAATGTAGCATGAAAAAAATGCTTATTTGGAAGAAAGTTCCAATCATTTACAGAGCTTGTCCCCGAAAGCACTTAGGTGTTCTGGTATCCACAAAGGGAGCTGGGGAAGGACTGTTGTTGTTGTTAAGTGCCGTAGAGTCGGTTCCGACCCATAGCGACCCTGAACAGGGTTTTCGAGGCTGTAAATTTTTACAGGAGCAGAACGCCTCATCTTTCTCCTGCAGAGCAACTGGTAGTTTTGAACTGCTGACCTTGCGATTCGCATCCCGATTCGTAACCACCACGCTACCAGAGCTCCTTATGGGGAAGATTAAAAGGATGGAATAGGTCTAGGCCACCCTGACCCCTAATCTTGGAAGCAAAGAAGAGGAGAATGGTGGCAAAGGAAGCCCATGGGGTGGGGATGGGCAATAAACAAGACAAAAATAAGAAAGAGGGAGTCAATTTTCCAAACATGGATCATCAGGAAAGGAAGACAGTAGAGACCCCTGGTAGCCAGATCTCTGGGAACTTGCACTTGCACTGATGGGGGTCTTTCCCCAAGATCGTTGTCATCCTAATAGATTTCCAGAATACACTCTGGCCCAACCAGTCTGCCTTCACTGACCCTGTTTTTGATTTGTAGCTCTGTTCTCTTTTTTCTATTCCAACCCAAACCCCAATCTGTACTTTAATACACTTGTCAGAATCTATATGCTCCGTTAAAAAAAAAAAAAAAAATCCCAGCAAGTTTGTGGCCCTGCCCCAAACCTGCCACAGCTACCCACTCCCCCCCCTCCTTCTTCCTAGAGAAGCGCTGAAAATGTTTGTGAACTAGATGCACTGGACTGCTAACCACAAGGTAAGCTATTTGAGCTCACCAGCTGCTCCTCAGGAGAAAGATGAGGTTGTCTGCTCCCATAAAGATATACAGTCTCAGGAACCTTATACAGTGTCCCTGTGAGTTAGAATCAACTCGATAGCTGTGGGCTTGAAGTTTTGGGGTTTAGATTTAGTACAAATGGCTTTTTTTTTTTTTTTAATGTTTTATTGTGAATTATGTGATAGTTTACATGGGAGAACATTAGTTTTACATTCATCCTATTGTATATCATTTTATTGTCATGGTTACAATCCCCTCCATGTATCATCAACCAACAAAAGGGTATATCCTACAAGCCTGCCCTGCCACCTCCAGTCGTCAGCACACAGCCTCTCTCCCTCTCTGGGTCTAAAGTCCCCAGTTGCTCCATCTCTCCACTTCATCATCTCTGCCTCCATCTCAGGCATCACTGCTTCTCTGGGTAGTCCTGCTCTCTGCTCTTCTCCCTTGATGGTCCCAGGGACCTCCACTCCTAGACTGAAAAGTTAATCACTCCCCTTCTTGCTACAAAACATCTACCTTTAATTTCCAACCCTCACAAGAAGTCCTAATAACAATTATTCACTATTGTATCACAAGAGACCCATCTGCATTTCATTTCATCAGCCTGGCCTAGACAGATTGGATACTACTCAGTGGAGATTCTACCTTCTTTCACACCCTCTGAATCTCGGTTCCCTCTTAAAAGCTTGTAAGCCAGTCACTTCTTGTCTTTGTTGTTGTTGTTGTCAGGTGCCATCGAGTCGGAACTGACTCATAGCGACCCCATGCACAGCAGAACGAAACAATGTCTGATCCTGGGCCAA
>NW_006408580.1:12511748-12520575 GCF_000296735.1 Chrysochloris asiatica
TGTTAATAAGTCTTCCTTCAATCCTGATGCCACGTTTTTCTTCATAGAACCCAGCTTCTCGTATTATTTGCTCAGCATACAGGTTGAATAAGTATGGTGAGGAAGTGGCTTTTAAGAGATCCCTGAGACAAAGCAGGGAAGGGTGTTGAAGAGAAGGCTCGATTCAGAGTTAAGAGATCTAGGTTCCAGGCCTGACTCTGCTACCTAGACCTTGAAGAAGATACCAAATCTTTCTAACCCTTGAGGTCTTGGTTGCTTCATCTGTAGAATGGGGATAACAATATCCACTGGGACAATTAAATGAAACAAAGATATACGTGCAAGTGCTTGTTGTTGTTGTTGTTGTTGTTGTTAAGTGCCGTCTAATCAGTTCCAACTCATAGTGACTCTATAGGATTTCTAAAGAGTACCTGGTGGATTTGAACTGCCGATCTCATGGTTTGCAGTCCAGTGCTGATCCTACAGTGCCACATCAGAAGTCCGTGCAAGTGCTTGTTGTCGAGACAATTCTGACTCATAGTGACCCTGTATAGGGTTTCTGTATAGGAGTGGCTGGTGAGCTTGAACCGCCAAGCTTGCCGTTCAAACCGACCTTGCAGTCCAGCGCATTAACCCACAGCGCCACAGTCAATAGAGTAGGTTGCCTGGGAGACAAGCAGCAGTGGAGGTCTTGAATTTACCATAAAATCTGGTCAAGTGTGAGCAGGAGACTGGTTGGCAGCATGTGCCCTTGGGACATTTAAATGAATATGTATTTTTTGTTTTGTAAGTGTACATAAAATATTTTTGCCTTGTTCACTTATGAAATATACACTGCGAATGTTGTTGCAGGGAGGGGACTGTAAAACATTTTTTTTTCTTTTTAAATCTGGTCAATTTCATATCCCTGCTTTATCCTTTCCCTTATATCCCCTTCCCAGGCTACAGCCTTGGTTCAGATCCTGATGGCTTTTGCCTGTTCCATCTCTTGCCACCCCACCCCACCCCCTTCTTCTTTATTATTGTAAGTGCCATCGAGTCGGTTCTGACTCTTAGTGACCTTGTATAGGGTTTCCAAGGAACGGCTGGTGAGTTTGAACTGCCAACTGTGTGGTTCACAGTCCAGTGTTGATCTTACAGCACCACACCAAGACTCCCTTCTTTTTTATGCCTGCCTCAGTTACCCCACTGCCATGTGATTTGACTTTAACCCTATGTCCAAGCTTCATCTGTTCCTGCCATCAAAAGCTCAGGCCTGCTGTTCAGCATCCCTAGAACTTTCCCCACACCTTCCCTTCCCTTTGCCAAAGTCTCTCAACCAGATCAGCAACTTGAAACAGTCCTTCTTGGCCTAGCTGGACCCCGTGCCCTTTGGCAGCCTTCCGAGGCAGTAAGTGCAAACCTTGCCATGCACTTTCTTCCGTTTCAGGGCCTGAACAGCTCTCTGTCTTGTAAAATGGCTATTTGGGTTTCCATGAATATGGATACCCTTAGAACGCATCCGGAAGCCCAAGGTTCTAGAAGGAAAGGCTGTTGAACCCTGAGCCTTGGTAGCTATCTCATCCAGAGTTCTCTCAGTCTCACAAGGTTCCTCCACCCAGAGGTATATAAAACCCAAACCAAACCCACTGCAGTCAAGTTGATTCCAATTCATAGCAACCCTATATACTGTTTCCAAAACCATAAATCTCAGCCAGAGCAGACAGGCTCATCTTTCTCTTATGGAGTGACAGGTGGATACGAACCACCGTAGTTGAAGCTAACAGCCCAACACCTAACACAGCACCACCAGGGCTCCTTAAGAGATGCATAAATCAAAAAACCAAACCTACCGCCACTGAGTCACTTTCGACTCAGAGTGACGCAGTAAGACAAAGTAGAACTCTCCTAGGGCTTCTGCTGACAAGGAGCTCTGGTAGCGTAGTGGTTACGAATCGGGCTGCAAACCTTAAGGTCAGCGGTTCGAAACTACCAGCCGCTCCGTGGGAGAAAGATGAGGCTTTCTACTCCCGTAAAGATTTACACCCTCGGAAACCCTGTACGGGGTCGCTATGGTTCGGAACCGACTCGACGGCGCTTAACAACAAGGGCTTCTGAGACTGTACGTCTTTGCAGCAGAAGACAGCCACATCTTTCTCCCTCAGAAGAGCTGGTGGGCTTGAACTGCCAACCTTGGGTTAGCAGCCCAACATGTGACCCACTACACCACCAGGATTCCTTCCAGAGGTGTGTTGTTGTTGTTAAGTGCTGTGGAGTCGGTTCCAACTCATAGCGATCCTGTAAAGGGTTTCTGAGGAGTTGCTGGTGAGTTTGAACTGCTAACCTTGTGGTTCAAACAGAGCTTGTGGTCCAGTGCTTATCCTACAGAACTTCCTTAAAACCTTGAGCCCACTGTCAAGATAGGCAGATGTATTAAAAGACCTTGCAGAGAAACATAAAGGAAGTCAGACAAAATACCTCATGCAATCCTCACAGAACACTTTGAGTCAAGTGCTTGACCAGACTCTGGAAATATAGCATTGACCAAGACAGACCCAGGTTCTGCCTTCATGGAGAAAGCCTGCTCTAGGGGAGACCAACCATCTTGTCAGGAAGACACTCAAGGAGCCCTATGGAGGAACCCATGTGGAAAGAACGGAGGGTCAGACAACAGCCAGCAGCTATTTGCCACCCTTGTGAGTGAGCCACCTTGGAAGTGGATCCTCCAGCCCCAATCAAGCCTTCAAATGACAGCAGCCCCATTTGTCACACAATGGAAACCTCTTCAGAGATCCCGAGCTAGAACTGCCAGGCCAAGATGTCTGAGCCACAGAAATCATGAGGTACAAAAATGATTTTTGTTGTTTTAAACCACTAAGTTTTAGGATGATTTATCTCTTAGCAGTCTGAGGGCATTCAAAAAGTTCATGGAAAAATGGAATGAAAAGATAATGGAATTTTTCCATGAAGTTCCCTTGAATATAAATAATACTGTACCATAGATGTTTGAAAGGAACTCTGCTAGCATAGTGGGTTAATCACTGGGCTGTCAACCACAGGGTCAGTAGTTCAAACCCACCAGCTATTCTGAGGGAGAAAGATGAGGCTTTCTGCTCTCATAAAGATGTACAGCCTAAGAAACCTTAAGGAACAGTTCGATTCTGCCCTATAGGGTCACTATGAGTTAGAATCAGCTCTGTTTCAGTGGGTTGGGTTGGGTTTTTGTAAATGATTGAACTTAAGTTGGATGGGGGTGGTGGTGGTGTTTTTGTTAGGTGCCATTGAGTTGGTGCCAACTCATAGCAACGCTATGCACAACAGAATGAAACACTCTCTGTTCCTGCGCCATCTTCACAATTGCTGCTACACTTGACCCCGTTGCTGCTGCCACTGTGTCAATCCATTTCATTGCAGGGCTTCCTCTTTTTCTCTGACTCTCCACGTTATCAAACATGAGGTCCCTCTCCAGGCACTGGTACCTCCTGATAATATGTTTGAAGTATGACAGGCAAAGTCTGGTCATCCTAGCTTCTAAGGAACATTCTGGATGTACTTCTTCCTATACAGATTTGTTTGTTCTTTTGGCAGTCCACAGCACTTTTAATATTCTTCTCTAACACTATAACTCAAATGCATCAATTCTTCTACGGTCTTCCTTATTCACTGTCCAGCTTTCACATGCATATGAGGTTATTGAAAATACCATGGCTTGGGTCAGGAGCACCTTAGTCCTCAAACTGGCATCTTTGTTCTTGAACACTTTAAAGAGGTCTTGTGCAACAGATTTGCCTAATAACAATACATTTGTTGATTTCTTGACTGCTGCTTCCATGAGTGTTGATGGTTGATCCGAGCAGATGCTGAAAGGAAACAGGAATCTTTCCCCAGAGCTGACAAGGAGAAAGTCTTCCCCAAGAGCCAAGACTCTGGATTTGGACTTCTAGCTTCCTAAATTGTGAGAGAATAGATTTCTGGTTGTTGAAGCCATCCACTCGTGGTATTTCTGTTATAGCATATCAGATAACTAAGGCAATCATCTATGGTAGACAGGTTTCCACCAAGCTTCCACACTAAGACAGTCTAGGAAGACTGAGAAGCAGACCACTTCCGAATGGTTATCTACAGGTAATCTTATGAATAGCAGTGTTGCATTGTCTGATGTAGTATCAGAAAATGAGCCCCTCAGGTTGGAAGGCACTCCTAATATGACTGGGGAAGAGTTGTCTCCTTATAGTAGAGTTGACTTTAATAATGTGTACAGAGTAAAGCTTTTGGGACCTTCATTTGCTGACGGGGCACAACTCAAAATGAGAAGAAACAACTATAAACATCCCTTGATAATTGGAACATGGGATGTATAAAGTATGAATCTAGGAAAATTCAAGGTTCTCTAAAATGAAGTAGAACACATAAAAATCAATATCCTAGGCATTATTGAGATGAAATGGACTGGCATTGGCCATTTTGAATCAGACAGTCATATGGTTTACTACGCTGGGAACAACAAATTAAAGAAGAATGGTGTCGCATTCATAGTCAAAAAGAAAATTTCAAGATCTAAAAGTACACTGCTGTCTGTGATAGGATAATATCCACACACCTACAAAGAAAATCAGTTAATACCACTATTCTTCAAATTTACACATCAATCATTAAAACCAGCGGCGATGAAGTAGAGAAATTCTACCAACTTCTTCAGTCTTTGTGTGGCACTGTAACATAAGTTCTGGGCTTCTAATCACATGGTCAGAGGTTCAAATCCACCGGCCACTCCTCAGAAGCCACTCCTTAGAAGAGACTCTGAAACTTGCTATTGAAGGTAGAGATGCAGAGCCACTAGAAGAGATGAGGAAGTAAATAACTGAACAGAAAATTTAAAATGGCATCTCGAGAAGACAAAGTCAAATATTATAATGAAAAGTGCAAAGACCTGCAGTTAAGAAAACAAAAGTGATGAACACGCTCAGAATTTCTCAAGTTGAAAGAATTGAAGAAAAAATTGAAGTCTCAGGTTGCAATATAGAAGGATTTTGTGGACAAAAAAAGGAGAGGGAAGACTGGCTGGTCTGAAGTTTAGGGAGTTGTGTGAACCTCTGAACCCATGGGCACTGACCTAGCCCATGGTGGCTAGGGCTGAGAGGGAAGTGGCCATCCGGTGTGAAGTGCAGGGATTCCCAGAGGTTCCGCAACTTGCAGCTGATACCCATTTGACCTAGCTTAGATGGCTAGGGTTGAGCTAACCAGAAACTGACCATGTGAAGATAAAGATCTCTAATACTCTGAGCAAGTGGCAATTGCTACAATTTAATGAAGTGAACTTTTGCTTATGAATGCAGTTACTCAAAATTCCAATTGAAATGGAAGAGTCTTCATATCAAGGAACATGCTTGTCTCCTCAGTGTCCTGGATTGATAGGATGGGCAATTTAGACATAGGCTATAAAAAATGGGGACTTCTGAACCAGAAAAGCAGTGACAACAGAGATGGTAGGAGAAGCGATGGCATAGAGAGATAGAGCAGCAGAGGACTATAGGCCCATGGACTGAGAAAGGCAGTGTGCCTGCGGGCAGGAGGCTGGCTTGCAAAATGTGCCCTTTGGACATTTAAACAAGTATATATTTTCATTGTGGTATGTGGTGGTTACGTGCCATTGAGTCAACCCTTTATAAGGTTTCCAAGGAGCAGCTGGTGAGCTTGAACCACCAACCTTGCAGGTCAAACTGACCTTACAGTCCAACGCATTATGGTATGTATACACCAAAAAAAAAGAAAAAAAAGGTAATAGAGGTAAATATTGTTGTCTGATGGTACATAGAGGGGATTGTAATCACTGCAAGGATTTATTGATTTTAAAACTGATGTAAACCTTCACTTAATTCACAATAAAAGCTTTAAAAAAAAAAAGCCTTTGCATAGTCAATAAAGCACAGGTAAACATTAAAAAAAAAATGGGGACTTCTGGTGTGGCGCTGTAGGATCAGCACTGCAATGCAAACCACAAGGTTGTGGTTCAAACCCACCAGCTGCTCCTTGGAAACCCTGTACAGGGTTGCTATGAATCAGAACAGACGTGACAGCACTTGACAACAACATCAAAAAAGTGGGGGCACTATGAAGGCATGAAGTCTCTGGTTGACAAGCTTTCATGGGTTATGCTTAGTTTCAGAATGAAGGGGGTAAGGTAGACTCTCCACTGACTAGTTTTCCTCTTTTCCAGATGGGTCTGGTGACAGGGGATAGGGGAGAATGCTGATAGGACTTTATGATTTCAATGGTGAGTAATTGTTAGTAGGATTCATTGTGATTGTAAAATTGTAATTGAATAAGTTGTGTAGTTAATAGCAGTTAAGGAACAGAGATCCCAGGACCAACAAGAAGGAAGAATATGAGTGGCGCTTGGGGTCCCTGCCTGGAGAAGTGGCAACAGCAGGGCTAGTGGCAGAGGTTGTTGCTGTTGTTGTTAAGTACCGTGGAGTCAGTTCTGACCCATAGTGACCCTGAATAGGGTTTCGAGCCTATAAATCTTTACGGGAGCAGAAAGCCTCCTCTTTCTCCCGTGGAACAACTGGTAGTTTCAAATTGCTGACCTTGCGGTTCACAGCCCGATTCGTAACCACTACGCTACCAGAGCCCCTTTAGTGGCAGAGGTTGTTGTTGTTGTTGTTATGTGCCATCAAGTCAGTTCCGACCCATAGCGACCCTGTATAGGGTTTCCGAGGGTGTGAATCTTTACGGGAGTAGAAAGCCTCATCTTTCTCCCGCGGAGCACCTGGTAGTTTTGAACCGCTGACCTTAAGGTTCGCAGCCCGATTCGTAACCACTACGCTACCAGAGCTCCTTAGTGGCAGAGGTAGTGGCTAAGAAAGACAGAGCAGCTGTGGACTCTAGGCCCATGGACTGAGTAAGGCTGTGTGCCTAGGGGCGGGAGACTGACTTGCAGAATACGCCCTATGCACATTTAAATAAATACATGTTTTTTTTGTTTTGTTTTGTATGTGTGCATCAAATAATTTTGCTTTGTTCATTTGTGAAATATAAGATGTAAATGGGGTCAGTGCATTTTCGGTTGTATGTGTTTCATGTCAGGCGCAAGCATGACTTTACAATTTTCTTTAATTAGAGATTATGCATGTAGTTTATAGGTTTCAAGTTGACAAGGGTGGATTGTAGTGGTTAGGGTTCTGTGTCAGCTTGACTAGGCCAGGATTCCCAGAGGTTTAGTTGTTAAATGTGCTTATTCCCATGGTGGTGAATCCTAATACAGGCATAGTGAACTCTACGATGAAAGGCTATGAGCAGCCAATCAATTAATAATGTGTTTCTTTGGAAGTTTGGTCTGCTCCCAATATAATGGACACATGGAAAAGACTCTCTCTCTCTCCTGCTGGAGACCTAGGACTCTGCAATTGTAAGCCATTTCCTTGATAATAAACTTCTCTCTCTCTTGAGGTGTTGGTTGCATCATCTGTAGAATGGGAATAACAATATCCACTGGGTTTTGCTTCTCTGGAAAACCCAGCCTAAGACACCCAACAAGATGGATTGACACAGTGGCAGCAACAAGGAGTTCAAATGTAACAAAAATTGTAAGGGTCATGCAGGACTAGGCAGTGATTCATTCTGTTGTACATATGGTTGTTATGAATCAGAACTAACTCAAAGGCATCTAACAACAACAATGTCAAACAATGCTGGGATCAGGCATACCTTCCTGTCCTTTTCTTTAAATCATACTAAGAACAAGCAGAAGACACTGGAGGTTCCGTGGTAGAATTCTTGCCTGCCATGCAGGAGATCCAGGTTCAATTCCCAGTTAATGCACTTCATGTGTAGCTACCATCATCTATCAGTGGAAGTCTGTGTGCTATTATGACATTTTTAGCAGAGTTTCCAGACTAAGATGCACTATAAAGAAAAGCTTAGTGATCTACTTTGGAAAACCAGCCAATGAAAACCCTATGTTATAGAATCCTTGATCAAAAGGGAGAAAATTCAGAACAGAATTTCAAATTCTAATGAAATCCAGACTTCCTGGAGTGATGGGGTTGGATGAAACCCAAGAATCTATCACCCAAAGATCATCTTTAAACCTTAAACTAAAAATATTCCCTGAAGTCATAAAACCAAACAGCAGTTTAGCAGGTAAAGAATATCTGATTGAGCATTGTGCTCTTTGAAGTCGTATCTATATGGGACCAAATTGACAACTCCAAAGACTAGGTAGGAAATATAGGGAGCAGTGAGTTTGTTTTAATTGAGGGAGGAACAATTCAGAAAAGGAAGTAGGGTTATATAACTTGAAGGACGTACTCAATGTCACGGAACTGGTATATGTTCTGCTGTGTATGTTCTTAATAACAACAAAAAATAAGATGCATTCTATTTAAAGAATACTAAAAAAGCCAAACCTATGGATCATAGCAGTCTGATATGTACCGCCTGGGTGTTTTGCAACGTTCTTCATGGGGTCGCCTTGAGTCACAGGCCAACTTGATGCCAGCTAACAACAGCAATAAAAACAAGCAAAAATAACTTAGCTACTTATTCTAGGAAATACTTGTTCCTGGAAGATAAGACTGTGAGCCAACAAAAATAGCTTCTTATCAAAACTAACAGGTTGTTCATCCAGACTTAACTACTAGACCTTCTCTTTGCTATGTTTACCAATCCAAAGCTATTTTGTCACAAACTCTGACCCCCAAATCACCCAAGCTCAAAAATGCTTTAAATGCCCTCCCTAAACTCTCCATTTTTTGTGTGTGACATTTTGTCAAGGAGCAATTGCAGATCTTATAAGGTTTGTTTTAATAGAGAAGTTTTTCTTATAGTCTATTGGGAGGAACAGAATAGTCACAGCAGTGGCGGGCGG
>NW_006408580.1:12520675-12528131 GCF_000296735.1 Chrysochloris asiatica
AAACCAGGAACATTAGGGTTACTGAAGCTGAAAGTGACAAGGACCTTCCCTTAGAACCAAGACAGAGAGAGAAGCAGCCTTTCCTAGAACAAGTGCCTTGAATTTAGACTTCTAGCCTCAGGAGCTGTGCCCAAACCTCCTTGTGGTGTCTCTGATAACTAAGCAGCACCAGATAACAAAAACATCATCCACTTTGGGGTTCTACTTGAGCTTCTGGATCTGTCTTGTCCAAGACAGTAGCCACTAGCCACAGGTGGTTATTTAAATTCATTACAATTCAATGAAATTGAAAATACATTTCCTCAGTCGTACTAGCCACATTTCAAGTGAGCGCTCCAGAGCCACTTCTGACGAGTGGTTACCCGATGACACAGGGCAGGCAGAGAATATTTCCATCACCTCTGTAAATTCCATTGGACAGTGCAGTTCTAGATGAAAGGGGCTCATTTGCTTCAGAGAAGGGCTGCCCCTGAGGAACTCTCAGGCTCACAGAGGCAGACAGGTTGGGAGCTGGCTGCAAATTAGAGACAGCTTGCTTTATAGAGCAGAAGGGTCTACCAGGCTAGCTTCTCAGAGGGTTCCTCTAGGCTGCCCACACGCCTCCACCAGGCAAGCTTACAGGAAACCATCAAGCTTTCCACCCGCAGTGTGCACAGGCCCAATTATTCCTGGGACCCTGCGCGATTTCCGCAGAGTAACCCTTACTCAGCTGGAAAGGAAGAATGGTGATTCCCTATCAACACACTGCCTCCCTCACCTCCTCGCTGGCCCGCAGCTGGGCGGCTCACTTTCTGGCATCAGCTCTGACAACAGCCTGCTAGCCTGCAGAACATTCTAATACTGTCTCCTAGATCTTTGTCATACCCCAGGTCCCTGACCTGGGGAGAAATTTGAGAGGAAACTATGGCCTCCTATTTACAGAACAAGAACTGGGCCAAAGGGCAGATGAGAGATTAATCAAATCACTGGAATTTGTTTTCCTTCTCTTTCTGTTTTTTTTTTTTTTTACTTTGAGGAGAAGGAAAAAGTCACCTCCAGCCAGGTCCTCCTCATGCAAATTAGGGACATTTCCAAATGCTGGCAATCTGCTGGGACTTCAAAGGTGTCCACGTCCAATTACACTTCATTTGGGGTGTGAATTGAGGCACTCTGGGGGAGGTGGCCTGGGTATAACGTGTCAGGGTCGAAACTGTGGTAATGAACCAAGGCCTTTGTTCCTGGGAGCCCAGCTGCTGACAAGTATGCTGTTTCCTGAAGGGCAGAGGTGCCCTGGATTCCTACCAGGTGCAGGAAAAGGAACAGAGACTATACCTGCCATAAAAATAAAAAAATAAAAATAAATCATTTTAGGGTGGGATTTCATTTTCTTCACTTTTAAACATCAAAGGGCCTGCAGCCGAAGTCAACATTAAATCGTTTCATGTTCCTCAGATAGTCACACTTGATTTGATTAAAACTGGGATCTACAAAATTACTCTTACTAGGCCATTGGGTGGAGCAAATGATGAAGTGGTGGCTACTAGCCCTGGTGGCACAGTAGGTTAAGCATTAAGCTGCTAACTAATAAGTCAGTGGTTTGAATCCAGCAGTCACTCCATGAGAGAAAGATGAGGTTGTCTGCGCCAATAAATATTTAGTCTAATAAACCCTATGGAGCAGTTATACTCGGTCCTGTTGAAATTGAATCAACGGCAGTGGTTTTTAAAAACTTTTTATTGTGAATTGAGTGAAGGTTTACAGAGCAGTATCAGTTTTTACAGTAAACATACCATATACTTCATTTTATTACAGTGATTGCAATCTCCTCCAAGTACCTTCAGTTAGCAGTGTTTACTATTCACTTTAACTCTTGCATTCCTCCCATGTCTTCTGCTACCTTCATCTTTCCTTTGCCAACCTCCTTCTTGCTGCATATTGCCTTTCCCAACACTCATGTTAACCTGTGTCTATCCTCTAGTAGGTGAATAATTTTCTCTTCCACCCACCCCTGGTAACTATCTGCTTCTTTTATCAATAAAAGCTTTTCTTAACTTTTTACAACAATGGTCTTATACATCATTTGTCCTTTTGTGATTGACTAATGTCCTTCCGATTCATCCATGTTGTGAGGTGTTTCACAGATTCATCATTATTCTTCAACATTGCATAATACTCTGTTGTATGTACACACCAAAGTTTGTTTAACCATTCTTCTGTTGATTTGGACAGTTTCCATCTTTTTGCTATTGCAAATAGTGCTGAAATGAGCCTGAGTGTGCCTTTATTTATTTGCATCACGGCTGTTATTTCTTGAGCATATAGACCAAGTAGAAGGGTTGCTGGGTCACGTGATATTTCTCTTTCCAACTTTTTAAGAAAGCATCATACCGTTTTCTACAGTGGTTGCACTATTTTACAATCCCACCAGCAGTATAAGAGGCTCCCAGTCTCTTCACACCGTTGCCAGCATTTGTTGTTTTCTGTTTTATTGAACATTGCTATTAATACTGAAGTAAGAACATACCTCACTGTCGGTTTGATTTGCATCAAAGCCGTTTGAGCTGCAAGGTTGGCAGTTCAAGCTCACCAGTTGCTTCTTGGAAAACCTATACGGGTCGCTATGGGTCTGAACTGACTCAACAGCACTTAACAACAACAAATGGCTTATGATCAGGAGCATTTCTTCATGTTTGTTGGCCACCCGAATGTCTTTTTTGGCAAAATTCATGTCCTCAGGCCACTTTTAAATTGTATGATTTGTCTTCTTCTTGTTGAAGAACTGAAGTGTTCTATAAATTTTAGAGTGATCTTTGTCTGATACATCATTGCCAAATTTTTTTTTCCCAGTCTATGGATTCTCTAGGTGAAATCCTTTGATGTACATAAGTGCCTACTTTTTAGGAGGTCTCAGTCATCTATTTTGTCTTCTGTTTGTGTGTTTTCAGTTATATGTGATCATCTATTTATGCCATTTACATTATTTATGTATCAGAGCCCCTAAATTTGTTCCTATTTTTTCACTAATCTTTCTAGTTCTAGGCTTTACATATAGGTCTTTAATCTACATTGAGTTCATTTTTGTATATGGTGTGAGCTATGGGTCTTGTTTCATTCTCCTGCAAGTGGATTTCTAGTTTTGCTAGCACTATTTGTTGAAGAGACTATCTCTTTTCCATATAATGTGTTTTGGTCCTTTGTCAAAGATCAACTGAGCATGGATTAATGGATTTACTTCTGGGTTCTCATTTCTGTTTTATTGATCTAAGTGTCTTTTGTTGTACTAGTACCAGGCTATGTTGGTCACTGTAGCTGTGTTTGAGATTGAGAAGTGAGAGACCTCCTACTTGTTAGTAATGCTTTGCTTACCCAAGCTATCTTTTCTTCCCATATAAAGTTAGTGATTCATTAAAGAATGATGCTGGAATGATTCCTTAAAGAATGATGTTGGAATCTGGATTGGGATTGCATTATATTTACAGATTGTTCTAGGTAGTGTTGACATTTTCATAATATTAAGTCCTGCTATTCATGTTGTTGTTGTTGTTGTTATGTGCCATCAAGTCGGTTCCGACCCATAGCGACCCTGTATAGGGTTTCCGAGGGTGTAAATCTTTATGGGAGTAGAAAGCCTCATCTTTCTCCCACCGAGCAGCTGGTAGTTTCGAACCGCTGACCTTAAGGTTCGCAGCCCGATTCGTAACCACTACGCTACCAGAGCTATTCATGAGCAGGGTATATTTCTCCATTTCTGCAGGTCTTTTTTGGTTTCCTGTTGTAATGTGTTTTAGTTTTCTTTTATTTCTCTGGTTAGATTTATTTTCAAGTATTTAATCTTTTGGGTGGCTGTTGTAAATGTGGAGTTCTGGTGTGGTGCTATGGAATAAAGCATTGGACCACAAGGTCAGTTTGAACCACAAGGTCGGCAGTTCAAACTCCCCGGACGCTCCTTGGAAACCCTACACAGGATCGCTGTGAGTTGGAGCTGACTAGACAGCACTTAACAACAACAACAATTGTAAACGGTATTGTTTCCCTGATTTCTTTTTCAGAACTCTTTTAATTAGTGTAAAAGAATCCAACAGATTTTTGTGTATTGCTCTTGTACCCTGCCACTATGCTGACTCTTTCCAATAATTTTCTTGCTGAGCCTTTGGGATTTTCTATGTATAGGATCATATCATCTGCAAATAGAGAGGTTTACTACTTCTTACCAATTTGTTGTTGTTTTTGTCAAGTGCCAGGAGCAGCTGGTGAGTTTGAACTGCCAATCTTGCGGTTCAAACTAACCTTGCAGTTCAGTGCTTTATCCCACAGCTCCACACCAGGCCTCCAATTTGGATACCTTTAATTTACCATTCTTGCCTTATAGCTCTGGTTAAGACTTCTAGAACAATATTGAATAGGAGTGGTGAAAAAGGGCATCCTTGTCTGCTTCCTGTTCACAAGGGGAATGCTTTTAATTTCTCACCATTGAGAGTAATGTTGGCTGTTGGTTTTGAATGTTGTTGTTGTGAAGTGCTATTGAGTTGATTTCAACTCATACCAAACCTGTATAGGGTTTCTGAGGAGCAGCTGATGAGTTTGAACTGCTAACCTTGTGGTTTGAAGTCCGGTGCTTATATGACAGTGCCACATCAGAAGTCCTGGTTTTGTATATATGTTGCTAAGTACCTTTGAGTCAGTTCTTCTTACTCATGGAGACCCTGTATAGGGTTTCCAAGGAGCAGCTGGTGGGTTTGAATTGCTGACCCTTTTGAACAGGAAAAAGTAAAAATCATTCACTACCCTCTCTGCCCAGGAGGCAAGCTAAAATGCTAATCAGGTCACCAAATGGGACCAATCCCGCTGGTTTTCCCCTGCTCTCAAACAGGTATGCAACCTGGCCCCTCCACGGACTCTGACCCCATATAGGCCCATGTTGCCCTCCATTGGGGGCTCAGAATCTGGAGAAATTAGCTCCTCTGAGTCAGCTGGCTTCATAAAATCTGAAACTCTGCTTCACCTCTCTGAGTGGCCTCGGTTTCTTCATCCACAAATCTAAACCTGCTGTAACATTTGGTTCCCTGACCAGGAAACCGACTGCACTGGCCCCTTGAGCCACCGGATTGGAGTTGGGGAGTGACTAATGACGAGCTCCCCTCAGCGAATGAGATGGTGCGCCACCACCACATTTGACTGTCCCTCCTCCTCAGAATGGGGGTAGCCAGCTGCCGCACTCACCTCTCCCGACCGGACTCAAAAGGAGAGGTAGAACCAGAGAAACCAGCCAAGACTTCTGAAACAGGTATGGCCCCGGGGCACGGGTTAAAGCCAGTCAGGCCTGTCCCTATGGACAGAAGTGGAAGGCTGATCCCCCTTCAAGGTCTCACCTAGTGGTCTCAGTCAGGGACTCCCCAAAAGGGGGGCGGGATGGAACTGCCATAAACTCTGTGTGACTGGTTGAATGCTTGTGTTCATGTTACTGAAGCGCAGCTTATCACGCCTGGTCTGTATGGTTCCATGGCTCCTGCTACTGAATCTGAGTGGGCCCTAGGGCACTACACATACTTAGGTACAGTGGGAATTTGTATGGTGAGCCCACAGCCTTGGGACGTATGTTGACGGATTTAAAAAAAAAAAAAAAAAAAGGAGGAGGAGGAGAATGGGAATTATAATTACGGAAAGTTTGTAAACTGGTCTTTGGCCTATACTTGATTTGATTCATTAGGGCTTTGAGGTGGTATCTTGGGCCAGAACCTGAGTTGAGACATTTGCATTTGAAAAGATATGCACGCCCACCCAGATACCTGGCAGGTAGCAATCTAGCTAGGGAAGCAGCAAAGTCTGGATCTGTCTGTTGAATCTTTTCTTGGGAGTCTTTGGCCCTGTCTCCTGCACTCACCTCCGCCTTCACTTTGAGATCCCCTTTTGCTTTATTCTGGGTGCACGCATCAGGGCATGGTTTGTTGCTGTTGTGAAGTGCCATCGAGTCAATTCCGACCCATGGTGACCCTGTGTGGGGTTTCCGAGGAGTGGCTGGTGGGCTTGAACCGCCGATATTGTGGTTCAGACGACTTTGCAGTCTGACGCATTAGCCCACAGCACCACACCAGGGCATGGTAGACAGGAAGTACTTTCCTAAAAATGCTCCTTCTGTTTCTGTTAAGATTACCCTCTGTATCTAAAATAAATATAGGCCTCAATCTGAAAGAAAAGTGCTGTAAAGTGTAATTCTAACTGGTTTCTATATGGGTACCCTCCTATGACATCAAAGGAAATGGTGTTTTACTGTAATACAGCTTGGCCAATGTACGATGTAGATGATGGGGAAAATAACCTTTGAATGGATCCATAAAATTATTATACCATCTTACAGCTTGAATTATTAAACAATTGTCAGATTGTCTATTTGTTTGTAAAATTACTGGTTTTGTCCTGTATTTATGTTTAAGAAACTGAAAACAACCTGCAATTCCAAGAATATGTAAGTTACATCATGTATATGTACTATAATGCACTTATACCGCTAATATGAAAGCCTGGCAGAGGAAAAATGAATACCGATGAATATTAGGTAAAAACAGATCTAAGCAGGCTTGTACATGAATATACAAAGAGGTTACTTTTTGTGAAATACAGCTTTTGATTGTAACCTTGTCTTATTACAATCTTTGATACCCCAGTAGCTGCCATTAGAGAAAGTTATAACTTAACCTAGTGAACCTGCCCGGCCATATTCAGCCGCTGAGGAAAGCAGTTTGGAAGTGATTTATCTATACCATACCCTTCTAGGGACCCATTTCTGTAGAGGGCTACCCGAACAGAGACAAGGCAATACCCCTTCTGCAGATGCCCACAGAATTGAATACGGAAGGGCAAGCTGCAGGATATTACTGGGCACATACTTCTTTCTCTATCTTGGACTTGTTAAATAGGAAAAATTCAAATCCTTCTTATTGAGATGTTATTGCTCAGTGCTGCCGGGTCGGTTCTGACTCATGGTGACCCTGTGAGTTTTCTGAGAAGCGGCTGGTGGACTTGAACCACTGACCTTGTGGTTCAGACAGACTTGGTGGCCCAGCGCATTGACTCACAGTAACACACTAGGATGACCTAACCAAAATAACTAATTTAATAACCACTATTTTGCTACCCATCATCCTAATTGGCAAATATTCAGTCAGTTAACAATGCTCCTGACCAGGGATGAAAAAGGCTGGTCTGAGATAAGGCATGGGATGAAACAGCATGCATCCATGGAGCAAAACCTAACCGGGACCCTTGCCCCAGTCAAAGCAATTCCTCTAGCTGACACAAATTAAAATCTAGATGGGCCTGCCACGACTGGTGGTGGTGATGGTTGTGTGCTGTGGGGTCGGTTCTAACTTGTGGCAACCCTGTGCAGGGTTTCCGAGGCTGTGAATCTTTGTGGGAGTGGAGGGTCTTGTCTTTCTCCCGCAGAATAGCTGGTGGTTTCGAATTGCTGACCTTGCGGTTC
>NW_006408580.1:12538007-12539285 GCF_000296735.1 Chrysochloris asiatica
TAAGCACGGCTTTTGTTTTGTTCCAAATGTGTTTCATTCTCATTTGATTCAGGGAATTTTGTTTCATTTTCAATTTCTTCTATTATCCAGTAGTTTTTAAGAAGGGTGTTATTAATTTTCCATGTATTTGATTTCTTCTCTTGACTTTCCTATTGTTGATTTCTAATTCTATAGTGTTGTAATATGAAAAGATGCTTTGTAGTATTTTGATGTTTTTAAATGGATGGAGATTTGCTTTGTGGCCTAACACATGGCTTATTCTGGAGAATTTCCACGTACACTAAAAAAATGTGCATTGTACTGTTACTGGATTAAGTGCTCTACATTTATCTATGACGTCAAGGTGGTTGATTGTGTTGTTTAGTTCTTCTTTGTCTTTGTTAAATTTCTTTCTATTTATTCTGTCCTTCATCGAAAGTGATATATTACAGTCTCCTACTATTATTGTGTGGAGTCCTGGTGTGGTGCTCTGGTTAAATGTGTCAGATTGCAAAGCTGTTTGAACTGAAAGGTAGGTGGTTCAAACTCATGAGCTGCTCCTCAGAAACCCTAAACAGAGTCGCTATGGGTTAGAATCAACTTAACTGCACTTAACAACAACTATCATTGTAGAGCTGTATATTTCTTTCTTCTGTTCTATTAGAGTTTCATTTGTGTATCTCTTCTTATAGGTCTAGGTGTTGTCTATGTTCAGGGCACTCAATACAGAAATAGTTCCTGAAGCCATTGATGGAGCTGTTTCCGTGTCTGTTAGGACCACAGGGCAGCTAGGAGCGGGGTGACTGATCATGAAGGTTTCTGCTAGACTAATGCTGGTCTGGTGACTCTTTGGATTCTGTGGGTCTAGAGCTGAGCCAACTTGAATTCAGGCACCAGGCAGTGCAGCCTGCACCCACTTTACATGGAGAGCCTCTGAATTCTGAACTCCTGTGCTGGGAGTGGAGGAGGGTAGGGGTTGGTCACACCTCTGGTGACCAGGAGAGCATGGGGAAACAGAAGGAATCCAGAACCTGTGTGAATCTTCTCTGCCATGCTGCCTTCTGTTGCCAAAGCTACTCACAAAATTCAAGATGACTGAGCCGCGTCTGGCCAGCCGACCCTTCACCAGTCAGTCTCTTTGTATTGTCCCTGCTCAGCTTCTCCTCCTAATAATTGTTCAATCCACTCCTCTAACCTTTCCTTTGAAGTTCAGGGCTCCAGGATTTTCATCTGTGTCTGTTTCATTTGGTCTCTAGTATCTTTGCTATAAGGAAGGTGGGTAGTGTAATGGATTATGAG
>NW_006408580.1:12539745-12541722 GCF_000296735.1 Chrysochloris asiatica
AACAATCCATAGTCTAGGTACCACTGCCAGTTTGTAGCTTTGTAAATTTGGGTGGGTATGGGAAAAGACCTGAGGGGGAAAGAGATACTTGGAATTCAACCTAGAATGTATATAGATAAAGATATACATTTTTTTAAAAAATGATTTTGGTTTTTAAAAAATATTTTTAAATAGTTTTGGTTTTGCTATCTGGTTAGAATGGTTTTGGAAACTCAGCCTTCTGTGAGCAAGGCTGAGACCTTTCAAGAATGTTGGTCTAGAAAGTTCCTTTAAAAGACACAGTGTTTTTAAATCTCAGAGTTGTTTGGAGCAGGTAGGCTGAGTAGATTCCTAGATGGGTGTGTGAAAGCAATAAATCCACTGCCAGTGGGAGAAATGAGATCAAAAGCTGGTCTCTCCCACTTGCTAGGGAGCTTATGCAAGTCATTATTTTTTGCCCTCCCTTCTTTTTTTCAAATGCAGATAACCCAGAGAAAGGTAACACATTCAGTGGCTAACACCTTAGTGCAAATGCATTCATCAGAGCCCCATTGTGAGTGGTGGAGGAGGCCCGGAAGGCTGCCTTTAAGGAATAAAAAGAACTGAAGTCTGAACCTTAGGGCAGCTTCAATTGTCTAGACTGGAGCCCAGGCATACACAGGATTTTACAAACTCCCCAGGTGACATCAATATGCAGCCAAGTGGAGGACCCCTAGGACAGAAGCTCAAGCCTAGACAGAAAGAGGCTGAATGGGTAAGGGCAGAGAAGGGCAAGTGGAAATGACAAAGGAAAAAACAGAGTTCCTTTAGTCAAAGACTAAGTTTGAAAGCTGAAATACCACTTGCTGGCCACAGGGTCCTTGGTGGTGGTGTTGGTGGTGGTGTTGTGCAGTTGAGTTGGTTCTAACTTATAGCTTCCCTGTATAAGGTTTCCAAGGAGTGGTGAGTGGGTTTGAACCGCCAGTCTTGCTGATAGCAGTCCAATGCTTATCCTACAGCACCACACCAGGATGCCATAAAGTCCTTGGGGTAGAGTTACTTACCCCCTCTGAACTTCATCCTCTTCATCAGTTAAGCGGGGATCATTAACACTTATGTTTAGGACAAGCATTCCTGGGTGGTGCAAACCACTGAAGTGCTCAGCTGCTAACTGAAAAGTTGAAGGTTCAAGTCCACCCAGAGTCACCTCAGAAGAAAAGCCTAGTGATCTGTTTTTGAAATTTAGCCATTGAAAACCCTACTATGAAACATGATTCTGCTGGAAAGCACATGGATCAAATCATTGGCAATTGAATGTATTGGTTTCTGTTTAGAACAGTGAACTTGAATGGGAATCAAGATCCCCTGAAGAGCTTATTAAAACACAGATTCTGAGGCTCTATCCTTGTTCTTCAAAGATTCCGCAGGTCCTGGTAGGCCCTGAGAACGTGTATTTCTACCAAGTTCCCAGGGATACTAATACTGCTGATCTAGACAACACTTAAAGAACCACTAATATTGTGGAAAATTAGGCTAGTTGGTATAACTTGTTGTTAAGTCCGACGAGTTGGTTCCAGCTCATAGCCACCCTGCATAAAGTTTCTGAGGAGTGACTAGTAGGTTTGAACCACAGATCTTATAGTTAGCAGTCCAGCATTTAAAATGTTATAAGCGCCATAGGGTAGGCATTGACATCTGTTCACTGTTAAAGCATTAGCCATAGCCCAGTAGTTGGAACATCTTTATTGGTTGTATGGGTGGATAGTTGAGTGAGTGGATAAGGATGGATGGTGGGTGGATGGGTAAGTGCACTGGCTTCCACATAGTATCAAAGTACTTCTCCTGTAGGTACCATAACATCTAGAACAGTCATTCTCAAAACTTTAGGTATCGGGAACTCTACTCTCTTGAAAAAAATTATTGAGGATCCCAGATTTGTTTATGTGAGTTGTATCTATCATATTTCTCATATTAAAAATGAAAACTGAGACATTTAAATATTTATGTGGTTGTTGTTAA
>NW_006408580.1:12543287-12544633 GCF_000296735.1 Chrysochloris asiatica
ATGAAGGAGCTCTGGTAGCTTAGTTGTGACAACTACGCTAACCGCAAGGTCAGCTAGTTCAAAACTACCAGTGGTTCTGCAGGAGAAAGATGAGGCTTTCTGCTCCTGTAAAAATTTACAGGGTCGCTCACTAAGAGTAAGAACCAACCCCACAGCACACAACCACCATATATATATATATATATATAAGGTCTTGTGCACCAGATTTGCCTAGTGTGCGGTATATCATTTGATTTCTTGACTGCTGCTTCCATGAGTGTTGATTGTGGATCCAAGCGAAATGAAGTCTTTGACAACTTCAGTCTTTTCTCCATTTATTATGATATTTATTGGTCCAGTGGTGAGGTTGGAGTCTTTGATCTTCATCACTAAATATTTTAAGTAGTCTTCAATTTTCAGCAAGGAGGGTTGTACTGTTTCCATATCACAGGTTGCTAATGAGTCTTCCTCCAATCTTGATGCCACATTCTTCTTCATATAATCCAGTTTCTTGGATTATTTGCTCAGCATGCAAATAGAGTAAATACAGTGAAAGAGTACAGCCCTGGTGCACACCTTTCCTGATTTTTAAACTGCCTCTTGGTCTCTTTACAGGTTCCTCATGAGCAGAATTAAGTGTTCTGGAATACTCATTCTTCACAATGTTATCCATAGCATGTCATGTTCCACACAGTCAAATACTTTTGCATAGTCAATAAAGCACAAACAAACATCTCATGTCATTAATGACATGCATCTCCTGTCATTAATAACATCTCATGTCAACAGTAATATCTCAAGTTCCACATCCTCTTCTGAATCCTGCTTGAATTTCTGGAAGCTCCCTGTTGATGTACTGTTGCAACAGTTTTTGAACTATTGTTAGCAAAATTGTACTTGCTTGTGATATTTAATGATATTATTTGATGATTTCTGTATTCTGTTGGGTCACCTTTCTTTGGAATGGGCACAAATATGGATCTCTTCCAATTAGCTGACCAGGTAGCTGTCTTCTAAATGTTTTGGCAGACAAGTGAGTGCCTCCAGTGCTGCATCAGTGTCAATTTGTATTCTGTCAATTCCTGGAGCCTTGTTTTTCGTCTGTGCATTCAGTGCAGCTTGGACTTCTTCCTTCAGTATCATCGGTTCTTGGTCATATACTGCCTCTTAAAATGACTGAACATCGACCAGTTCTTGTGGGTACAGTAACTCTGTGCATTTCTTCCATCTTCTTTTTTTTTTTTTTTTAATGTTTTATTGTGAATTATATGATAGTTTACATGGGAGAACATAGTTTTACATTCATTCTATCGTATATAGTTTCATTGCCATGGTTACAATCCCCTTCATGCATCATCAACCAACCA
>NW_006408580.1:12545758-12547163 GCF_000296735.1 Chrysochloris asiatica
CCACCACACTTGACGCCATCAATGATGTCACCTGGCTGATCCATCTTGTTGGAGGTCTTCCTATCACAGACCTCATTGTGCTTCAAGATAGATCTTGAAATGTTCTTTTTGATGGTGAATGCTATGCCATTCCTCTTGAATTTGTCGTACCAGGCATAGTAAACCATGTGTTGTCACATTCAAAATGACTCAATAGCAGCCCATTTATTTCAGCCCACTAATGCTTAGAATGTTGATCTTTATGCCTTTCATTTTTTTGACAACTTCCAATTTTCCAGAATTCATACTTGGTACATCCCATGTTCACCCATTAATGGATGTTTATAGCTGTTTCTCCGCATTTTGAGTTGTGCCCCATCAGCAAATGAAGGTCCCGAGAAGCTTACTCCATTCGTGTCATCACAGTCAACTGTACATTGAGGAGGCAGCTTTTCCCCGGTGGTATTTCAAGTGCCTTCCAACCAGAGGGGCTCATCTTCCGGCGCTATATCTGACCATGTTCTGTTATTCATAAGGTTTTCAGGGACTAAAAGTTCAAAGTAGTCTATCTCTTCTTCCTACATTGTCTTAGTCTGGCAGATCAGCTGAAACCTGTCCACCACGGGTGACCCTGCTGAAATTAAATATTGGTGGCATAGCTTTCAGCATCACAACACACAAGCCACCATGGTAAGACAAATTGACAGATGAGTGGTGGAAGGGTGGTTGATCCCACCCTTAATCCTCTTATTGCTTTATCACATCAGATCACATCATGGGGGGTTATCACATAATTACCAGACCACTTTGAATGATGGTCCAGCCAAGCTGACACATATTTTTGAAGGACAGAATCCATTCAGTGACCGGATGCCACTTGCAAATTTAGATTATAAAGACTCTGACTTCTGTCTTGAACACTCTGTGGGGGAAGCAGTTGTCATGTCCAGTGGTGTCACTAGGATTGGTGTCACCCTGTGTGACAAAAAAAAGCAACTATAAAAACACCAGCAGCAATGAAAATAACCGTGTGTGTTTGTAGTAGGTGTAGGTGAGACCCCATGATTCAAAACATCATTGTAATTGGGCCACAATGACAGCTCTGACCAGAGCTCACTGTTATTGTTGTTGGTAAGTGCTGTCAGAGCGACCATGTATAGGGTTTCTGAAGAGTGCCTAGTAAGTTTGAACTGCTGACCTTGCAGTTCAAACTGAACTTTCAGTCCAATGCTTATCCTACATTGCCACACTGGAACTCCCAGAGTACATTGCTGTTGTTGTTAAGGTGCCGTCCAGTCAGTTCTGACTTATGTTGTTGTTAGGTGTCATTGAGTTGGTACAGACTCAGTGACCCTATATGTACAACAGAACGAAACACTGCCCTGTCCTAAGCCAACCTCACAATTGTTGCCACGCTTGAGCCCAT
>NW_006408580.1:12548015-12556500 GCF_000296735.1 Chrysochloris asiatica
GTCATTTGGGTATCATCCCTCTGACAGTGTCTGTACCTCCCTAGTGGCACCACCCGTCGTGTCATGAGGGACCAAGTCCTGCCAACCATCACGAGTGAGCATGGAAGTGTCGCCTTCCCCAGTTGAACGCTGAGGTGACTACAGCCCCACACTGTGCCTTGTTCATAACCTGGTGAAAAAGCCTGAGCAAGAACCACCCAACTAAGCTGCTCCCAGATTCCCAAGCACAGAAGTGGAGAGATGATAAATACTCGCTGTTTCCAGTCACTGAATTTTGGGGACGTTTGTTACCTGGCAACATACCTATGAAAATAATAGCACAATTTTATATCTACACAACTGTATATGTATATATATATTAATTTTTAAGGAGACTCGTGGCATTTGTTAGTTTTGCAAACCTTTTTAAATATCTGGCTTAATAGAAGAGAGCGGTTTTTTCATATCTGCTTCAGCATTCAACATGCTATGTCGTTTTGGTTGACTAGGAAGAAAATCCAGCCACACGGACATTCGCAATTTGAAAAGGTGAAAAGATCTTGGGGAATCCTTGGACCACACTTTGAGAAATGTGGACTTAGGCCATCATGGTCCCAACAGATTCTGACTCTAAGGCTATCAAGGATTGAATTGTGTCTCCCCATTTGTTGTGTTAAGTCCTGCCCCCCCCCACCTGTAAATATTATTGTTTTGGAAATTAGTGGGGGGGGGGGTTATGTCAATGAGGTGATGTCAGTGTAGAATGGGTCCTAAACCTAATTGCTTCTGAGTGCTATCTCTCGGTAAGAGCAGAACAGACTCAGACACACACAAAGAAACCTCTACAAATTAAAGACCAAACACCCAGGGACAGCTGGCTCCCAATGAGGAAAGACCCTCTTCTACACCAATGCCCTGATTTGAACTTCTAGCCTCCAAAACTATGAGACAATAAATTTCTGCTTTTTAAAACCACCCATTTGTGGTATTTACCTGAGGGCTATTGTGGGTAATGCGCTGGACTGCAAAGTCGGTTTGAACCACAGCTCACCAGCTGCTCCTTGGAAACACTATACAGAGTCGATGTGGGTTGGAACCGACTCAACTGCACTCAAAACAACAACAACAAAACAAAACACAACAAAAAACAGTTACCACGAGGGTCACTAAGACAAGGGCCCTAATTCGAAATCTTGGTTTCTTGTTGGGAACATTGACCATTTTTACTGGGCTGATGGTGAGTACAGTGGTGACTGGTTTAATCCAAGAGGTCTTGTCCTCTGTCCTAAGGAATGAGGCTCTCTTCTCAGGCCCCCAATCTTGTCTGTGTCATGTACAAGAAAGGAAGCGCCTACTTCTGAGACCCAAAGTTAAGGAGAGAGGATGCAGGGGTATTGTTCTCTGCAGGGAGGGCCTCCAGATACTGTGGCTGGCTGGATCCCCGGGGATTTCCCCCCTCCGCCCCTTTCCTCTACACTTCTCATTCCTCATAGCACCCCCAACCCTGGTGAAGTTTAGGGCCTGTTTTCAGCTGGAGCCAGTTTAATTTGCGCTGCCTAGTTGGTCCGAGAAACACACGCAGCTGTAGCAAAAAATAAAAATAGCCTCCTCCGTGACCAATTTCTTCCCACTTCCTGTTCTCTCTCTCCATGCTGCCTCCCCCTCTGTCCCCACCTTCTGTGGAGGCAGGAAGGTCCCTGGAGGGTGTGAGCGCCACTGAGGTGTTCCAGGCGCCTGAGTTTCCCTCTCCAGAGCACGTGTTCCTGGTTCTATTATGCTGTGGCCCACATAGGCTTGTGCAGGCTTCCCAGGGGACAGGGCATTGTCAGATGTCCTCCCACTGCGCTGGCCAGCCTTCCTCTCCCGCACACAAGCTTCAACACTTTGACACAAGGAATGCCCCTCGGAGGTGCCGGGTTCTGGAGGGCCCAGCCTAGCCCACAGCCAGATAAGGGGTCTGCCCCCGAGCATTCCAGACCTTCTGGTATTTGAGAGGTTAAGCAAAACCGCTTGGGCTGGAAGGCAGAGGGCCCGGTGCTATGCACGCAGGCTCCAGGCGGTGTCCCTAGCGTCCTGGGCTTCCTCTGCGCCCTGGAGGCGTCCGAGGCAGAAGATGGAACCCGAAAGTGATCATTCGGTTTTCTAGTTAGGAAGCCAGAGCAGAGAAACTCCCAGGGCCGAAGAGATATTTCCTGCAGCAGCTCAGCTCTGCAACCTGAAGGTTTCCGAGCTTCCTGGAGCCGGGGAGCCTTTTAATTAATGACTACTACCATCGCGCTAAGGAGCTCTGGTAGCGTAGTGGTTACGAATCGGGCTGCAAACCTTAAGGTCAGCGGTTCGAAACTACCAGCTGCTCCGCGGGAGAAAGATGAGGCTTTCTACTCCCGTAAAGATTTACACCCTCGGAAACCCTGTACAGGGTCGCTATGGGTCGGAACCGACTCGACGGCACTTAACAACAACAACAACAACAACCATCGCGCTGGAGTCCTGGTGTGGCGCTGTGGGTTAATGCGCCAGACTGCAAAGCCGTTTGAACTGCAAGGTCGGCGGTTCAAGCTCACCAGCTGCTCCTCGGAAACGCTATACAGGGTCGCTATGGGTCGGAACCGACTCGACGACACTTAACAACAACAACCATCACGCTGGAGGGAAATAAGTTCCGAGTGTGGGGGCCAGGTCCCGACCTGCATAGCCTCACAGCACCGAGCCCAGGGGACCCTGCCAGAGAGAGGACAGGTCACTTAACTCGTTTAGGGGGGCGGGGTGGCTTTTGGAGTTAAGGGCTGCTTGCCTCGCTGTACTGCAGTGTGGGGCCCGAGTTAACCTCCCCCAGTAAGAACCCTGTGAACTTGTCCAAACCACACAGACGTTGCCTTCCACTGGGCCTGGAACACAGGGCTGGCTTTATCTGTCCCTTGAGGGCTTCCCCCTGCCTCACAATTGATTAGAGCCCCTGAATACCATTGAAACCGTTTATCTTGCCCACTCAGCCTCAAGTCCCCTGATGGGTTAGAAAGGAGCCGGGAAGGTTCTGGCAGCCAACACCAGCCCAGTGTCCATCCATCTTCACAGCCCCAAAGACCACCTGCCTGACCCTCACTCCACAGAGGGGCTCCATTTTGTGGCAGGGAATAAAATGAGGGAGAGCAAGAGGGTGATGTGGGGAAGTGAGGGACTTGGATTCATGGGGGAGAAAAGCCATCTATCTGTCCCCTTCGAGTGGGGACTATACAAGAGCCTTCTTCACGTTCATTTCCTTTTCTACAATTCTATGTCCTTCTCCTCCTCCTAGTACCCAGTGCCCTCTTGCTGGGGTTGCCCAGTGCCCTTAACCCCAGCCTTTGGGCTCCCTGTATTTCTAACTTCTTCCAAGAACCCTGCTGGACAGAATTCCATTCTGTCAGATCTTTTTTTCTGGGAACCCTTAAACAAAGGGGACCAATGTCAGGGGAACTACATTTAGCATAGAAAAGATCCTTTGGCAGCATATCCATCAAATCTGATAGTGTGGGAGAAGGTTTTGTAAATAAAATTATTTTATTGGGAGGCAATAAAGACATAGTGTGTTTTAACACAAACTAATAAGGAAGATCGTAGAAGAATTGATGCATTTGAGTTATGGTGTTGGAGAAGAATATTAAAAGTGCCATGGACTGCCGGAGGAACTACAAATCTAAGTTGGAAAAATTACAGCCAGAATGCTCCTTAGAAGACAGGATGATGCGCCTTCGTCTCTCACACTTTGGACATGGTATCAGGAGGGACCATCATGCTTGGTAAAATGGAGAGGCAACAGAAAAGAGGAAGACTTCCAAAAAGATGGATTGGCACAGTGGCAGCAGCAATGGGCCTCAGGTATAACAACAAATATGAGGTTGACGCAGGACAAGACAGTGTTTCGTTCTGTTGTGCATAGGGTCGCAATGAATCAGAACTGACTCAACCACACCTAACAACAACAATGGGTTAATTCATCATTTCTGACAACGTGTCCAAAGTAAGCAAGACCAAGTCTTGCCATCCACCCTTGTAAGAAGTATTCCATTTGTAGGGTCAGTTGGTAGGAACCCAGACAAGGGTAAGGGAGAACCCTCTGGTGACTGAATTTCCTAGTACCTAGGGTAGGTACACTTGGGGTACCAGTCATTGCTCTCACGGTGGACTACCATTAGTCGCCATCAAGTAGGCTTGAACTTATGGCGACCTCATGTACAACAAAAGGAAATTTTGCCCAACTCTCTGCCATCTTCACAGCCATGAGCATGTTTAAGTCAAATGTTGTGGTCATTCCAGTGTGGGAGCACATCTTTCAGTACTCCATCAGTGTTCCATTAGGGTCCAGAAGGATTTCAGCGGCTTCTTTTTAGAAGTAGATCACCAGTTTCTTCTTCCTCGGTTGCCTTCATCTGGAAGCTCTGCTGCAACCTGCCCACCATGGGGGACACAGCTGGTATTTGAAACGCCAGTGGCATCGCTTCCAGCATCACAGTCACTACTGGATGAGAAACTGACAGATGGGTGATGACATGGTGGGCAGAGAGGCAGAGTTCCCCCTGAACAAGCAAGAGAGCTTCAAAAAGTTTTCAGAAAAATGGAATGAAAAGATAATGGAATTTTCCCACAAACTTTTTGAAGCCCCCTCATGGACCAGAACCCCTTCAACCTTCAAAGGCAGTTACAATCTCCCTCTGAAAAAGGAGTCACTCTTCCTTTGAAAACACCTAACACATGTCAAGGGATTTATGGTTTACAAAGCTGTGTAACAGTCATCGTCTTGTTTCCTTCCAGCAACAACCGTGAGCTCAGTTGCAGAAAAAAGAAAACCTCTCGAGCTATTTTAGGCAGGGAGGAATTCAACAAGGAAAATTAGGTGCTTACAAAATCATTGAAAGAGCTGGAGGAGCAGACTCCAGACTCCCCAAACAACACCACTGTCCTGGTCCTCCAGAACTGTTCCCACATCTGCCACCACCAGGAAGGTGGGGGTGGGGGTGAGGGGAACGTCCCTGGAAATGTTGATTTCAAGAGTACACTCTTGTAGCTGCAGCCCAGGGATCAGGAAGTCACTGCCAGAACAATGCCTCCCAACATCCACAAAGCCAGTGACAAAGCCGGTGTTGTCATTCAAAACAAACAAAACCCGATGTCTCTAGGACCTTACTTGCCAAGAGTGGCAGGAACTCATTTCTGCCTCCCTAGTGTGGCACTGTTCTGGTAGCTGAGTTTGCAAACCGCAAGCTCAGCAGTTCGAAACTACCAGCGGTTCCGCTGGAGAAAGATGAGGCAGTCTGCTCCCGTAAAGATTTACAGCCTCGGAAACCCTGTGTAGGGTTGCTATGAGTCGGAACCGACTCCACGGCACCTAACAGCAACAACAACAACAAGTGTGGCACTGTGGAGTCCTGGTGTGGCGCTGTGGGTTAATGCACCAGACTGCAAAGCAGTTTCAACTGCAAGGTCAGTGGTTCAAGCTCACTAGCTGCTCCTCAGAAATCCTATACAGGGTCGCTATGGGTCGGAATCAACTCAACAGCACTTAACAACAACAACAACAGGTGTGGCACCGTAAGGAGCTCTGGTAGCGGAGTGGTTCCGAATCGGGCTGCTCATCTCAGAGTCAGCAGTTCGAAACTACCAGCTGTTCCGCAGGAGAAAGATGAGGCTTTCTGCTCCCCTAAAGATTTACGGCCTCGGAAACCCTGTACAGGGTAGCTATGAGTTGGAACCAACTCCACGGCACATAACCATAACCAGTGTGGCACTGTAGGATAAGCACTGGACTGCTAACCACACGGTCAGGGGTTCAGACCCACCAGCTGCTCCTCATAAACCCAACTGAGAGTCACTATGAGTTGAAATGGACCCAGAGCGCTTAACAACATCCTCATATACTACCATCTCTGTGTCAGTGTCTTATGGTGGCTGGTATGTTGCTGTGATGTTGGAAATTATGCTTTTGGTGTTTCAAATACCACCAAGGTCACTTATGGTGGACAGGTTTCAGTGATGCTTCCAGAGTAAAGAAAGGCAATCTACTTCTGAAAATTAGCGAATGAAACCCCGGATGGACAATTTGTACATGAGTATTTACCTTTCATGAAAACACAGCTAAGAATGTGGTGGAGCACACAGCGGGCAAAAGGATGAAAACTTCCTAAATATTATCAAACATCTTAAGGCAATGAGTGCTGGGCCTGAGGGCTCGGGACCATAGTCTCAGGGGACACCATGGTCAATTGGCATAACAGTGGACAAGGACAACGTTCCACATCCTGCTTGGGTGAGTGTGTCTGGGATCTTGACAGCTTATGAATGGCTGTCCAGGTGTAGCTATTGGTCTGTCCATGTGCAGAAGAAAGAAGAATGATAAGAATTGAAGACACTTGGAATCAATTAGTGCAGTGGACCAATGGAACATGTGAACGTCAGTCTCCAGGACTCCGAGACCAGAAGAACTAGACGATGCTCAGCTACCACCCTAGCTGCCTTGAAAAGGATCACATTATAGAGTCCCAGATAGAGTGGGAGAAAATGTGTAACAAAACTCAAAATTATTTAATAGTAAATAAATTAAAGACAAAAACAGGTTTACTGTTCCAAAGGACCACCCTTTGGGTCTGCAAGGGAACTCACACTCGTGGCCCGATTCTCATCCAAGTACTAGATAGGTAGGAGTCCTGGTGTGGTGCTGTGGACTAATGCATCAGACTGCAAAGCAGTTTCAACTGCAAAGTCGTTTGGTTCAAGCTCAACAGCTGCTCCTTGGAAACCCTACACAGGGTTGCTATGGGTCGGAATCAACTCGAGGGCACTTAACAACAACAACAACAGTAGATAGGTATATAGGGAGGATACCATAGAATGGTCCGATCATTCAAGATCAAAAGGCAAAGTTGAAAGGGGATAGAAAGGTGGGTGGAATGCAAATAGGAACCACAGGGAAGAAAAAGGGTAACAGCTGTTGCTTGGAGGGAATTGTAAATATGGAGATGAAACAAAGTGTATGATTTCTTGAATGTAAAGCTGATGATCTTGTCTGTAAACCTTCACTCAATTCACAATAAAAAGTTAGAAGAGAGAGAGAGAGAGAAGCAGAATGGACGAGAAAACAGAATCCTTCAATATGCTGTATACAAGAGACACATCAAAAAGACAGAGACAGCCTAAATACCTATCAATGGACTAATGGTTAAACAAACTTTGGTACATTCACACAATGGAATACTACACAATGTTGAAAGATAATGATCAATCTGCAAAATACCTCACAAAGTGGATGAACCTGGAGGACATTATGCTGAATGAAATTAGTCAATCACAAAAGAATCGACTATTGTATGAGACCACTGTTGTAAACAGTTAAGAAAAGCTTTTCTTGATAAAAGAAACATTCTTTGATGGTTGCCAGTGGGGGTGGGAAGAGGGAAATTATTTACAGCCAAGAGGGTAGACACATGTTAACATGGGTGATGGGGCAGGCAATATACAACAAAAGAGAGATTGACAGAGAAAATATGAAAGTAGCAAGAGACATGGAAAAATACAAGAGTTAGAGTGGGTAGAGGTAAATACCGTTAACTGATGGTACAAGGAAGGGATTGCAATCATTGTAACGAAGCAAAGTCTATGTATAGTTGTTGAATGTAAAACCTATGATCTTCTCTGTAAAACCTTCACTCAATTCACAATTAATTTTTTTTTTTTTTTAAAGAAAGAAAACCCTATGGACCACCAGGAACCCAATAGATGGATTTTGATCAAACGGAGGGAAATTGTGTAACATAACCTCTAATTCTTATTAGAAACCAGACTTACTGGATCCATTGAGATTGAAGGAACCAGTCTGTTGCCTGGAAATGATTTTTAATAAACCTTGAACTGAAACTATTCCATGAAGTCATCTTTAAACTAAGCAACAGTTTAGCTTAATTAATAAAGCATGGGTGCCTAGAACATTGTGCCTTGATAAAGAATTACCCATCTGAGATAAAATTGACATCAGTAACTCTTAAATATAGATACAAACTTAAGGGGCAGAGAATAGAAATTAACAATGGTGAAACAATATGGGTAGAGACAATGAGAATGGTGAAACAATGTTAAGTATATAACCATTGTCAATGAAATGTACATGTCAAAATTGTTGAACAGGGTTATGTGTTGTTTTTTTTTTTTGAACAGGGTTATGTTTTGTTGTGTATAGTTTTTCTTTCTTTTTTTTTTTTAATGTTTTATTGTGAGTTATATGATAGTTTACATAAGAGAACCTCAATTCCATATTCATTCCATCGTATATCATTACATTGCCATGGTTCCAATCCCCTCCATACATTGTCTTCCGACCAAAGGGCATATCCTAGAAGCCTGTGCTCTAAACTCCCCCCTCCCCCTTAAGTCTTTGGCCCACAGTCCCTCTCCCTCTCTGGATCCTAAGTCCCCAGCCGCTTCATCCCTCCTTGTCATCATCTCTGTCTCCATCTCAGGCATCCCCGGTTCTCTGGGT
>NW_006408580.1:12562930-12567361 GCF_000296735.1 Chrysochloris asiatica
GTGGTGGGAATAAAGGGTCGACGCAAGGAAAGTTAAAGAAACCAAATTGACAGAAGTGTGGCACTGTAGGATAAGTGCTCAACCACATGGTCAGTTTGAACTGCAAGGTCGGCAATTCAAACCCACCAGTTCAAGCTGCTCCTCTGAAACCCTACACAGGGTCACTATGGGTCGGAACCGACTTGAAGGCACTTAACAATAACAACATTGCCATGATGGAGTCCTGGTGTGACACTGCAGGATAATGCACTGGACTTCAAGGTTGGTTTGAACAGCAAGGTCGGCAGTTCAAACCCACCAACCACTACTCGGAAACCCTAGACAGACTCTCTATGAGTTAGAACCGGCTCAACGACACTTAACAACAACAAATTGGCATGATATTGTGTTTGTTGTCATGACTCTTGCTTTCCTAGTAAAAGTACCTCTGAAAATTGAGTGGAGGCACAGAGAGCAAAGTGTGTATGCCCTGAGGACAGCTGAGGCAGAATTCTGCAGTGACCAGAGTGGACAGAAGTGATGGGACTTCTACCATCCTGGCTGGGACTCTGGAGAAAGAAGGTATGTAGCTTTCTAGAGTCGGTATGGGAGAGAGGAAGGCAGAGGGGTTCCAAGGACATCATGAGAGTGTCAGAATGAAGAGTGGAAAATCACCTCATGATTAAACTCAAGGGTGGAGACAAACACCAGCCTTAGGGAGGAACATGGACTTGGGAATCAAGAGATACTTGGGCTCAAATCCAAGCTTTGACATTTAATAGCTATGGCATCCAAGGCAAATCTTTTGGAAGACAGTTATATTGTCAGCTCCCAATGGGCCATGATCAATTTGCCCATGTGACTTTCTTTGGCCAATAGGATTATTACCAAGTGTGACCTAAGCAGAGCCTTGCTAAATGCTTGCACACTGAAGCTCATCTTCTGGAAACACATCTTCTAGTCACCCAGCTACCATGCTTGAGGAAGCCATGTGGAAAGGTCATGAGCAAGAGAGCCAAGGCACCTCAACCAACAGTCAGCTCTGAGGCCTGAGTCATATAAGAAGCCTTCTTTGACCTTCCAGCCCAGCCCAGCTGCCAACAGAATGTATACACAGGAGAGATCCCACAGAATCATGATAAATTAGAATCCATTGTTGTTTTAAGCCACTATGGTTTGGGGTGGTTGTTAGAGAGCAATAAATAACTAGAACAGAGGTCAGACTCCCAAGTCTTCATTCCCTGGAGGACTGGTTGACATGACTCAATTTGGTGGCCAGTTCTATGCTCTCAGCCTGGCTTCTGTGAGCTCTGGGTCACAAGGGATGACAGAACTCAGAGCAAATCCATTTTCACTTCTAGCAAAACAGCTAAGGGGGTCAGCAGCACCTCAGTCACAGCCAAAAGGCGGCTTGTTTCTCAAGAGGCAGGAAGTGCCTCGGCCAAGGGTGCCCTGCCCCCACCACTGGAATGCTTCAAGAACCAGCCCATTTGTCCCTCTAGGCACTGACCCTCCTCCACACTCACAGGTACCCTCCCTCAGAGCACCAGGGACCTTTGAGGTAGGCACCTGGGCTGGTCTTTGGGGAGGAGGCATGAAAGCCTGCAGACTTTCTGCCTCAGGAAACCAGAAGTCCCAATGGGGGGTTGGCTAACAGTTGGGGAGGTATCATCTGAGGTGATACTGCTGGGCTGTTCCCTCTCCCTGCCAAAACCAGGAAGGGGCACTGGTGGGGGTAGCAGGAGGATCTGCCCTCATCCTCACAGCAGGCTGACAGCATTACTCTCCAGCCCAGGCAGACACCCAAGAATAACAACACCCCAGCTGCAAAACCCTTGCTGGTAGGGGTGCAAAATGGTACAGCCACTTTGGAAGACAGTCCAGCAACTTCTTACAAAGCGAAACATAGGTTACCACACTATGCAGCCATTGCATTTCTGGATGTGAAAGTAAGGTGAAAACGTTTGTCCAAATAAAAACCCGCACACAAACATTTAGACAAGCTTTATTCATAATTACCAAACATTGGAAGCAACCAAAATGTCCTTCAAAAGGTAAATGGATACACAAATTGTGGGACATCCAGACCATGGAAGATTATTCATCGAGAAAAAGAAATGTATTTAATCTGCAATTTTGAGCCGTGGAAAAAGATAAGGAAGAACCTTAAATGCATATGGCTTAGTGGAGGAAGGCAGCCTGGAAAAGCCATATACTGCATGATTCCAACTCTAGGACACTCTCAAAAAGGCAAAACTGTACAAACAGGTGTTCAGGAGAAGAAAGGGGCAGAGGGATGGATAGGTGGAACATAGGGCATTTTGGGGGTAGTAAAACTCTTCTGTTCCATGAGAGACAGATGAAGCTTTCTGCTTCCATAAAGATTTACAGCCTCGGAAACCCTGTACAGGGTCGCTATGGGTCGGAATTGACTCTATGGCACTTAGCAACAACAAAAACTATTCTGTATGGTACTGTCATAATGGATAAATGATATTAACTATTTTTAAATCCCATAGGGCTGTACAACACAAAGACTGAAACTGAATGCGGACTATGTTCTTTAGTTAATAATGGTGGTGGTGTGCCATGGAGTAGGTTCCAATTCATAGCGTCCCTGTATAGGGTTTCTTAAGTGGCAGCAGAATGGCTGGTAGTTTCGAACTCCCAACCAGAGCTCCTTAGTTAATAATTGTTGTTGTTAAGTGCCATTGAGTCGGTGCCAACCCAGATATCAATATTAGTTCATATGAACCACATAGTTCATATGAACCACAGGAATGCAAATAGGAGAGAGAGAAAACAACTCTCAGGGTGCACAATTTTTTTGCAAACCTAAAACTGCTTTACAATATAAAGTTGATTTTAAAAAACAAAAAGAATCCCTTCTCCCCTTTCCTTGATTTCACCCAGCTGATTCCATCCAGAAAGACTTTGGCTTTTGTGGGGTCTCTTTCAGAAAGCATTCACACAAGATACAATGTGTGGAAAGAGCTGACCTAAAAGTGTATTGGTAGACTGATCTCAGTTTTGCTTAAAAATTACATATATTTGGGAAACTGCACATCTGGAGGGAGAAAGTGACTGATTTTTCATCTTTCACTTTTCATTTTTCACGTATCTTTCCTCTTTGCTCCGATCATCACACCCTCACTGCCCAGCCCAGACACCTTCAGGCAGGCAGGATCACACCCCCAAAAGAATCAAGCATTGCACCCACAGTTTTCCAATGGCACAGAGAGGAAACCTGCAGACTGCTTCTTATGAAGTCTGACTCTGGGACTCAGACCCAAAATTGACCTGGGCAGGACCCTTTATCCCTGCCTGCACAGCAAAGACCAGTGGACAGTGTCAATCATAATTTTGTTTTGTTTTATTTTTAATTGGTGGTTTCTGTCTCTGCTTTTATATTGTTTCTGTCTTTGGTCCTTTTGGCCTCACTCTTCTCCCAGGGGTTGGAGCTGTCTCCCCCTATCTTACCCAAGAAGAGACAGCAACTGTGCCCATATAGCCAAGCTACCAGCACACCTTGTAATACCCCACCATCTGGAAAAGAGCCAAAACCAGCTCCTAGGCACTAGATTTGCAAAGGGAAGCCTAACTCCAGATCATATCCACCGGGAGATGCTCAGCAAGCTTATCAACAAAGCGACATACATCCATTTAAGTATTAAAAAACCCCATAACTTCTGAAAATGTCTAAGAAAACACAATTAAAGATCTCAACACATGTACAAACACAGAAAAAAAGTAACTGAGACAAATGAGCTGGAAGCAGACACAGACTTTCCAGTAGAAGAGCAGGCTCTGGATCTGCCTGGGAAGGAATTCAGAAGAATGATATGGAAACAAATTCAAATTCTCTGAAAAGTGTTGGAGGAAAATAAGGAAGAAGTTAGGAAAGTGCTATAGGAGCAATCAAACAAAATAAATACTGCATTGGAAACAATGCAAAACCTGCAAAAATAGGTCCAGATGATTAATAATAAAAGATCAGAAGTGGACAATACACTGAAAGGGCAAAGGAGTAGAATGGAAGAGATGGAAGCCAAAAGCAGTGAGCTGGAAGACAAATCTTTCAATACTGATAAGATAGAAGAGCAAACAAACAAACAAAAAAAGGATTAAAAAATCTTAAAAGAGTCTAAGATTCATGGTGGAGAACACGAAGAGGAATAAATTTAGAATTATTGGCATTCCAGAACAGGAAGAAACACAGAAGAGATAGTTAAAGAGCTTCTGGGACAAAAATTTCCTAACATCTTGAAGGATGAGAAGATAAACATTCAAGAAGCAGAACGAACCCCAGGAAGGATAGAACCCAAAAGAAAATCACCAAGACATATTATAATCAAGTTCTCCAAAAGCAAAGACAAGGAGAGAATCCTAAAGGCAGCCAGAGAAAAGAGAAGTGTTACCTACAAAGGCAAGCAAATCAGATTAAGCTCTGAC
>NW_006408580.1:12567461-12569853 GCF_000296735.1 Chrysochloris asiatica
TCTTGATAACCATTATTCACTACAATATCGCACATAACCCATCTGTATTTCATTTCATCAGCTCCACCTAGACAAATTTGATAGTACTCACTGGTGATTCTGCCTTCCTCCATGCCCCCTAGCTCTAGGTTCCCTCTTGAAAGCTTGTAAGCCAGTTACTTCTTGCCTTAGTAGTCCTTCCCTCCCCATTTGGGTATCCAATGTCCAAGTTGCCCCTTTCTGTCTACTCTGTGTGTGGAGGGGGTGGGAATGTTTCTTGCTGTAAGAATTTGTTGCCTCTTTTGTGTCACTGCATTCATATGCATAGGTCAAGTTCATCAGCTTGGATCAGCTAAATCTTCTCCCCCTGGCCCTTGTTGTGTATAGTTTTTCACACAAAAAAGAAAGAAAAAGCTTGTGGATCACAAGAGGATACTGTCCCATATAGTGCTGGAAGATGAGCTCCCTAGATTGGAAAACATTCAATAATGAACAGTAATAAAGATGGCTCAGGACTAGGCAATTTTTGTACATGGGGTTACTTGATGATAACTAACAACAAACTCATTCAAGTGTGCCTAATTGGTGAAGTTCAAGTCTCATCCAGCACCTCAGCTGCAAAGAGTAGCTAGGTAATGTTAGCTTTTAGCCTTTCAGTCTCTGCAAAACATGGAGGCACATAGCAAAGGTTAGAATGGCTGTTGAGTGCCTGCCACCACATCTCCTAAGGAAACTAAGCTTCAGAGAAGTGAAAGAATGTGGTCAATGTAGTATGGCTGTTAAACTCAGATGTGTCTGACTTGGACCCAGCTGCCTCATTCCATTTGGGGCTTTGGCAGTCTTGGGGTATCTTTTAATCACAGGGCCCAGATTACAACAGAAGCTACACTGTACCTGTTCATGGACAGCAGGCAACAAAGCAGGCATGAGGCCGCAAGCTTGTGAACATCTTGTCAAAGGTCAACATGCAGAGGGGTCTCAGCATCGAACCCAGGGTTCCTATCTTCACCTTGCATACTTCTTGCACACACACACATGCACATTCCTAACACCATCTGGAGGAAGTGAAAGATAAGCTCAGGCTGTCCTTGGAGTCATAAAATTCTCTGGTGCTCAATGTGGATAGCTACTCAACATTTTTTTTTTTTTTTTAAGGAAAGTAGGTGCACAGCTGCCCAGCACACACTCACCCACCCCACTGTGTCTGGGGAATGCTCCATCTTCCTAGTTAACACCGACCAGAGAATCAAAAGAAAGCAGATCGTCAGTTTGCATGGGCTTTGGACATGGGCTCACCAATCACATGCCCCTACCAAAGCCTGGGTATCAGAAGCTGGTGATTCAGAGATGCAGGGACCATAGAGGCCCACGCTGGTGAAGGATGCCAGTTGTCACAACAATCACATCCTATTTCCTCTCCATGTCCACAAGTAGCAGTGTAAATTGGCACATCCTGGACTTGGCATTGAGGTCGACACTGGATTAGTCTGACCTTGGCCATGGTCCTAACCACTGTATGGCCTCCTTTCTTTTGTCTGCTTTCCAAAGCTGATTTTCTCCAGTGCTTCTCATTATTTTGTGAGCTCTCCAAGATCCTTTTCTGCTTAAAGAAACTAGAATTGTTTTTCTGTCACTTGGAGCCTTGAATTCTGTCTGTGAAAATTCAGTTGCCAGATATTGCCTGGCTTCCATCAGTGAGACCACCTAGGACTCCACAAGTCCTTAGATACCGCATACATCCCAGTCCACTTCTTGGGAACTCCATATGCTAGGAGCTCAGATTGTGGGTCTCATATCATGCCAGAGGCCTGCTACAGCAAAGGGTCTATCTCCCTCTGGCAGCTGGATGATCACATTCCTGCCTCCATCTCTCACTCTGTCCCATCAAAGTCTTTCTCATTGACCTTGACCTGCCTTTGGGCACAAGTCTGAGGCCTCCTGCACACACATACCTCCCAAAGGTCTCCAATTCAGCATCTAAAAACATTTCCTCTTTACAGCAGGATCAGAAAGAACAGCTATGGGGCCTGATCAGGCTCCTAAAATGCAGGCTGGGGACACTGGGGCTTCCGGTAGGAATAATGACTAGACTGAGGCCCCAGGTTTCAGGAGCCTTTGCCATCATCTCATGATAGGGTGTTGGATAAATGGCTTGTCTTCTTGGGGCCTTAGAGAGAGGAAAGTAAGGTTCCTGCCATTGGTTTCTCTATGCTGAAAAGCAACAGTCACTGGCAACACTGGTCTGGGAGCAGGGAAGGCCTGAAGGTCATTCCTTGCTCAGGGACTGGGCCTTGGGGTCAGACCAGATGAAGGAAAATCCTCTGCCAGCCAGAGGTGGGTAGGATCAGAAAGGGCCTGCGTTCCCATGGTGATAGCTCAGCTGGTGGGCAGACTCAGCAGCTAACAGCACCAA
>NW_006408580.1:12569953-12571458 GCF_000296735.1 Chrysochloris asiatica
ACCTGTGAGGCCAACCAAAGATCAAAATATTAACAATGTCAAAGAAGGGAAAAATATAGGAACAGAGATCCAGGTGGTGAGGAGGTCGAGCAGATGGCAGGATACAATAGACTGTCTTAAATGCAGGGAAAACTTAATAGACTATAGGGTAACCCCAAAGAAAAGTAATACTTCACAACTTACCATGAAAATGAAGATCCAAGCAGAACAAGGAAACATTAAAACTAAGAAGAAACCGACAAGAAATCGCACAAAAAACATGAATGCAGCACAAGAAGGCATGCAGAACAAAGGAACAAACAGCACCACAAAAAATTAACATAATGACAGCAGTTAATCCATACCTATCAAAAATTACAATGAATGCCAATGGATTAAATGCACCAGTGAAAAGACAGAGAATAGCTGAATGGATAAGAAAATAAGACCCTACGATATGCTGTCTGCAAGAGACACACCTTACACATGAAGACAGAAACAGACTAAAAGTTAAAGGATGGAAAAAAATGTATCAAGCTAACAGCAATGAAAAACAAGCAGGAGTGGCAATATTAATCGTTGATAAAATAAACTTTAAGGCAAAAACCAGCATAAGAGATAAAGAAAGACACTATCTCATGATTAAAGGGACAATTGAGAAAGATGACATAGCCAGAATTAACATCTATGCTCCAAATGAAAGAGCACCAAGATATATAAAGCAACCCTACTAGAATTGAAGAAAGAAATAGATAAATCTACAACTATATGGGGGATTTTAATACGCCACTTTCGAAAAGGGATAGAAAAAACAGAAAGAAACTCGACAAAGCTAGAGAGGAACTAAACAGCACAATCAACCAACTAGACCTCATAGACGTGTACAGAGCATTCAACCCAACAACAGCACAATACACATTCTTTTCCAGTGCGCATGAAACATTCTCCAGAATTGACCATGTGTTAGGTCATAAAACAAGCCTCCATAAATTCACAAACATCAAAATACTACAAAGCATTTTAGAATAAACAATAAATCATAAAATTAGAAATCAACAATAAGAAGACCAAGGAAATAAAGTTTAATACATGGAAACTGAATAACACCCTGCTGATGAGCGACTGGATAATAGAAGAAATTAAACGTGAATTCAGAAACTTCCTAGAAACAAACAAGAACGAAAACATAACATACCAAAATCTTTGGAACATGGCGAAAGCGGTGCTGAGAGGACAATTTATTGTGATAAATGTGCACATCCAAAGAGAAGAAAGAATCAAAATCAACACATTAACACAGCATCTCTAGCAACTGGAAACAGACCAACAGAGGGAACCTACAGTCACCAAGAGAAAAGAAATAATAAAGATCAGAGCAGAAATAAATGAGATAGAAAACAGAAAAATTGTAGAAAGAATCAACAGGACAAGAACCTGGATCTTTGAAAGGACTAACAAAATTGGCAAACCTAACAAAAGAAAAGAGGGCAAAGACACAAATAACACGCATTAGAAAACACATGAGC
>NW_006408580.1:12574399-12579986 GCF_000296735.1 Chrysochloris asiatica
AGACACAGGATAGTTTGGGTGCTGGGGGTGGGCATACACTAGAAGGGGAAGGGGAAAGGAAAAATGAGGCAGATGGGAGAATAGCTAGGCAGGCTTATATGGGCTAAATAAGACATAGGTAAATAATGATGTAAGCACAAACGTGGAACAACAGGGCTCATGGGTACAAAGATTGAGTCATGGTTTGAACAGGTAAAAGTGGGGAAATGATGTTAAGATGCTTAGCTGTCTTTTGAATCTTGGTTTCTCTTGCCTACTATTATAAAATAGACACTTGAAGGGGAGAGGAGAAATAGCTAGAAACATCACAAGAGAAAACTTATAAGTCCGTCTTCAGCCTATAACAGATTGGAATACCTAAAATGGGGTTAGAACTTGCCCAATGAAGGAGGCTCCCTGCAGAGTCTTTGCATTACACAAGACCATAGGTGGAATCCTGATCCCCATCCAGAATCTTCTGAGGTGGGACATTTCCACTTGAAAGGACAAGCAGACCAGTCTGGAGCAGCTAGAAGAACAGAAGATACTTCTTGAAAGAAAGACCAGAAGAAAAAAATTAAAAAACAATAACAGCAGTCCAATCGACTACTAACAGAACAAGCAAGTTGTTCCCCAGGGAGACATCAAGGCAAGTGGTCAGGTCCCCTCAAGGCAAACCCCCTTCCAAGACTGGAATACACTAGCAGGCATATGGTCCTGCTGCTGACCACCGTTGGTCACAGATAAGGGGAAGTGGGGGAAAAACAGCAATGAAGTTGTGAACTAAGTCCGACCATATTCAATAGACTCCTGTTGACCTTGATTAAGACCTGGTTAACCAGCAGTATGAAGAGACCTGGGGACTCCTGGGCCCAGCGGCAGGGACATGGCCCCAGAGGACTAGAACGGAGTGTGAAGCATCCAGCTGATATAAAGTGAGGGGAGATGCACAAGAACACCCACACTTGCAGATAGTACCCATTTGACCTGGTATCAATGAGTGGATGATCAGAACAGGACTAGAGGGGGAAAAAAAGGAGTAACCCAATACAAGGGAGTGAACCTATGTTTGTGGATGCAGTATGACAAAGGAGTGAACAAATCTCTACAGAGAGGATCATTCCCACTCCCATGGTACACAGGGTTGACAAGGATGGGGAACTTAGATACTGGCTACCCAAAATGGGGGACTACAAAGGCAAGAAGTGACTGGCTTAAAAGCTTTCAATAGGGAATCTAGTTCCAGAGGATACTGGGAAAAGTAGAACCTCCACTGAATTGTTTCCAACCTGTCTGGATGGGATTGATAAAAGGCGATGGGGAAAGGACTCCTGTGGTTCAATAGGGAATGATTGCTTTCAGGTCTGACAGTGAGTATTGGAAAGATAAATGTAAATGTTTGGTAACAAAAGGAGAGTGGTTGATTTTGCAGGCCAGGCGTGGAGATCCCTGGAAGCATCAAGGGAGAAAAGCGAAGTGCAAGACCCTGTCCAGAGAGGCAGTGACACTAGGGATGGAGGAAGAGACAGAAGGAGTGGCTGGGGACTCTGGACTCAGGGAGGGAGAGGGGCTATGTGCTGGCAGCTGGGAGACAGGCCTGTGGGGTGTACCTTTTGGTTGTTTGATGATGCATGCAGGGGATTGTGCTCATTGCAATGAAACAAAATACACTTTGAGTGTAAAGATAATGTTCACCCATGTAAACTAACACATAATTCACAATAAAAAACTTTTTAAAAATTACATATATTTGAAAAATTGTATATCCAGTTGTCACTAGGTAGCTGCAGGAGATTGGTTCCAGGACCTTTTGAATACCCAAATCTGTGGAACCTCAAATCTCATATCAAATGACACATCACATCCTTCCCTGTATACTTTAAATCATTTCTAGATTACTTATAATCGCTAATGCAATGTAAATGCTATGTAAATAGTACTTTAAGCTCCCTCTTAGCCTTTGAGGGATTGCTCTGACCACTTAATTGCATTTTAGGAGCCATTCCTTGCCCCTCCCCCAATATTTTCAAGGTTGATTAATCCAGGAATGCGGAATCTGCGAATTTATGTACAGAAGTACTAACTATACATAAAAAAAAAAAATGAATATGATTGGAGGGAACCAACTGAAAATGTTGAAAATTATTATCTCCAGGTGGTAAGATGAAGTTTATTTCTTCTTGATATCTTTCTGTAGCTTCTACTTCCCTAAGAAGGTCATGAATTGGGTTTGTATTTAGGAAATAAACTTGCCTGTGTTTCCTTTTAAGAAGGCATGCATCTGAAAAAATAAAAAATAAAAAGAATGCATTCATCTGGCAAAGTCAAACCTTAAAACCCTTCCCACCCAGCAATGCTAGTTCACACTTTGATTATTAGCTAGTGTCTCAGGACACATTAGTTGTCAGCAGAGAAGAACCTGGGATCCAAGGAAGATTTGGGACCTAGGCCTGAAAAAGGGGTGGGGCAGGAGAGCCTGGAACCTGTTCAGGGTACCTAGGGACCCTCTCCACACCACCTGAGGGCAAAGTTGTTGGAATCAAGGCAGCCCCTGTCTGGCCTAAGTAGAACTTTCTTAGTCCAGGTCATGCTGCCTGCTTCACTTCAGCTCCATCACTTACGGTAGTAGCAGCTGACGTCACCGCTGGCGGAAGTGTGGATTAAAGGAGGTGATGTGGTGCCTATAAAGTTCTTAGCCCAGTTCCAGGCAGCCAGTAGGCACTCAATCAATGCAGTTATTCCTATTAGGAATAAACACACACCAGTAAGCATGACTATTCCAGGTGACCCAACACCTCTGTCATATCCAGTGCCAGAAAAGGGGTGGGCCACGGCTCACTCTTAACCAGTGATCCCCTTTCTGACCCCTGTTGGGTCCTGAGGTTTAGTTGTTGTTGTTAAGTGCTGTCGAGTAGGTTCCGACCCATAGCGACCCTGTATAGGGCTTCTGAGGAGCAGGTGGTGAGCTTGAACTGCCAACCTTGCAGTTCAAATGGCTTTGCAGTATGGCACATTAATCCATAGCTCCACACCAGGAGCCCTGAGGTCTACTGTTGTTGTTGTTGTTAAGTGCCTTAGAGTCGGTTCCGACCCATAGCGACCCTGTACAGGGTTTCCGAGGGTATAAATCCTTACGGGAGTAGAAAGCCTCATCTTTCTCCCGCGGAGCGGCTGGTAGTTTCGAACTGCTGACCTTATGGTTCGCAGCCCGATTCGTAACCACTACGCTACCAGAGCTCCTTCCTGAGGTCTACTAGCCAGAGCAATTTTCTTCTACCCCTGGGGGAGTTTCTTGGATGGACTATTGTGATGGGAAGTTGCTCATTAGCATTGGTGAGAAAGGCCCAGAGGTTTCTATCAAGAGCCATTAGACTATCCCCAGATAAGACTGAGGGTGTTTGTTTCATGTCCCATTAGCCCTACTAGGCTCATTGTCTATACCCTCAGTCAGAGTAGGAACCAAGCAGGGTGGGGAGGGTTCCCTGAGGCAGACCCAATTGTAAATGGTTAGGTCTACCTCAGGCACCGGGGTGTGGGGGTCCACATTGAGCTCCCCTGCCCTCCAGCACTTTCAGGCTTGCATTACCCAACTGCTGTTTCCCAGCTCTTGACTATACATAAACTTGCTCCCAGGAAGGAGTTTGAGATAAGCCATTTACACCTTAGTATGAATTGAAGTGTTCCCAAGGGCCCCTAGTTTCATTGTGGAACAAAATGCTTTGTTCTCTTTCCTGAAATCCCACTGAGAGTGTGTGCAGGTGGAGGGTGGGGGCAGGGAGGAACAGGGGAAATTTGGTCATAAAATAGAAAGGTGGTGAGGAGTTGTAATTCTGATGTCTGAGTCAACCTCATGCCCAGCCACACAAATCCTGAAGGCCAGGACTTCCCCTACCCTCTGAGTACAGTAATGTATGCATTTGCCTTATTTCTCATTAAGCAGACAGGAATGAAAAGCAAGAAGTTTTTCTATGTATCCTTAAACGGTAAGGATTGAGAATTTAATTTACAAATATGTTAAACTGGTAAAAAAAAATAAAACATGACACAGAACTCAGAATAGATGGACAGAGGTTGCAAACTTGCGTCCTAAAGATCCAACCCAGTCCAAATATGTGCTGTCTTTTATAGAGCTTTAAACAAATGTCAACGAGTTGCCAGTATTTTAATATGGGAAGTTTCCCCATATAAATCCATTATTTCCGGCTTCTGAAAAAAAATCCCACTTCCCACCCGGCAATGGTTGTCTGGAGCTCAGTCAGGACAGCCGACTTTGGAGGGTACATGCTGTTCTGTTTGCTTCTGAGCCTGCTTCCCTTTCTGGCGTAGCTTGCCTAGTCTCTGGAGGCATCTCAAACTTTCCATAAACAAATGAAAAGACAAAAGATACTCTAGGAGAACATGTTACTAACATGTTATCAACAAAATGTTAGTATCCAAAGTAGGACTCAATGTCTAGAGGACACTGAGCTTCTGTTAGGATGATGATATGATTTGGGAATGAATAAGATAATGTCTGCACAAAAGGATAAACCTAATGTCATTGAACTGGACATGTAAAGATTGTTGAAATGTTGAACATTTTGTTACTCTTTGAGTTGTTATTAATTGCTGTGAGGTAAGCTCTGACTCAGGGCAGTCTTCTATGTAACAGAATGAAACTTTCCTCAGTTCTGTGCCTTCTCCAAGATGCTTAATATATTTGAGTCCATTGTTGCAAATCTTAAGTATCTTCCAACCTCTACCAGTACTATATCCGACAGTGTTCTTTTCTAATCGCTAAGGTTTTCCTTGGCTGCTTTTTTTTCAAATGTTTTATTGTGAATTATGTGATACTTTACATGGGAGAACATTAGTTTTATATTCATCCTATCTTATATCATTTCATTGCCATGATTACAATCCCCTCCATGCATCATCAACCAACCAAGGGGTATATTCTACAAGACTGCACCCTGGTCATCAGCACACAGCCCCTCTCCCTCTCTGGGTCTCAAGTCCCCAGCTGCTCCATCTCTCCATGTCATTGTCTCTGCCTCCATCTCAGACATTACTGCTTCTCTGGGTAGGGTCGCGCGCTCTCTTCTCCCTTCATGGTCCCAGGGACCTCTGCTCCTAGACTGCAAAGTTAATCACTCCCCTCCTTGCTACAAAAATGTCTACCTTTACATTTCTAACCCTCACAATCAGTCCTGATAACAATTATTCACTATTGTACACAAGAGATCTATCCACATTTCCTTTCATCAGCTCTTGGCTGCTTTTTTTTATTATTATTAAATGTTTTATTCTGAATTGTGTGATAGTCTACATGGGAGAACATTAGTTTTACCTTTATTCCATCATCTATCATTTCATTGGCATATTTACCATCCCGTCCATGCATCCTCACCCAACCAAAGGCTGACCCTGTAAGCCTGCACACCCCCACCACAGTCCTCAGCCCTTTTCCATCTCCTGATCCCAAGTCCCCAGCCACACCATCTCTTTACATCTTCTTCTCTGCCTCCATCTCAGGCCTCACCGCTTCTCTGGGTAGGGTCCCGCTCTCCGCTTTTCTCCATTGATGGTCCTAGGGTCCTCCGCTCCTAGACTAAAAAGTTAATCACTC
>NW_006408580.1:12580296-12580879 GCF_000296735.1 Chrysochloris asiatica
GGATTTGTTTCCTCTTTTGAGCTACTGCATTTATAGGTGTAGGTCATGTTTATAGAATTGTATCAGATGATGCTTTTTTCCTCTTCTTTCTTCTTCAGGTTGAGCTCTGTTCATCCAGTCATTGAAGCCAGGTTAAGTGGGTATCATCTGCAAGTGTGGGTGTTCTTGCGTCTGTCCACCCTCTTTTTATCAGCTGGCCACCCCACTCTCCACTCTAGTCCTCTGTGGCTGTGTCATTGACTCTGAGCACATGAGTCCCCAGGTCTTGCCTCGCTGCTGGCCCATCAGATCTCCACCCGGATTCACAGTAGTTTGCTGAACGATGTAGAGCATAGCTAGTCACTTCATTGATTTTGTTTGGTTACTTCCCCTTCTGGGTGAGGTGCAGGGTTGCCAATCAAAGTGTATATTTCCCTTGTGTCTTAGTCTTGGAGGAGAATTTGCTCTGAGAGGACCGGACCACTTGCCTTGATGTCTCCTGGGCAAGCAACCTGCATGTTCTTGTGGTAACAGTCGGACTGCCCTTATTGTTTTGTATTTTTCCTGTACGTCCTTCTTTCAAGAAGTATCTTCTGGTTTTCTA
>NW_006408580.1:12583005-12586553 GCF_000296735.1 Chrysochloris asiatica
TTTTCTTTGTTTAAGTCCTTTTTTCCTCTGGTTATGTTTATTCCTAAGTATTTCATCCTTTGTGTGGCTATTGTAAATGGTATTGCTTTCCTAATGTCCTTTTCATTGCCATTGCTGTTGCTGTAGAGAAATCCAATTGATTTTTGTATGTTAATCTTTTGATGAGGTCTAATTGGTTTTTTACTGAGTCTTTGGGGTTTTCTATGTATAGGATCATATCATCTACAAATAGGGAGAGTTTTACTTCCTCTTTGCCAATTTGGATGCCTTTTATTTCTTTATCGTGCCGTATAGCTCTAGCTAAAAGTTCCAGCCCAATATTGAATAGGAACGGTGACAAAGGGCATCCTTGTCTGGTTCCTGTTCGCAGGGGGAAGGCTTTCAGTTTCTCTCCATTGAGTGTGATGCAGGCTCTTGATTTTGAATATATGCTTTTGATTATGTTGAGGAATGTCCCTTCAATTCCTACTTTGTTGAGTGTTTTTATCAGGAATGGATGTTGGATTTTGTCGAATGACTTTTCTGCATCAATCAATATGATCACATGGTTCTTTTCTTTTTTTGTATATATATGGTGGATGACATTGATCGTTTTTCTAATGTTCAGCCATCCTTACATCCCTTTTATGAAATCGACTTGGTCATGATGTATTATTTCTTTGCTGTGCTGTTGGATTCTGTTGGCTAGGATTTTGTGGAGGATTTTTGTGTCTGTGTTCATGAAGGATATTGGTCTGTAATGTTCTTTCTTAGTGATGTCCTTCCCTGATTTGGGTATGAGGCTTATGCTTGCTTCATAGAAAATATTAGGGAATTTTCCATCCTTTTCTATGTTCTGGAATAATTTGAGTAGAATTGGTGACAGTTCTTCTCTGAATGTTTGGTAGAACTCTGCTGTAAAGCCATCTGAGCCTGGGCTCTTGTTGGTCAGGAGTTTTTTGATGACCTGGTCAATTTCTTCTTTTGTTATTATGGGCTTGTTCAAATTTTCTACTTCAGTCCGAGTAAGTTTAGGTAGGTCGTGTCTTTCTAGAAATGTATCCATCTCATCCAAATTTTCAAATTTGTTTGAGTACAGCTCTTCGTAGTATTCTGTTATTATTATTATTTTTTTTATTTTGTTTGGTTCTGTTGTGACTTCCCCTGTGTGGTTTCTAATGCGAATTATTTGTGCCCTCTCCCTCTTTTCTTTAGTTAGTTTTGCCAATGGTTTGTCAATTTTATTGATCTTTTCAAAGAACCAGCTTCTTGTCTTGTTGATTCTTTCTATAGTTTTTTGGTTTTCCATCTCATTTATTTCTGCTCTTATGTTTATTATTTCCCTTCTTTTGGTGACTGTAGGTTCCCTCTGCTGGTCTGCTTCTAATTGTTGAAGATGCTGTGTTAATGTGTTGATTTTGGCTCTTTCCTCTTTTTGGATGTGTGCATTTATCGCAATAAATTGTCATCTCAGGACTGCTTTTGCCGTGTCCCAAAGACTTTGATATTTTGTGTTTTCATACTCGTTTATTTCAGAAACTTTGTGAATTCACGTTTAATTTCTTCTTTTACCCAGTTGCTTTTCAGCAGGGTGTTGTTCAGTTTCCATGTCTTCGATTTTATTGATTTAGTTTTCTTATTGTTGATTTCTAGTTTTATGGCATTGTGGTCTGAGAAGATGCTCTGTAGAATTTTGATGGTTGTGAATTTATGGAGGCTTGCTTTGTGACCTAACTCATGGTCAATTCTGGAAAATGTTCCATGAGCACTGGAGAAGAATGTGTATTTTGCTGTTGTTGGATAGAATGTTCTGTATACATCTATGAGGTCAAGTTGGTTGATTGTGTTGTTAAGTTCCTCTGTAGCATTGTCGAGTTTCTTTCTGGTTGTTCTATCCATTTTCGAGAGTGGTGTGTTGAAATCTTCCACTATAATTGTGGATTTATCTATTTGCTTTTTCAATTCCATTAAGGTTTGCTTCATGTATCTTGGTGCTCTTTCATTGGGAGTGTATATGTTTTTTATAATTATGTCATTTTGCTCTATTGACCCTTTGATCATGAAATAGTGCCCTTCTTTGTCGCTTATGCTGGTTCTCTTATGAGTAAAAGAAATTCACATGGCCAAAACACATGAAAGATACTCAATTTACTGGAGACTAAGAAAATGAAAAAGGAGCTCTGATAGCATAGTGGTTATGAATCGGGCTGCGAACCTTAAGGTCAGCAGTTCAAAACTACCAGCTGCTGTGCGGGAGAAAGATGACGCTTTCTGCTCCCGTAAAGATTTATAGCCTAGGAAACCCTGTACAGGGTCGCTATGGGTTGGAACCGACTCGACTGCACTTAACAATAATAACAAAAGAAAATGAAAAGCGTAGTGGTTACGAATCGGGCTGCTTACCTCAAGTTTGGCAGTTCAAAACTACCAGATGTTCCGGGGAAGAAAGATGAGGATTTCTGCTTCCATAGAGATTTGCAGCCTTGGAAACCCTGTGCAGAGTCCTATGAGTCGGAACCAACTCCATGGTATTTAACAACAACAAAGAAAATGAAAATGAGGAAATACCTTTTTGTTAAGTCCATCAAGTTGACAAAAAAAAAAAAAAACAACAAAAAAAAAACCCCACAAAAACTCCCAAAACATTATAATATCTATTGTAAGTTTGTAGGGAGAAGAGAACTTGCATGTGTAAATTGTTATAACCTTTTTGGAGGGCAATTTGGCAGTTTCTGTCATTATTTTTTAAATACTTATACCTTTAAAGAGGAGTTTCTGTGTGGCACAAATAGTTGAGTGCTCAACTGTCAACCAAAAGGTTAGCTGTTCAAACCCACCCAGAGTCCTCTCAAAAGATAACCCTGGCAATCTGTTTCCTGAAAAACATATGGAGCGGTTCTATTTTGCATACATGGGGTCATGGTGATTTGGAATCAACTCAATGGCAATTAAAAGCAACAGCCTTTAAAAAAAATTGTACACAGCATATATACAAGAGGAGCTTTAAAAAGTTTGTGGGAAATGAAATGAAAATAGAACAGAATTTTTCCATGAACTTTTTTAAGTCTCCTCGTTTAGAAAAGTACATAAAGTATCAGTGTGCAGCTCAGCGAATTTTCAGAAATCAAACACACCCATTACACAGATGAAGAAAGAAAATCATCAGTATTCCTCCTGCCCCTTCCCAGTCAGTCAATTCCCTCAGAAGAAATCACTATCCTAACTTTTTTTAACAGGATGTGTCTGGTTTTGAACGTTGTATAAATGTAATTATATAGAATATAGTCCCTGATGCCTGGCTTCTTTCACTGGCTGTTATATTTTGAAAATTCATCTATGTTACTCTGTGAAGCCGATCTTTGACTTGCGTTGTATGAACAGACCAGTTTGTTATCCCATTGCATTTTGAAGAACATTTGGGTTGTTTCCAGTTTGGGGCTCAGTTTTCTAGTATTGTTATCATAGAATACCACAAAATGGGTGATTTTAAGGAACAGAAATTTTTTTTTCTCCAAGTTCTGGGAGCCAGAAGTCCAAATTCAATATGTTGGCCGGGCTATGCTCTGTCT
>NW_006408580.1:12586653-12620560 GCF_000296735.1 Chrysochloris asiatica
TCTCTCTCTCTCTCTCTCTCTCTCTCTCTCTCTCTCTCTCTCTCTCTTGGCTCTAGGGAAAGCTCTGTCCTAGTTTTTCAGCTTCTGGTAGCGCTGGATGTTTCTTGGCAAACTTTGGTTGGTAGATGGATCCTTGCATGCAGTCTCCCCTCTGTGTGTTACTCTCTTACTTATCTGTTCTCCTACTGAGAAGCTTCAGGATTATAACCCATCTTACTCCAATATGAACTCATTTATTTTATAGAGAACATGTACAGGAAAAACCCGATTTGCCAACCCTATTCACATTCACAAATACCCGGGGTTAGAGCTGCAATTTATCTCTCTGAGGGAAACAATCCACACTAACAGGGGCTATTACAGAATGCTTGCTACAAGCATTCTTGTACATGTCTTTTGGCATACATAAAAACTCATTCTGTTGTGCATATACCTTTTGACTCAAGACTTTCACTCTACAACTAACAGAAATACTTGCACAGTATGTGTCCAAGGACAGTTAGTGTAGCACTGCTTGTAATATTACAAAATATTAGGAGCTAGACTCCAGGCTTTCTGGAACCAAGGGGAATCGATGAACTCCTAAAACTATTACGATGAGATCATCTTTAAATCTTAAACCAAAACTCTCTCCCAAAGTCTTTGTAAAAACAAACCGGAGTTTAGCTTGAGGATCGCTTTGTTAAAGAACTGTCTATCTGGGATGGAACTGTCAACAGTCACTGAAAATATTAGACAGGAACCTTAGGTGACAGTGAGTTTATGCTAATGTGGGAATGGCATGGAGCAAAATGGCAGAGTGTGGTTCAAATTAAAAGCAAAGAGCTTTTATTGAGAGGTAGAGAAAGGCCATTTGCAAATTGAGAATAATAAAGACCAGAGGATTCTGAAATAACAGATCCAAGGAAGCCATGGTTCAGAGAGTTTATATAAGGAAATGTAAGGAACCTCATTATGACTTCAGTGATTGGTTGACATCTAGGTAGTAGTTACAAGAAATTTTAGAAGAATTCAGTGATGGGTTGATATTTAGGTAAATGGTTATAAAATTGGATGTGGGTACATCTGATTGGTAGATTACATTTGTTTCTAAAGTGTTTTTTATTTTTTTATTTTAAGTTACTATGTAGTCATTAAGGAGCTCTGGTGTAAGGTAGTGGTTACAAGTCGCGCTGCTAATCTTACAGTCAGCAGTTTGAAACTACCAGTCGTTCTGCGGGAGAAAGATGAGGCTCTCTCTGCTCTGGTAAAGATTTGCAGCCTCCGAAACCCTCTGCAGGGTCTTTAGGAGTCCGAACCGGCTCCACAGCACTTAACAACAATGTAGTCATTAAATTGGGTACATCATTATGTGACTGAAGAATTGTTGAATTTACTTTGAGTAAGCATCTGTTCTGAGAATTGTTTTGGCCCTGGCTTTTGGACCTGGTAAGTTAAACTCTTGTTGTGATTGTTGTTGTTAAGCGCCATTGAGTCCGTTCTGACTCATAGCGACCCTGTATGGGTTTCTTTGCGAGAGCGGAAAATCTCATCTTAAATAAGTAAAATTACATTGTTCCCTGAAATTGTTTACCAAGTAATTGTCTCAGGGTACAGCGGAGAAGTTACAGGAACAGCAGGCCACATTCCTGATACAGAGGTTACTTTTGTTTCAAAATGGAGTTTTAGCCTCAGAAATTAGCAGAGCCATCATCTTATGTTGTTGTTATGTGCTGTGGCGTCCGTTGCCAACTCATAGTGACCTTGTACAGGGTTTCCGAGGCTGGTAGTTTCGAACTGCTGACCTTGAGATTAGTAGCCTGATTCATAACCAAGGGAGTCCTAAATTAACTTGAGGAACTCTCTCTCAGGAGAAACAATGCAGAAAAAGTGGGTGAGAATGGTTATAAAACTCAAAGAATGTCATCAAAGTCATTGAATTGCACATGTGAAAAATGATCGAGTTGGTATGGCCCTGTGGGGTAATGCTTCAGACTGCAAAGTCAGTTTGAACTGCAAGGTCAGTGGTTCATGCCCACCAGCTGCTCCTTGGAAGCCCTATACAGGGTCGCTATGGGTTGGAATCGACTTGACAGCACTTAACAACAACAACATTCTCAACAACAAAAGAAGATTACCTGGAAATTTGACTTTCCTATTTCAATTTTCTGAAAATGTATAGGATCCACCCTCTCAAATCTATATTACTAATCCAAATACTGAATGTGTTTTTGTGAACTATTCCACCCAATTGTTTTTTTATTTCATTTTATTTTTAGATTCTGAAAAATGGTATGCAATAAAAAATATATGTATAGTAGGGGCAACTTCCATATTCATCAATGGTAATATGACTAAAAAGATTTAATGTTTCATCCTGAATGTATAGGACTTGTATATAAGGACTTGTATATAAGGTTGTTCATACATCATAAAATGAAAACAAAAAAAATCTTGGAAAAAATAGATATGAGTCCATGTTTAAAGCAAAAGACAAAACAAAAATTTCACGTGGATTTATCTGTGCATTAAAATATTTAGAAGGACTTTTTTCATGTTAATTAAGGAAGGGGAATGCAATGGGGATGGAATAGTGATGGAATTTTACATACAAGTATATGAGAGGGGTTTAAAAGTTCATGGGGAATGGAATTAAAAGATAATGGGCAGGGCTCTGGGATACAGAGATTGAGACACGGTTGGAATGGGGAAAAGGGGGGAATAATGTTAAGATGTTTGGCTGTCTTTTGAATCTTGGTTTTCCTTGCATTATAATATAAAATAGACACTGGAGCAGGAGAGAAAGGAATAGTCAGAAACATCACCATAGAAAGCTTGTAAGTCCGTCTTCTGCCTATAACTGATTGGAACACCTAAAATGGGGCTACAACGTGCCCAGTGAAGAAGACTCCCTGCAGAGCCTCTGCATTACATAAGACTATAGGTAGAAGCCTGAACCATATCCAGATCTCCAGAGATGGGAAATTTCCACTTGAAAGGACAAGCAGACCAGCCTGGAACAGAAACTTCTTGAAAGAAAGACCTACAGGAAAAATACAAAACAATAGAGGCAGATGGACTGTTACTACAAGAACAAACAAGTTGCTTGCCCAGGAAACATCAAGGCAAGTGATCGAGTCCCTTCAGTGCAAACCCCCTTCCAAGACTAGGGCTCAATGGGAATACACACTCTGATTGGTGACCACACTCGTCACAGATAAGGGGAAGTGAGGGAAAAACAACAATGAAGTGGCTGGCGAGCTAAGCCCTATAATATGGAGAGTGAAGCATTCAGCTGATAAAAAGAGAGGGCATATGCACAAGAACACCCACACTTGCAGATAATACCTACTTGACCTGGCTTCAATGACTGGATGATCAGAGCTCAACCAGAAGAAGGAAGAAGAGGAAAAAAAGAGTAATCTGATGCAATTTGATGAACTTGACCTAAACCTATGGAAGCAGTAGCTCAAAAGAGGGAACAAATTCTTACAGCAAGAGTCATTCCCACCCCCTCCACACACAGAGTAGACAGGGATGGGCAACTTGGACATTGGCTACCCAAAATGGGGTGGGCGGGGGTAGGGCTACAAAGGCAAGAAGTGACTGACTTACAAGCTTTCAAGAGGGAACCTAGAGACAGGGGGCCTGGAGGAAGGCAGAATCTCCAGTGAGTAGCATCCAATCTGCCTAGGTGGAGTTGATGAAATGAAATTCAGTGGGTCTCTTGTGATACAATAGTGAATAATTGTTATCAGGACTGATTATGAAGGTTGGAAATGTAAAGGTAGACATTTTATAGCAAGGAAGGAAGTGATTAACTTTTCAGTCTAGGAGCAGAGGTCCCTAGGACCATCAATGGAGAAGAGCCGAGAGCGGGACCCCACCCAGAGAAACAGTGATGCCTGAGATGGAGGCAGAGGCAAAGATGTGGAGTGATGGAGCAGCTGGGGGCTTTAGATCCAGAGAGGGAGAGTGACTGTGTGCTGAAGACTGGGGGAGAGGGGAATACTGTAGGGGGCAGGCTTGCAATGTGTACCCTTTGGTTGGGTGATGATGCATGGAGGGGATTGTAACCATGGCAATGATACAATGTATGATAGAATGAATGTAAAACTAATGTTCTCCCATGTAAACTATCATATAATTCACAATAAAACACTAAAAAAAAGATAATGAGACTTATTAGCGCACATTTTGAAGCCCTTTCATATTTGATATATCTCAAATCCATCAACTTTTCTCCAACTCATTGTCATCACTCTGTTGTTGTTGTTATGTGCCATGGAGTCGGTTCTGACCCATAGCGACCCTGTACAAGGTTTCTGAGGCTGTAAATGTTTATGGGAGCAGAAAGCCTCATCTTTCTCCCGCGGAACAGCTGATGGTTTCAAACTGGTGACCCTGAGGTTTGCATCCCAATTCATAACCACTATGCTACCAGAGCTCCTTGCTCTATATCATACTTAATGTTATGTGTCATCTTGGGTTGGCTGATTCTCGATGGTTTGGGAAACATTGGATTGGTTGTTCTTCCATAATATAATATAATAGAATGTAATCACTTTCCATCCATGATGTGATTTAATCAGCCAATTAGTTTCCTTAGTGGTGTGGCCTACCTCCAGTCTGGCAAAGCACCCTCTCTTTTTTGCTCCCATTCTCTCCCCCTGAACTCTTTTCATCACCTGCCCTCCGGTTCTTGGGACATAAATCTTCAGAAGTCTCCAGAACCCTGCAAGCTGAGTGGGTTCAAACCCTCCATTTTTTAATTAGCAGGCGAGCACTTAATTGTTTGACCACCAGGGCTCCTTGTATACAAGTATATTTACCACACACATGCAAAAATGTTATAAAATAGTGTTTTAAAGTTAAAACATTCTTAACAAGTGAATATTGGTGTGCACAATATCTCGTGTTACCCACAAAGCAGGCAACTGGCAGATGTCAAGGACTGGCCCTACCCATTCCTTGTCTACACAGGCAAAGGCTGTCAGTGCAGTATTCTGAGGGGAAGCAGAACCGTTCAACAGAACAGGAAGATAGGAGGCCTAGAAGAATCATCTGACACTATCTATGGCCTACCCTCCTCCCTAGCCCCCCTGAGGGGTTGTCATAAGACAGGTTCTCCTCTCCTCCTGGGTTCTGATGAGGTCTGAGGCTTTCTGCTACCCTTGTCTCAGCATCCAACTGTGTTCTATAAAATTGCCTCGCCACAGTCTAGAATCAGCCTCTCAGCAATGGGGTAGCCTATAGTTCACATTGAAATCATCCCATCCCTTTGGTTTTGCTGTCATTCTTTTTGGTGGGGGACAAGGCCCCAGTGGCACCTTTAGCTAATCTTCCTTTCATTGTTTATGTGAGTAATAAACTGTCTAAATCTAAAAGTGGTTAGTGACATCAGTACTGAACAAATCAGTCAGACCTTGGCCTTGGCCTTGGCCTTGCCTTGTCTTACGTGTGCTTGATAAGAGACAGTGGAATGTGTTGCAAAAGCACAAACAAAAAGCCTTTGCTGAAAGAAGTAGGAGACCAGGGGCCATCCATGCAGGATGGCCCCCAATTGGTGCTGTTTTCCTCCCCACATCTAGCACTCAGTATTATTATGCTGGTGTTACACCATCTCCCCAACTCCAGCCTTTGGGCCCCCTGGATTTTGAACTTGCTTGTCATTTTCGAAGTGAATTAACCAAAGAGAAAGCACAACTGTACATACTGTATATGTGTGTGTATATTGGAATACTTAGAAGAACTTTTGTCATATGCACTGACAGTATTGATGATTCTCGAGGAATGTGGCATGGAGTGAGTGTGGAACGGGCCTGGGAAGGGATTTGCACATTTTCTACATATTTTAAACAACAACCTCAGAGGAGGGAAGGCTGACTTCGAAGGGGCAAAGGTGATTCCACCCCCAGTGAACATCTTGTACACAAATCATTACTCTCAACTCCTTCCCCATCCCAAAACAAAGTTTAGTTCAAGAGTTGAGAGGCTTTACTTCCTTGAGATGGAATTTAAGAGACACTGATTCCCTTGCTAATGAGAGAGGAAATTACCCATCCTACCTATTTCCTGGAGAGAGCCCCCACCTGACAAGTGCAGTGTCACCTGGGTAGTGGGCAGACTGCATGCAGTTGGTTTCTCCTTTCTTCTCTATTTTGTCCACAACCTGGGTGAAAGGACACCTGGGGCAAAACCTGAGGATGACCCAACATGCATCCTTGAACACTGTCACCTCCCCTCCCCCTTCATGTCTCTAACTTCCATAGTTGGACCTTCCACACACCCCTCCTTCCTCATAACTGTTGCAGCATTTATTCATTCCATATGTGTCTTTTGACATGCCTGACTTAGCGTTTAATATTATTAGCTGACTTTTTATGTGTGTATCTTCTCTCCTCAACTAGACAGTAACTTCCTGGAAGGTAAGGACTGATCCCTTGTCTCCTTTGGATCTTTTCAGCTCTTGCCTCAGTGTCTGGTGTCTAGCAAAGGGTAAAGCATGTTTGTTGAATGTTGGTTACATGGACACACCCAGTTATGTGGGAGTTGAAAAGATATATGCAGAGCTGACATTTTTTTAAATTCAGTGAGACAAAACCAACCAGCTGCCATTGCACAGATTCCGACTCACAGTGACCCATGTGTGTGAGAGTAGAACCTTGTTCCATAACGTTTTCAGTGGCTGATTTTTCAAATGTGGATCTCCAAGCCGGTCAGAAGCACCTCTGGGTGGACTTGAACCTCTAACCTTTCTTTTAGCAGCCGTGCATGCTAAAATCAACTTTTTGCACCACCAGGGACAACTGATACTCATCATAAAAGTGCCTGACCAAAAGGCAATGAGGTCACACAGCATTCCTGGTGGCTATTTTGTTTCAATAAAGGACCAGTGCAGAGAGACATATATCGCTGCCCTCTGTGAACTTCCAGGGCCTTGATGCCCCTCCCAACTCATAGTGCAACCACAAAAATAGATTTAAAATTCTCTTCTGTGTTTCCCATGTATCTAGTCTTTACAATATTAGGCTTCAGTGCTTGTAGCAAAAAAGGAAAAAGCAGCACCAACTAATATTCTTTTGTTGGCATTCAGGGCTCCTAACCCAGGGTGAAAATGTGCAGAAAGGAAAGGCGAATTAATGCCTTTGGCTGGTGGCCTTGACACTGGATTTTGAATAGGATCTTTCCTCTATCACCAGCTCCCAGGTGAGCTCGTTTCTCAGCTTCACACTGCTCTGGCTGCTCCCTATTTCATTTATCATACTTTCTCTCTGATGCCAGCTTCTGATTAGAGGCTAGGAAATAGGTCCTGGGAGAGAACTAATTACTTAAGTGGGGGACAGAGAGGCCAAGGACTGGCTTGGAAACGGTCTCCATGGATTGCATGTGTTAGTCTTGCAGACCATGGTGACCAGCAACGTCTTAGGTTGGGTTCCCTGGAGCAGAGCCCACAACAGGGATTCTTGTGCAAGCACATTATTGAGGGGCGGGGGAGGGCTCCCAGGAGAGAAAGGTGAGAGTGTGAGGGGGGCAGAGGAGGTCAAGGGAAGAAACCAAGCCAAGCTGTGAGTTCCACTGAAGTCTGGCCTCAGCTTGATCCTACAGGGACTGAGCGTGGGATTTGGAAACATGGAATCATTCATCCCTGTGCTTGATTCAAGGGGGCCAGGCCTGGATACTCCACATCAGGCCACCCCCCATCAAGGGCAGGGAAACACATGAGCTCCACTTTGTCTCTGGGAGAAGCGGTTCCTACAGGTAGAGAACAAGTCTCCCGAAAAGGGTGAGGCCAGGGGGCCATACTAGCCACAGCTGGGATGGCTGTGCCTGTCAATGCAAGGAACCAGGGTGGACCCCCTAACAGCGTTCCTGAAGGGCTGACCTCTAAAACAACTGCAGGAAAGGAAGAGGACAGACACAAGACAGAGTTTCTGGCGGTGGCTAGATGCTCTGCAGCTCTTGCCAGCTGCCGGGTGCTGGGGTGGATGGGCAGGGAATGGTCTCAACACAAATGATTCGTTTTAGGCAGGTACAAGCAGGATGTTTGGGCAAGTGTCTTCAGATGGGTATTCCACCAATGTCTATTGTTGTTAGGTGCTGTCAGGTCAGTTCCAAGGAGCTCTGGTAGCGTAGTGGTTACAAATCGGGCTGCGAACTGCAAGGTCAGCAGTTCAAAACTGCCAGCTGTTCCACGGGAGAAAGATGAGGCGTTCTGCTCCCGTAAAGATTTACAGCCTCGGAAACCCTGTACAGGGTTGCTATGAGTCGGAACTGACTCCACGGCACACAGCCAGCCAGCCAGCCTACGTACAACAGAAGGAAACACTGCGTGGCCCTGTGTTGTCCTCACAACTGTTGTTTTGTTTGAATCCATTGTTGCAGCTCATTGTGTCAATCCATCTCATTGAGAGTCTTCTTCTTTTTTGCAGACCCTCTACTTTGGCCTTCGCTGACCCACTATACCCTTCTCCCTGGACTCCTGGGTTAATGAGCCAGACTGAAAAGCCATTTTTGAACTGCAAGGTCAACAGTTCAAGCTCACCAACTGCTCCTCGGAAACCCCATACAGGGTCGCTATGACTCAGAACTGACTCGATGGCACTTAACAACAAAAACATGACCTTCTCCAGGAACTGGTCCCTCCCGATAACATGTCCAAAGTCTGACCTTCAGAAAAGGCCCAAACTGAGACAGTCACTGAGAACCAAGATCTATGACCTTGCTGTCAACCACTGGCCTCAGAGACCTAGGGGGCTCCCTAGAAAACTCCAAGGGTAGGTGAGCTCTCTAAGAACAGAAGCAACGTGAACAGACCTTGCTCTGCTAGGAGCTCTTTTACTCCCTTCCTGTCCATTAACCTCATGGAATCCTCACAAGCATGGGATGAGTGAGGTGGTATCATTTACCATCCCCATTTTACAGAGGGAGAGACTGGACCCAGAAAGGTTAAACTCATTTGCTCAAGCCACAATTAGAACCCAGGGAATCTGACTCAGGCAGGCTACACCTCAACCCTCTACTGCCCTTTCATGTCCCTCTCACTGGGGTAGACAGGTATTACAAGACCACCTCAGATGCCTGTTCTTTTTGAAATAAGTTTTTATTGTGAATTGAGTGATAGTTTACATGGAAGAGCATCGGTTTGACATTCATCATTTCATTGCAATGATTATGGTCCTCAGATGCCTTTTTGAAAAAACAAAAAACAAACCCACTGCCATCAAGTTGCTTCCAACTCATAGCAACCCTATCCAGGATTTCTGAGACCACAATTTTTTTTAAAGTTTTTATTGTTAATTGGGTGATAGTTTACATGGGGGAACCTCAGTTTTACACTCATTGTTTCAGTGCAATGATTACAATCTCCTCTGAGCATCATCATTCAAGAGTATTTGCTTTTATTCCCTCTGTGTTTTTTTTTTTTGTTGTTGTTGTTGTTGTTGTTTTTTGGGGGGATGTACTCAGAAACTCTCTGGAATATATAATCATGTAAACAACCAAAAGGCACATTCTGCAAGCCTGCCTCCTGGCCGCCAGCACACAGCCTTTCTCTTTCCATGAGTCTAGGATCCTCAGCTGATCTATCTCTCCATGTCCTCATCTCTACCTCCATCTCTGGTGTCACTGCTTCCCTGAAGAGGGTCCCACATTCCACTGATGCTCTTCTCCCTTGATAGTCCTAGGGTTCTCTGCTCCTGGACTGTAAGATTAACTACTCCCCTCTTTTTGTTACAAAACTTCTACCTTTACAGTTGTGACCATCACAATTAGTCATGATAACAATTACTCACTACTGAATCTTAAGAATCTTATGCCCATCTCCTTTCACCAGATCCATCTAGACAAAATGGAAATTATTTAGTGGGGCTTCTACCTTCCCCCACACCCTCTGAAACTAAACTCCCTCTTGAAAACTTGTAAGCCAGTCACTTTGTGCCTTTATAGCCCCTCCCATTTTAGATAGCCAATGTCTAAGTTGCCCGTCCCTATCAACCCTGTGTACAGAGGGGATAGATTGATTTTGGATGTGAAGACTCCTTCCCTCTCAGTTGGTATTTTGAGCTACTACATCCATAAGTATAGGTCAAGTTCATCAAATTGTAGCAATTTACACTTGCTTCCTTTATCAAAAAGAGACTGCAAATTTTTAAGGAAGTAGGTTAGCAGCCCAATGCCTAACCCACAGTGCCACCAGGGCTCCTTTCAAATGCCTTAACCCACTTGCATCGAGCTGATTCCAACTCATAGCAACTCTATGTAGGATTTCTGAGGCTGTAATTTTTTAATGGAGCAGAAAGCCTCTTCTTTCTCCTGTAGAGCATCTGATAGATCCAAACTGCTGACTTTGTGGTTAGCAGCTCCACACGTAACCCACTACGCTACCAAGGCTCCTTTTGAATGCCTTTGTTGTTGTTGTGAAGTGCCTTCGAGTTGATTCCGACCCATAGCAACTCTGTATAGGGTTTCCAAGGAGCAGCTGGTGAGCTTTAACCACTGACTTTGCAGTTCAAATGACTTTGCATTCTGAGGTATTAGCCCACACCACCACACCAGGACTGCTGAATGCCTTTAGAGGGATATTTTTATAAACCTGGGTATAAATCAGAATCACTTAAAAGGTGATTGTTTTAAAATACAGACTCCTGTGCCTATGCTGTTGTTCGGTGACTTTGTGTCGGTTCTGACTCATAGCGACCCTGTATAGGGTTTCCAAAGGCGCTTTGGTAACCTAGTACATTAAGAACTGAGTTGCTAACCACAAGGTCAGCAGTTCTAATCTACCAGCCGCTCCGCCAGAGAAAGATGAGGCTTTCTGTTCCCATAAAGATTAACAACCTCGGAAACCCTATAAGGGTCACTATGAGTGGGAACCAAATTCACAGCACATAACCACCACCACCATAGGGTTTCCAAGGAGCAGTTGGTGGGTTTGAAATCCTGACCTTGTGGTTCAAAGTCCCGTGCTGATCCTACATCGCCACACCAAGAGTCTGTCTATGCCTGTCTTGAACTGACTGAATCAGATCCTGGGTTGGAGGGGGCAGCTGGAAATCTACATCTTCACCAAGCTTCACAGGTGTTCTGATTCAGGCAGTCTGCCACTCAGATCCTCCGCCCCACCTCCACTACCAGTGACTCAGATGAAAGAGTAAAGACTGAGACCTGGCATGCTTGGGTTCAAGTCTTTGCTCTTCCACTCTGGTGTGACCTGGGAAAAGTTTATTAACTTCTTTTAGCTTGGATTAGCTCTGGTAGCGTAGTGGTTACGAATCGGGTTGCGAATCTTAAGGTCAGCAGTTCGAAACTACCAGCTGCTCTGTGGGAGAAAGATGAGGCTTTCTGCTCCCGTAAAGATTTACAGCCTCGGAAACCCTGTTCAGGGTCGCTATGGGTCAGAACCGACTTGATGGCACTTAACAACAACAACAACAATTAAAATAGAAATAAAGAAAGAAATAATACTACTACATCTTAAGAGTGTTTTGAGATGTAAACTGTTAATTACTGTAATATGTCATCTTACTATTTTCATGTCTACTTACTTCGTCGTCATCGTTAAGTGCCGTCGAATCAATTCCGATCCATAGCGACCCTGTATAGGGTTTCCAAGGAGCAGCTGGTGAGCTTGAACCACCGATCTTGCAGTTCAAATGACTTTGCAGTCTGACGCGCCACACCAGGACTCCTGTGTATACTTAGAATCTATATCTGTATATATTTGATATACATATGTAAATATTAGGCAAACGCCTGGTATACCTAACTGTTAACAGTGTTTGTCTCTAGGGAGAAAAGTGGGGTGGTGGGGCACAGAGGAGGCAGGAGGGGCTTTCCCTTTTTACTCGATGTATTTAATTTGAATTGTTTTTAAAAGAACATATGGAAATCTCCCATACGTAAAATTATTTCATCAAAACCAAAAAGATTAAATAGAAGTGATGCAGGCAGTTTGCAATTGGATGCTAAACCAAAGGTTGGTGGTTCGAACCCACCCAGCAGCATCACAAGCTTCTGTAAAGATTACAGCCAAGAAACCCTTGCAGATCACATTTCTGCTCTGTAACACATAGCATACGGGGCTGCCATGAGTCGGATTCGACTCAGAGGTAATGGGTTTGAGTTGTTTTTAAAAAGACGACCCACAATCTGATGGTCACTCAATAATAGCTGTTGGTGTGATTAGCATCCTTAACAAACATTTGTTGAGTGATTACTGAGTGGTTGTTAGGTGCCCCTCCACCCTCCCCCCCTCCGTTGCATATGTGTAACAGAACAGAAGCTTGCCCAGTCCTGAGCCATCCTCCCAATAGTAGGTATATATGAGCCCATTATTGTTGCCACTGTGTCAATCCGTCTCATTGAGGGTCTCCTTCTTTTTTGCTGACCCTCTACTTAACCAAGCATGATGTCCTTCTCCAGGGATGGGCCACTCCAGAGAACATGTTCAAAGTAAACGAGACAAAGCCTTACCACCCTTACGTTTAAGGAGCATTGTGGCGGTACTTCTTCCAAGACAGATTTGTTCATTCTCCCAGTAGCCCATGGTATATCCACTATTCTTCACCAACACCATCATTCAAAAGCATCACTCTTTCTTCAGTCCTTCCTTATTCATTGTCTTATGATGTACGAGTCATCATATTTAGGTTCCACTGGGAGGCAGAGCAGTACAAGACCCTGCTCTTACATGTACAAAAATAAAACGGCCCCAAACACGCAATGAGAGTGTTTACTTTGGGTCCAATGAGTGCTATAGAAATTAAGGATCCTAAGGAGTTGCAATGAGGGAGAGATCATTTCCAGCTGGCCTCCAGGAGAGGAGGTGCGACTTGAGCAAAGCATTGCGGAAAGGGGAAGATTTCAGTAGGCAGAGAAAAGAAGAAAGCACATTCCACTGGCAGAAAATAGCTTGGTTCAAAGGGCAAAGGGACTTGCCAGGCATACTTGGAAAATGCTGAGTGGACATTCTCCTGAGTACAGCAGTCTGCGAGACACAAGAATGCTGGACCTGAAGGCGGCAGAGTGGAGCCTGCTGGTGCCAGCTGCCCCTCCCTCAACCGAAATAGACCAGGCTGAGACCAAGATCGCCTTTCTTCATTTCTTGATCCTTGTGGACTGAGCCTAGAATACAAAACCAAGTGCCCACTGGGAGGAGAAAGTCCATTCAGTCCACTAACTGCTGAGTCTCGCGTATGCAAGGGCATGCGGGTGCAGAATGGAGGGCACATGGTGACATGTGTGTGGGCACAGTAGGCGGGCACGTACTCCGTGGGTTAAGTGTAGTGTGCCAGGGGACTGCTGTGTGAGCATGCACGTTGTAACGGTGGGCAGGAGTTCTGGCGTTTGTGTGCTGTGATATATCAGGTTGAGTTATAAGTGCTTTGTGTGCTGACCACATTCCAGAGGGCTAATCTTTCAGAGCGATTAAGAAGGGGGCAGAGGGAAACCAGCAGCCGGCAAAGTATCTATCTATCCACAGAGCACGCCATCTGCCTTTCGCGGTCAGAAAGATGCCACAGGAGAGTAGGGGGTGGCCCCAGGAGGAATGTGAGGCCAGTGCACCAGCAGGACCTTGTAGTGGTTAGGAACACAGCTGGAGAAACTGACATTCCCAACAGCACCCTCATTTTTCCTTCATCAGCAAAGAACCATGCATTTGGTGGCCTAAAAAAACACGCCAAAATCCTTAAAGATCTGGTGTGTGTATATAGACAGTGTGTACACAGAGAGCTGAAGATAAACACTTTTTTAAAAAGTTAAAGCTTGATTAGCCGAACACCACGAAGCCCTGAGAAGTTGAGTTTAAGAAAAATTTGGATAATTGGAACAGCATATAATCTCAAGAATGTTAAATATACATGTCAGCTGAGCACACAGGGTTTATGGCAAGCTCTGATTAAAACGAAGTTTCTGATAATCAAAGTTTTAATGGCAAGGGCTCATTTGAATTTCTTCTGTCAAAAAGGGAGATTAGATATCGTGTGCACAGAATATCTTGTGATAGTTTCCATTCTCCCCAACCCCAGTGGGTGACATAAATGCTTTTTTTAATATATTTGTTTCGTTAGGAAAATATTCTCTCCTTTTCTCTGCCCCAGAACTCATCCAAACAGGACCGGCCACAGATATGTTTATCAGATGGCTGCACAAAGGCAAGAAAAGGAAAAGTCTGCCTATCGTCTCAGTAATTTCAAAAGCTAAGCCATCCCAGGCACACCAGAAGCCTAAAGCAGCCAAGACATAGGTCAAGTTTATAAACTTCCATAATTGTTTACTGCAAGGACGGCAATTATCCAATCTCCCTGCCCTCCTGGGTCTTAGATCAGAATATTTCCACCAAAAGAAAATCTGTGTTTGACTCCAGTTCATCAGTCGTCATTCCAGATGTCTGTAATATTCCAACACTAAGGGTGGGGGGTGGAAGAAAAGGAAGCTGCCGAGAATTCCATTCCCGTCTCCTTGCAGTCCAGGGTCATGTGTCCAGTGTTGTATGTTATTCCTCTTCCTTTTCTTCCTCAGGGTCAGGTGTTGTAGTGGACCTGTCACTATATTCAGGGGAGATGGCCCCCAACAGCCACAGACAATCTTTTCTGTTCACCTCTGGAAGTCTGACACGTCACATCAGAGACATTGTTTCTTAATGAAATGGTTCGAGTGTACCTCATTTACGTCAGGCTAGAAAATGCTGACCGAGCACAAAGGCTACATGTTTCTGCAATTGCAGGAAGCACATGTGGGCCACATCACTCAGGAATGAATCAGAGCTGCGTCGCAGGGCAGCCTGCTAAGAGAATTGCCTTCTTGAGCGCGTCTATAAAGTGCTAAAGATATTTACTGCGTGCGTCCATGCCTGGCCATTCAGCCCTGTTCAGTGGAACACAAACTTGTGTGAGTTCAATCATTTGTCCCAGGCCCCTTCCTGAACAGGAATCAGAAAAGCAGGATTGCTGTATAGAATCATCATTGGGATTTAGTCTGCTTTGTCCTCTGGGACCCTTCTTGCAAACATTAAACATCACAACACCCCATTAAAGGGAGGCAAAGTACTTACTCATTCCACATGTGGCGAGTCTGACACACCGCTTTTGCCTCCGTGACACTTGATAGCCAACCTGAAAGATTTCGTTTTTTTCTTCAGCAAGTTAAGTTTGCGCCACAGTAGAGAACTTATCCTAAGGCTTGGGCATGGTATGGCCAAAAGGGATCAGAGCTTCTCCTGATCTTCGTGGGGGTAGGGTCTTAAAGTCTGGGACCTTTGTCCTCTACTCAACATTAGGCAAAGAGGTGTGAGACATGGCCCCAGCTTAAGGAAAAAAGTGGTCTCTAAGCTTGAAGTCTGCAACGTGTGGGAACACACACCCTCAGTGGTACAAAATACAATCTTTGAGGGACAGGAAAAAGATAATAGAACTTTAGAACTTCCATTGACACAACTATGGGAGGTTGCATTATTGACTCAAATTCCCACTCATCTCTAATAGGATTAATACCCTTAGCCATGGGACTTTTTGATACCTCCCACAGTAGGTAACATATACTATATATCCCGACCCCCATGGAAGTCAGGCTTGACCAGGTTCTTGTTGGGCCAATAGAATATTAACAGATGTGACTAGTGACCAGGCACACGAAATGGGCTGCATGGTTGGGTTTGCCCTCTTGAGTTTCTGCCAACTCCAAGAAAGCATACCTTCTAGGTCGTCACAGTCACTTCAGCCTGGCCTCTGGACCTGATCAAATCTTGTAACCTGGAGCCATGCCCAGTGAATCTGCAGCCAAAAACCATCAAGAGCAGCCAAGATCAACCAACCCCCACAGTCCTGCAGGACCATAGGTGAACCAAAGAAATGTTTGTTGTGAGTCACTGAGTTTGGGAATGTTTGTTATGCAGCATGATGTTGCACAGTAGCTGACTATTACAATAACCAATATGCACCATGCAACTTGACACCGGTGCCTCGTTACATCTACACTTCAGGACGCGCAGTCCAGTATATCAGTGAAGGAGTCTTGAGTGGACTCATAGTGGGCCTGTAACTTGAAGGCATTGATAGTACCACTTTCCATAATTTTCCACTTTCAGTAAATAGCCTTTTAAGGAGTGCCAAGGTTGAATAGCTTTTTAAAATTATATTATCCAGCTCTGACTAAACTAATCATCACCAAGTAGACAAGGAGCTTACAACCATGGCTTGAAGATCATGCTGTTAAATGCAAACACATGCAAAGAAGAAAATGACAGAACTGACAGTTCTCCTAGTTCCAGAGCTTTGCCAGCCCCATTGTTGTTCTTAAGTGTCGTCGAGTCAGTTCTGGCCCATAGTGACCCTGTATAGGGCTTCCAAGAAGCCGCTGGTGAGTTTGAACTACCGACCTTGTGGTTCAAACAACTTTGCGGCCTAGCACATTAACCCACAATGCCACACCAGGGTTCTACCAGCCACATTATAAGGCAACAAATGGTGATCCAATCAGATTTAACCAGAACAGCATTTAACAACAACAATAAGTTGTTTAAAAAAAAGAAAAGTTCCAAATGATCAACAAGACAATTTAAAATGTGGTTTTGTTAAATTTTGTCAAATCATATATAGCCTTATGATGTTAATGGAGTCCTTGGGTGGTACAAACGATTCATGTGTTTGGCTGATAACTGGCAGTTTGGTAGTTCGAGTCTATTCAGAGGTGCCTCAGAAGAAAGCTTGACCATCTACTATTACCGAAAACTCAGCCACTGAAAACCCTTATAGACATGTATTAACTGTTGAATTTGTGTATGGATTGCTGTGTATGAGGGGCCTTCAAGAAGTTCATGGAAATATGGAATTAGAAGATAATGGAACTTTTCCATGAACTTTTTGAAGTCCCTTCATATGTACACAACAACAACAATAAGATGCTACGGAGCACATTTCTACTCTGACCTACACGGGGTTGCCTTGAATCGAACTCAACTTGACCCAAATGGTAACTGATAGGGTATTAGAAAAAATCATTAGCATATGGATGTAATTTGTAAACAAACATATAGTAGGCATTATGCTAAAAATATTTCACTGATGAGGAGCTCTGGTAGCGTAGTGGTTACGAATTGGGCTGTGAACCTTAAGGTCAGCGGTTCGAAACTACCAGCCGCTCCGCGGGAGAAAGATGAGGCTTTCTACTCCCGTAAAGATTTACACCCTCGGAAACCCTGTAAAGGGTCGCTATGGGTCGGACCCGACTCGATGGCACTTAACAACAACAACAACAATTTCACTGATGAGACTGATGCCACCAGAAATTGAGACGTCAGTACATCATACCGGTTCACTAGCTTGTTGAGTGAAGTCTTTTCTTTCTTTCTTTTTAATATTGTGGGATGGTTTTGGTGTTGCAATGAAAAATGGGAAAGAGCTGTGTCCTTTCCAAGCAAAGCGTGGGGAGCCATTGGCTCGCCTGCATTTTCTTGTGTTCACACTGTGTCTATAGCCTAGGGGAAAGAATGACATCACGGAAAAAGTGAGGACACACCTCAGTGCTGGGCCTAATGAGAACCATCCAGAGTCAGGAGCTGGGTGCCCTTAAGACAGCTCCTCCCAGCTTCAGAAAGTCAAACCCCCTTGCTCTCCTCAGTACCAGCTCAGGGTCATGAGGCTATGGAGACAATGAGATGTGGCCACCCTAACCCAGAAACTCTGTTCTGAACTCGGTTTGCTTGAACTCCATCTGGCAAATCCTCCTCTGAGCCCAAGTCACTGAGCACATCTCGAGTCTGTCAGCTCGGGTGAAATGAAGTAAATCTTCCTCCCTTGAACCTCTGAGTGACTTCCTTTATCTCTCCTACCATGCTAGCCCCATTTTGTCCTGAAATATTGTTATTGATACTTAAAGGTGTGCATGTCCTATCTCAAGGGCCACTAATAAGAGAACGGGATGGATGACTGTGACCCTGGTCTGCAGGTTTCTCCTGGTACCTACAAGTTAAAGGTCACAGGTGGTCCACAGGTGGAGGGGAGAATGCAGCTTGGCCCTGTCTTATTTTTAGTTGCTGTTCCATCGATTTGGACTCAGCATGACCCCATGTGTGCAGAACATAACTGTCCACAGGGTTTTCAAGACTGTCATCTTTAGGAAGTAGATCGCCAAACCTGGCTTCCAAGGCACCTCTGGGTGAGTTTGAACCACCAACTTTTCAGTTAGTAGTCGTGCCACCCAGGAACTCCTGGTTGGTCCTAAGGCGCCATTATAAGTAATTCTCATCACATTCGCCAGAGACCACCTGGACCCAGACATTTGGGGGCAGAGAGGATAGAGGAGACTTGTGCAAGACAAGGCTCAAGCCGGAAAGCAGAGCTCTGTGACAATTGTGGAGTCCTGGTGTAGCACTGTAAGATAAGTACAGGACTTCTAACCATAAGGTTGGTGGTTCAAACCCATCAGCCACTCCTCAGAAGCCCTATACAGGGTTGCTATGTGTTGCAACCAACTCAACGGCACTTACCGACAACAACGAGTATTGTAGAGTTAGGGCTTTGGATAGGAGTTAAGATCTTGCCAGTTGTGGGAGAGTGAAAAGGAAACATCCAAAAAGGGAAGTTGGTGGGGTCTCAAAGGGGAGGTGTGGAGAGCCCACAAGGTTGTGTCTTTGTGTCAGGTGGTGGGCGTGGGGCAGTTGTAGGTTGGCAGGCTGTCGAGTCAATTCCAACTCATAGTGAGTAGGACTGCTCCCTAGGGTTTCCAAGACTGTAAATCTTTATAGAAGCAGACAGCCTCATTGTTTCCCTGAGGAGCAGCTGGTTGGTTTGAACTGATGACCTTGTGGTTAGCAGCCCATACCTAACCCACTGCACCAAACCACCAGGGCTCTTGCCATGCACTCTACCTGTTGCCTTGAAACACTCAAGCTTAGAACCCAGCTACCATACTGTGAGGAAGCCAGGCAACCATATGGAGAAGGTCCAGTCAACAACACCAGCTGAGCTTCCAGCAGACAGCTGGTATCCATAGCTGGGGACCAAAGGAGATTCCACACCTCCCATCCTTTAAGCCATCCCAGTTGATGCTGCATGCAGCAATGACAAGCTCTCTCCTGACCAGATTTGTGTGCTAAATAAATTATTGTTATTGGGTTGAGCATGGAATCCCGGTGTGACCCTGTGGAGTAAAGCACAGGACTGCAAGGTCAATTTGAACCGCAAGGTCAGTGGTTCAAACTCACCAGCCACTAGTTGGAAACTCTATACAGGGTCGCTATGAGCTGGAACCGACTCGACAGCAATTAACAACAACAACATTATTTGGAGCTACTAATTTTGAGGTGGTGCATTATTCAGCAAGAGATCACCCAAATGGTTGTCTTCAGAACAAACGCATCCTGGAGATGGCCTGGAAGAAACTGTGGTCAAATCTCTATCCAGGTGTTGAGTACTGTGGGGGACCTGCAGTGATTTCAGATAATCCAGCCCACCCAAACCTCCAGCATCAAAGCATATAAACCAGCTGCAAGCTGAGCGTTTCTCCACAGCTCACACCCACTTTTATGATTTCTCTTCATCTTCAGGCAACTCTGAAAGTCTTCCCAAGGAGCTTTTTTATTAATGTTGATCAAGCTGCAGCTCCGGACAAAGTTTAAAGAAGGCATATGTGCAGAAAGAAAACAGTGGAACCAGGAGCTTGAGCTGGGGGCTAGAATAATTAAAGGTTAAACTCCAGGTTTGCACTTGGTATTTATAGAATTTTCCATGCTTGGTGTGAGGGTTTTAAAACCAGACTGAGCAGGGAAGCTCCTTTCAGCTCTTAAAGGAGGGAAAGGATTTTAACACAAGGAATCAAAGTGCTTTATTTCCAAGTTTTCAAAGGCAGCATAATTAAAGCTGCTTTGTTGCTTCAAGTGACACCCTATAAAGGTAAACGGGGTTCTGTGAACAACACAAAAGCAAACAGAAAATCTTTTTTCCGTCTCAGGCACCTAGGGCAGTCAGGAGGGTGGTCCCAGGCCCTGAAAGCTAGTCTGTGTTTCTGTTGATCTTTGTTATCTGAAGGAGCTTGAGTGTTACTTATAACATTTGACACCAGCCAGTGCAAATATAAGGACCCTGGTGGCACAGTGGTTAAGCACTTGGCTGCTAACGGAAAGGTCAGTGTTTTGAACCAACCAGCTTCTTTCCTCAAGAGAAATATATGGCGGTTTGCTCCTGTACGATTATAGCCCAGAAAGCCCTAGGGGCAGTTCTACTCTGTCAATGGGGTGGAAACAACGGCAAACAGCAAGGCAAATATGGTTGGTCAGTGTTTCGGTGACAATACGGGAGTTGTCAAAGGATGAATGTCAAGGAGACAGTTAAGGGCAGAGAGAGCTTGATACTGGTTTGCGGTGGCTCGGCTGATAGATGCTCAAATGACTGAAGGCAAACTCATTTGAATTCCCTTTCGCTTTTCTATAATTTTCTAGTCTCTCTTTTTTGTGTGTGTGCCTCTTCCTATTTTCAATAGAGAATTTTGGGGAAATGACTTGCTCTGTCACTCAAGTGGTTGCTATCTGATTTCAGCACATGGCTCGCTCCTTTTGCTATCCTGAAGCTTTGATAGGGGGTAAGGGAGGGACGGTCAGAGGAAGAGAGACTCAACCTGCTTCTCCCAGGGGAGTTCTGTTTTAGTTACCTCCGGCTATCGTAAGGAACACCACCACCAGGGAGTGGCTTGAAAGAACAGAAATTTGGGAGTAGATTAAAGATTCTCCTTGAAGCTGAAGAAGAAAACCCTAAAAAAAAAGACTGAGTGTGTATTTTTGAGTTAAAATTGACTTAGAAATTTTCTAGATTTGCTCTTAAACCCAAATCCACTGCGATCTAGTTGATTCTGACTCATAGATACCCTCTAGGACAAAGTAGAACTGGTCCTTAGGTTTCTAAGGCTTTCAATGAGGGAGCAGACAGTCTCATCTTTCCTCCCTTGGAGTAGCTGGTAGGTTTGAACAGTGATCTTGCAGTTAGCAGCCAAATACTGAACCCACTATACCAACAGGGCGCCTTAGATTTGCTCTTCTTGTTGTTAAGTGCCCTTAAGTTGGTTCCGAACTCATAGCGACCCTTCAGAGGGTTTCTGAAGACCGGCTGGTGGGTTTGAACCGCCAACCTTATAGTTAGCAGTCCAATTCTTATTCTACAGCACCACACAAGGACTCCAGATTTGCACTTAAGAGTTTGTATTTCTTATACTTTGTATTTCTTATACCTGGTGTGGTGCTGTAGGATAAACACTTGACCATAAGGTACTGAACAACAACAACAACAACATACTTTGTAAAGATCCAAATCAGGGTCTTGGTTGTGTCAATTCATTCTGTGGGCTTCTCTCCTAGTTTCAGGTGTCTGTTGACAATCCTTGGCATTCCCTTGCTTGTAGTCCTCACGTGGTATCTGTCTTGTCCCTGTGTGTGAGTTTCTATTTCTGTGTCTGTTCTGCACTTTTTATAAGATACCACTCAGAAGTGATTAGGTTTAAGAGCCACTGCACTCTGTATGACCACATGAATATGACAAAAGAAGATTACTATTTCCAAATCAGGTCATATTTACAGATACAGGGGTTAGGACTTCCACATTTCTTTTTGAGTAGGCACAATTCAATTTATAACAGTTTCTAAACACATCTCACTCCAAACCGTCAAAAGATATGAGATGTGAAGCTTGTAAGAACTTGCCTAAACTGGCCCTGAATTTCCTTCTGAAAATCCAGTTACTTAGATGGACTATTATACAGCTATTGAAGAAGATGATTACAAAGACCATGTGGTAACATTGGAAAAGATAGGTGGGACATACAGTTAAATGAAATCTCAGAACTCCACACTGTGCCTGAGGTCTGTTAGAACGATGTTAAAAGTGGATTCAGAGGAGCTTGAAAAGGAATGAGGGAAAAGCGAACACGGTTTAATTGCTTAGGGTAAAAAGACATTTTATTGGTATACCATTTATTTCCTTTGGATTTCTGAAAGGAAAACAAATTGTTAAAATACCATTTGTGTGATGTATTTTTTTGTGTTTAACAAAACCCTATCAGGGAGAAGTTCTGTTATCAAAACACAAACTGTTAATCAACTATATCAAAACCTTTCTTATACTTTTTCTGAAGACTTATGTGACAAGACTAGCATAGAGAAAAAAAATATGAGTAAAGAGAAGTTGAAGACTAAGCTAAGACATTGCTTGTCAAGTTTTACTATAAATAATCAAGAGCAATGTAAGCAGTGAGCATAATATGTCCTTACTAATCAAAAATACATATTTATTATTATATTAAATATATATTTTTTAATAATACACTGTCGTGGAGTCTATTTCTATAAGACACAGTAGAGCTGCTCTGTAAGCTTTCTGAAGGTATAAATCTACGGGAGCAGACAGCCTCATCTTTCAACTGCAGAGCATCTGGTGGGTTCGAACCACTGACCTTGTAGTTAGCAGCACAACACTAAACCCATCATGCTACCAAGGGGCCTTATATTTTAATAAAAGCTGACAAAGATGAGGCTTATTTGTTATTGTTCCTAGGTGCTGCAATGGTTAGGGTTCTGCGACAACTGGACTAGACCAGGATTTCCAGAGGTTTAACTCTATGGCAAGTGGCTATAAGTAGCCAATCAATTGAAGGGATACTTCCTTGGGGGTGGAGCTTGTTCCCAATATAATGGACATGTGGGAGGGACTCTCTCGCGCGCGCGCTCTCTCTCTCTCTCTCTCTTCTGCTGCGGATCTGGGACTCTACAATTGTAAGCCATTTCCTTAATGATAAACTTCTTTCTAAACATATACATATATATGCTTCACTGGTTTTGCTTCTCTAGAAAACCTGGCCTAAAACATGTGGTACTCAGAGTAGGATTATAGAGAAACAAAATCACAAGGATGAGTTATCTAAATTGTTTCCCAAGTCTGACTAATTTTAAAGGCACTGATATAGGGTGGAGATATATCTGACCTCCACTTCATAAAACTTGGCCTTGGGCTGATGGTGAGTTTGGAACTCTTTACCCCTTGTGGAGTCAGAGGAGTTCAGACATGGTTCCCACTTAGTTTAAGCATTTGGCGCTGTGAGCAGGATCCATTGCAATGCCTGCAGATCTATGAAATGACAAGGATTTGTAAGAGAGAGAACGAATGGGTGTGGGATAAAATACTTAAGCAGAGGGGATGGCGGAGTTTCTGAAGTTGTCTGGTGCCAATGACAAGCTAGTTAAAAAGGATAGCTGATACAGGGACTGGGCCTACTGGAATCTACCCTATGAGAGGCCCAAGGCCATATACATATGAATGGGATTAATCTAAGGGAGAAGAAAAGATTGAACTTCAATGTTTAAAATAAAGTTTATGTGTCTGATTGCCTTTTGGATATTGGTTTCTCCTGCCTATTATCATAAAAAGACATATTTGTGACAGAAATGGATACTGGAAATCATGATTGCACAGAGTTTATAAGCCCACCTTCAGCCTACAGTTGACTGGATTTGCTAACACAGGACTTAGAATTTGCCCAGGAAAAAAAACAGGCTTTTTGCTTTAATCTTTTGCAGAGTATGGACTTTAGATGAAATCCTGAGCCCCACCCAGAACCTTCACAATTGGGACATTTGAAAAGACATGCAGACCAACCCAGAACTGCTGGGAGAATAGGAGATTCATGATTGAAAGAAAGCAGAGAAAAAAAGTGTTTTGAGTTTCAGAGACATCAAGAGTGAGCAAATTTTGTTTTGGAAGAAGTACAACCAGAATGCTTCTTAGAAGCCAAGATGGCGAGACTTTGTCTCTTATACTTTGGAAACATATTATCAGAAGGGACCAGTCCCTGGAGAGGGCCACCATATTTAGTAAAGTAGAAGGTCAGCAAAAAAGAGGGAAGCCCTCAACGAAATAGCGATTGACAAACTGGCTGCAACAATGGGCGGAAGCACAGCAACAATTGTGAGGATGGTGCAGGACTTTGTCTTCTTTCGTTCTGTTGTACACAGGGTCAGCGCAAAAGGAATGCACACCAAATATTCCTCCTACCATCCACTCTACTTAGCTTATAAGTCAGAGAATTCATGCCATTGACCACACAGAACTCAGATACAATACTCACAGTTATGGGGCTTACTAGGGAATTCAGGGTCAGAAATATTCAGGGCACAGTTCTTCTAGTCAGGACAACCTCTCTCCAGCCGCTTGATACCTAAAGCTGCTGAGAAACGCCCAAGAGCACAAGACTCCACCATAAGCCTCAGCTTGAAGACTCTAGATTTTAGCTCTGTAGGTCAGCAAACCTAGCTGCCCAGTTAAGTGCCTGGAGGCACCTCATGATACAAACCAGCCTGCTGCTCAAAGGTGCTCAGTTTTACTTGCTTTGTGGCCCCGGATGTCTACTGCTGTCTCATCTTCTGGCTCTTGGTGCTACTGAAGCTGCTCCTGTTATCACGCTTTTCTACCCCTGGGTCGAGGAGGCTCAATACACAGGGATCTTCTGGCACAAAGGATGTGCTCCACTTCTGACTCTATGGTAGTGAAATTCCCCCTCCTGCTTCTGAGATGGCTCCTTTAATCCCCAGCAGGATGATAAAACTGACCAATCACAATTAGCCTTGTTAACAATCTCTCACATCTGAATCACAGACTCCATCAGCATCTTCCCTCACCTTCTGTTACCCAGACCCATCAGGAAAAAGTCGTTTGGTGGGAGTTAACAGACTATGACTAGAAAAGACATTAAATAATTCACTGCGCTATAAGTCAGACTCGGCTTAAGGCACTTTAATATAACAAGTAAACATAACCACTATTATTTAAATTGGAGTCCTGGTGTGGTGCTGTGAGTTAATGCAATGGACTGCAATGTCAATTTGAACCTCAAGTTTGGTGGGTCAAGCTCAGTAGCCACTCCTTGGAAATCCTATACAGGGTCAGTATGGGTCCCAATCGACTTAATGGAACTTAACAACAACAACAGTATTTAAATTTACCCATCAACCACTAAAACCAAAGATGACAAAACTGAAGAATTCTACCAATTTCTTCAGTCTGAAATGTATCAAACTTGCAATCAAGCTACATTGATAATAACTTGTCATTGGAATGTGAAAGTTGGAAACAAAGAGGAAAATCCATAGTTGGAAAATATGGCCTTGGTGACATAAATGATGCTAGTAATCAAATGATAGACTTTTGCAAGACCAATGATGTATTCATTGCACATAACCCTTTTAAACAACATAAATTGCAACTATAAATATGAATCTCACCAAATGGAACACAAAAGAAACAAATTGAGGGAATTCCCTACACATGAGGGAAGAGAATGAAAAAATTCAATGCCATCATCCAAAACAAGGCTGCAAGTTCAGGCTGAAGCTGAAGCAAATGAAAACAAGTCCACGAAGGCCAAAATATGACCTTGATTAAATCCCACTTGAATTTAGAGACCATCTCAAGAAAAGATTTGATGCATTAGACAGTAATGACTGACGCCCACAAGAATTATGGGATGACATCAAGAACAGCATACAGGAAGAAAGCAAAAGGTCATTAAGAACACAGGAAAGAAAGAAAAGAACAAAATGAATGTCAGAAAAGGCTTTGAAACTTGATGTTGAACAGAAAATTGGAAAGAGCAGCTCCAGAAGACAAAGGCAGGTATTATAATGAAATATGCAAAGAACTAGAGTGAGAAAACCAAAAGGGAAGCACACGCTCAGCATTTCTCAAGCTGAAAAAACAGAAGAAAAATATTCAAGCCTCGACTTGAAATATCTAAGGATTCTCTGGGTAAAATATTGAATGATGCAGAAAGCATCAAAAAGAAGATGGAAGGAATACACAGAGTCACTGTACCAAAAAGAATTAGTCGATTGCCAACCATTTCAAGAGTTAGCAGATGATCAAAAATAGATGATACTAAAGGAAGAAGTCCAAGCTACACTGAAGGCATTGGTGAAAATTTGAAATCTTTCAACAAACTGATGCAGCACTGGAAATGCTATCTCTTCTATGCCAAGAAATTTGGAAGACAGCTGGCCAGCCGATTGGAAGAGGTTCATATTTGTGTTCATTACAAAGAGAAGTGACCCAACAGAATGCAGAAATCATTGGACAATATCATTAATAACAGATGCAAGTCAAATTTTGCTAAAGATAATTTTTAAAAGATTGCAGTAGTACATAACAAGGAGCTGCCAGAAATTCAAGTCAGATTCAGAAGAAGAAGTGAAATGAAGGATATCATTGCTCATATCAGATGGATCTTGGTTCAAAGTAGAGAATAACAGGAAGATATTTACTTGGTTTTTATTAACTATGCAAAAGCTTCCAACAGTGAGGATCATAATAAACTATAGATAACATTGCAAATTATGAATATTCTAGAACACTTCATTGTGCTAATGAGGAACCTGTACATAGACCAAGAAGCAGTTGTTCAAGGGGATAGTGAATGGTGTAATGTCAGGAAAGGTGTGTGCCAAGGTTGTATCCTTTCACCGTACTTATTCAATCTGTATGCTTAGCAAACAATCCGAGAAGCTGGGTTATATAAAGAAAAACAGGGCATCAGGGTTAGAGGAAGACACATTAACAGCCTGTGATACGCAGATGATACAACCTTGCTTGCTGGAAACAAAGAAAACTTGAAAAACTTACTGAGGAAGATCAGACCCTTCAGTATGGATTCCACCTCAATGAAAAGAAAATGAAAACCCTCACCACTGGACCAATAAATAACATCATGATAAATGGAGAAAAGATTGAAGTTGTCAAAGCCTTCATTTTGCTTGGATCCACAATCAACACACATGGAAGCAGCAGTCAAGAAATCAAACGCTGTACTGCATTAGGCAAATCTCTGCAAAAGACCTCTTTAAAATGTTGAAGAGCAAAGATGTCAGTTTGAGGACTAAGGTGCACCTAATCCAAGCCATGGTATTTTCAGTAACCTCATATGCATGTGAAAATTGGACATCAAATAAGGAAGACTGGAGAATTGATGCATTTGAATTGTGGTTTTGGAGACAAATACTGAAAGTACCGTGGACTGTCAGAAGAACAAACAAGTCTGTGTTGGAATAAATACAGTCAGAATACTACTTAGAAGCCAGGATGGCGAGACTTTGTCTCTTGTACTTTGGACATGTTGTCACGAGGAACCAGTCCCTGCAGAATATCATGCTTGGAAAAGTGAAGGGTCAGAGAAACAGAGAAAGACCCCCTACAAGATATATTCACACAGTGGTAGCAACAGTGGCCTCAAATGTAACAAAAATTGTGAGAGTGGCACAAAGACCGGGCAGTGTTTCTTTCTGTGGTGCATAGGGTCACTATGAGTCAGAACCAACTTGACAGCACCTAACAACAACAACAAGTATAACAACTATAAATTATAAATATAAAGAGATTTGTGGTGGTTTTGAACCACCAATTTTGTGGTTAGTAGTCCAGTGCTTATCCTACAGCACCACACCAGAAGCACTTAGATACTCAGATACCTTCTTCTGCTCTATACACCTGAGTGACTGTCTCCCCCTGCCCCACCCACACCCCCTAGCAGAAGACTGAAGGTTTATTATCTGGAGATGGGTTAAAAGAGGAGTCCTTTGGTGGTTAATATGGTAGTGGTTTAGACCACTAACTAAAAGATAGGTGCATCAGAAGAAAAGCCCGGTGATCTAGGTCCAAAACGTCAGCCACTGAAACCTAAATCAAGCACAATTCTATTATGACACACATGGAGTCTCCATGAGTTAGAATCATCTTGACCCCTGATAACATGTGCAAAGTATGAGAGATGAAGTCTCACCATCCTGGCCTCCAAGGAGCACTCTGGCTGCACTTCTTCTAACACAGATCTGTTGGTTCTTTTGGCAGCCCATGATACTTTCAATATTCTCCTCCAACACCATAACTCAAAGGCATCAATTCTTCCATAGTCGTCACTGGCATTGTGTGATTTCTTGACTGCTGCTCCCATGAGTGTTGATGGCTGATCTGAGCAAAAGCAAGTCTTGGTCTACTTCAATCTTTTCTCCATTTATATGGCTGTTGTTTATCGGTCCAGTGGTGAATATTTTTGCTGTCTTTACATTGAGATGCAACCCATACTGAAGCCTATGGTCTTTGATCTTCGTCAGTAAGTATTTTAAGTCCTCTTTGCTTTCAATGAGCAAGGTTGTATCATCTGCATACCACAGGTTGTTAATTAGTCTTCCTCCAATCCTGATGCCACATTCTATATATAATCCAGCTTCTTGGATTCTGTGCTCAGCATACATATTGAATAAGTATGGTGAAAGAATACAACCCTGGTGCACACCTTTCCGAATTGGACTGGTATTAAGATCATCATAGAGCAGTGGTTCTCAAACTGTAGTCTGCATCAGAATCACTTGGAGGTTTTCTTAAAGCACAGATTGCTCGGCCCCACACTTAGGGGTCAGGCCTGAGAATATGCATTCCTTAGAAGATCCCAGATGCTGCTGTTTCTGGTGGTCTGGGAACCACACTTGACAACCACTGCTCTAGAGTGAAGTCCACAATTGTCCAATCTCAATCACACACATGGAACTTTCCTTCAGCTTTTTAGTGTCCTGCTCTCAAATGTGGACAAATAACTGGTAGTCACCAGACATCTGAGAAAAACCCAGGCATGAATGACTGGGAGACCAAAACAAACAGCTGAAGGAAACTGAAAGAAGTAGAAAGTATGATGGAAAATGTCAATTTTACACACACACACAAACACACACTCACACACACCTATCAACAATGTCTCAAAGGAGACATTATTTTAAATAATAGCATTAAAATGGAACAGTCAGGGAATAAAACAAGGCTTTCAGAGAATAAAAATGGAGCTATTAGAAATATAAAATAAGACAGCAGAAATGAAAATTTGAGTCGACAAACTGAAGTATAAACTTGGGAACATTTCCCAGGAAACAGAGAAAAGAAAAAGAGATGAGAAATATCATTTTTAAAGCATTAATAGTCCAAAAGTACACATTAAGAGGAGTTTTAGAAATATAAAACAGAAAAATAGAGGGGAAGAAAACACCACAGAAATAAGTCAAGAAAATTTCCCATAACTGACATGACTTTATACATTAAAAGAACCAATAAATACTTAATGTATCTAAAACAATAGATGAAAAAAGACTTGCATATGCATATCATCATGAAATTTCAGGACACTGGGGACAAAAATCTTAAAAACTTCCAAAGAGAAAATATATCTCAAATGAGGAACTTCAAAAAAATTCATGGAAAAATTCCATGATCTTTCAGTTCTGTTTTTCCACGAAACTTTTGAAGCCCTCTCCTATGCAAAGGATCAAGAATCCGAATGCCATTGGACTTTGCAACATCAACCCTGAAATTTGAGGGGAATTGGGAACACGTCTTCAAAATTTGAGCAGAAGTGATCCAACTTATCATTCTATATCCAGCCAAACTGTCAATTAAGTGTGCTAGTAGAAAAATATTTCTCTGACATGCAAAGTCACAAAAAAACATCCTTTCTCAGAACAGTACTATGAGATGATCCACCAAAATGTTGGGGAAAATCAAGAAGAAAAAAACACATGGGATGCAGGAAACTGGGGATCCCATCCAATATAGAATCAGAGGAAATGACAAAAAAGATGACAGCTATGCCCCAATCAAAAAGACTAACTGGAGTTGCTCAGAAATCTGATCTCCAAGAAGAGGAACTTTATGAACTCCCTATGTATTTGGGCACAGTAAGAAATCTGGAAAATTGGAAAAGCATTTAGGCTTCAGTAACCATCTTGAACCTGGAGGCAGCTAGAGGTGGTAATCATGCTCAGTAACTATGGCTTGGCCTGAATTCAGATTTCCCATGCAAAGATTAAAAAAAGAACTGGCTCCCACCTCTGCTTCCAACACCAGCAACCACATTCATTCCTATGCATATTTGGGAAGACAGAAATATCTAGACCAATTTTACCATACTAAAAAAAAAGGGATGGGGTCATCAAATTTCAAATTCTTCTATCATCATTTCAGATGACCTCAGCGTCTCGCCAATATGGAATTCCAAATGTGTACGTCCAGATGCTGTCATGTGTAGAGTGGAAATTGGTGATTGGTAGTGACCACTGTTGTCATGAACAAGAACTTGTTGTTGTTGTTAGGTGCCATCGAGTTGGTACAGACCCATTGCGAACTTATGCACAGCAGAATGAAACACTGCCCGATCCTGGGCCAACCTCACTACTGTTGCCACACTGGAATCCATCGATGCTGCCACTTGGCCAATCCAGCTCATTAATTCCAGTTTACAGATTCCCTTTTCTTTTTTTCTTTTTTTAAATAGGAATCTATTTTACCATTACCATACATAGTGTGGCATGATATGTTTTATGGCCAAGGACTTTTCACTGCTAGTCTATCTCCTTCAGTGGTTTATTTAAAGTCAAAATGAAACCAAAGCAACTGGTTCAAATGTTTTCACCCTGGAACTGAAATACAAGTCAATATCTGCCATGGTACGATTTCCTGTAGTGGAATTTGCTTCAATCTGCGATTTGTATGAGGTATAATTCCATCCAATAATTTTCATGGCATAAAATGTAGGGCTAATCAGAATTAAAGATTATGCCAATAGGTTAAAAGAAATAACAACTCCTACATGTTTGGTAATGTGGAGGGTCAGAGGAAAAGAGGAAGACCCCAACAAGATGGATTGGCCAAGTGGCAGCATTGATGGACTCAAGTGTGGCAACAGTAGTGAGGTTGGCCCAGGATCGGGCAGTGTTTCGTTCTGCTGTGCATAAAGTCACTATGGGATAGTACAGACTTGATGGCACCTAACAACAACAACAACAACCTGTGGTCAGGAGTCCTGGTGTGGCACTGTGGCTTAATAAGTCAGACTGCAAAGCCACTTGAACTGCAAGGTCAGTGGTTCAAGTTCATCAGTTGTTCCTCAGAAACCCTATACAGGGTTGCTATGGGTCAGAACCAACTTGAAGGCACTTAACAACAACAACAACAACAACCTGTGGTCAAAAAAACAAACAAACAAACAACCAAACTAAAAAAATAAAGATTCATCACTCCGTAACATAATCAAGAGTCCTCCAAGGAAGACCAGGCTTTGTAGATGGGGGATTTGGGCCCACCTTTTCCCTACCACTCCCTCTCTCATCCACTGGCCAACAGTAACAGCTTCTCAGATACTCACTAGGAGCTCTTTCTGGAAGTCTGGAAGATCTTCTTCAAAGTCATTCTTCAACACCAATTTGTTATGGTTAAGTGCAGTCGAGTCGGTTCTGACTCATAGCAACCCAGTATAGGATTTCGGAGGAGCAGCTGTGTGATACCAAGAATCACTCTGGATGTAACCCAGACAAAGTCTGGCACCTAAGCCTGACCCACATACATAAGCATCCTTCTCCCAGTGTACCAGGACTGTCTGATACCCATCTCTCTTTGGATTGGAGACCAAGAGAGGGTAGAGAATGTCAATGAACTATATTTAAATCCCAGCACCAAGCACAGAGTCTGGCATGGAACAGTGAAAACACAAAACAAAATCTAACCCACTGCCATCGAGTTGAGACGGTAAATCTTTACGGGAGTAGCCAGCCTCCTGTTTCTCCCGCAGAGATACTGATGGGTTTGAACTACCAACCTATGGTTAGTAACCCTGTGCCTAATCCACAGTGCCACCAGGGCTCTTATACATATTAAGTGAATGACAGAATGAATGAAAAAGTGCGTAAAGGAATATGATGTAGGGGTTTTAGGAAAGGCCACATTAATGTATTATGCCATGTGACGGCTCAACGTGGCTAACACCAAAGACTTACGTAGTAGAGACTTTGATGCTCTGTGGGGGATGCAGGGAGTCAAGTTTGTAGCTTTAATTTCTTTCTTTTTTCTTTTTAGAATGAAAAATTATGCCTATAACTGTAAGGCAAATATTGAGATTCATTTGTTTTTTATTTTTAGATTAAAATCAATACAAATAGTCACATGGCGAGAGATCAAGAGGTCCACTCGCTCCCTCCCTGTGAGCATATGAGGAGGCATGGCAGCTTACAGGTGCATAGTGATGTGGATTTACTGGTCAGATGACCTAGTTTAACTTAACTCCCAAATGATCCATGGGGCTTAAAAAGAGTCTTGCAAAGAAACCTTGTGTACAAAATAATGCTGATAGCATAAGCACACCCGAACAAGATGGAAGCCGAGCAGCTGTTTCTTCTACTATGAGCTCTTTGTGAGCCGCATTATCAGACAAAAACAACCATCATCTAATCAGATCTGAGATGAAGTCGACCTCCAAATTGAAAATATCAAGAGACGAATTGAAACACGAGCTTCCAATCATAGCAGTTTTAATGATGAGACTGGCTCTGAGTGTACTGTGTATATTGGGACTATCTGGCAAACAGCAGAATCTTCCAGACAGAGGTTCTTCACCATAAAGAAATACCTAGGGTTACACAGGAAAGAAATGACATTGAAGTCATTATCAAATTATTAAAACACATTTTTGATAGAGAACTGTGTGTGCTTCTTTATCAAATCATTAATCACAAGATTTAATTGTAGATCTAATAACTACTATAATTTTATCATGCTAATGACCATAAATGATATTTCAAGAAATCGGCAATAATGGTAATATGATTTTGACGGGTGACAAAGGCACAGATACTGCTCATTTTACTATAGTTTGTTGCCTAAAATTGGACTTGAAGGAATTCTTAAGTTTTAGTTCAAAGCTGGTGAAAAAGAAGAAGTAGTATTTCTCCCCATCAAATTCACAGGCCCTGTATATTATCTCCCTGAATCACAGGTTTGAGTCCCTAATCTAGAGCAAGGTGAGGGTTATTGGTCCTAGCCTATTAAATCCCACTGCTAGGTGTTCTTTAAAAAATTTTTTTTTTTAATCATAGTCTCCATTTGAGTCAGGAATCCCACAAAAATGTTTATTGTAAGCAGGCACACCAACAGTTATGTAATCTGTTCTTGTAACTCACTGATGAACCAGGTCTGTGCCCTCAGACATGCCAACAAGTACAGGTCGTCCCGGACTTATGATGTATTTAAGTTACAATGAACTGCACTTACAACCATACTTTTTTAATGATTTATGTACTGTTTAACTGTACGTATATATGAAAAGTATATGTAATTATACTTTAAAATATTATATTTCCAACCCCAAAGACCTCCAACCCTTAAAGAGCTAATATATAAAAATATTGATAATATTATTGATAAGTACCATCGAGTAGATTCCAACTCATGGCGACCCTGGATAGGGTTTCCGAAGAGGTACTAATAATGAAAACTGAAGAAAAAAAAGAGGTCTCCAGCTTTTGTTAGAACTCATTTACAATGGAGTCATCAGAATGGAGGAGTCCTGGTGTGGTGCAAAGCTGTTTGAACTGCAAGGTCAGCAGTTCAAGCTCACCAGCTACTCCTAGGAAACCCTATACAAGGTTGCTAAGGGTTGGAACTAACGCCACAGCACTTCACAACAACAACATCAGAATGGAAGCCCATCTTAACTCTGGGACTACCTGTACCTTATGTGAAAGGTACATTGGACATGTTGCTGTTGTTGTTAGGTGCCATCGAGTCGATACCGACTCATATCGACCCTATGCACGACAAAGCAAAACACTACCCGGTCCTAGGCCAATCTCACAATCCTTGCTACGTTCAAGCCCATTGCTACTGCCACTGTGCCAATCCATCTCGTTGGGAGACTTCCTCTTTTTCTCTGGCCCTCCACTTTATCAAACATGATATCCTTCTCCAGCAACTGATCCCTCCTGACAATGTGTCCAAAGTATGAGAGAGGAAGTCTGGCCATGCTGGCTTTCAAGGAGCACTCTGGCTGTACTTTTTCCAACACAGATTTGTTTGTTCTTTTGGCAGTTCAT
>NW_006408580.1:12622280-12636283 GCF_000296735.1 Chrysochloris asiatica
CCTAGTCCTCAAGCTGACATCTCTGCTCTTCAACACTTTAAAAAGTTCCTGTGCAGCAGATTTGCCCAGTGCAATACGTCGTCCATAGCAATACACCCTTTAAATTCCTAAAAGCTGCTTCCATGAGTGTTGATAGTTTATCCGAGCAAATTGAAATCTTCACAACTTTAATCTTTTCTCCATTTATGTTGATGTTATTTATTGATTCAGCAGTGAGGACTTTTGTTTTCTTTACAGTGACGTGCAGCCCACACTGAAAGCTGTGGTCTTTGATCTTCATCAATAAGCATTTTAAGTCTTCTTCGCTTTCAGCAAGCAAGGTTGTATCATTGGCATATTACAGATTGTTAATGAGTCTTCTTCCAATCCTGATGCCACATTTTTCTTCTTACAACCCAGCTTCTCAGATTATGTGCTCAGCATGCAGATTGAATAAGTATAGTGAAAGACTATAACCCTGGTGCACACCTTTTCTAGTTGTAAACCATTCAGTGTTTCCTTGTTCTGTTCAAACAACTGCCTCTTGGTCTATGTATAGGCTCCTCGTAAGCACAAGTAAGTGTTCCAGAATATTCATACTTTGCAATATTGTCCACAGTTTGTCATGATCCATACAATTGAAAGCCTTTGCGTAGTTAATAAAGCACAGGTAAACATCTTTCTGGTATTCTCTGCTTTCAGCCAAGATCCATCTGGCATCAGAAATGATATCCCTCATTGCACATCTTCATCTGACCCTAGCCTGAACCTCTGGCGTTTCTCTGTCTATGTATGTTTGCATCCGTTTTTTCGTTATCTCAGGTTAAGAGCTGGGCAGAAACACTGGGGATACATGTGACAATATTTAAGTGGAAAGATTCAACTAATCCTCTGGTCAGAATTGGTATAATGTCCTTTGTTATGTGGCAAGCCATAGGATGTCTTACCCAAGGGTACCATGCCAGATTCATAAACCCTGTTCAGGCAATGATAGAGATGCCAAGGCAATATTTCTAACCAGTCATCCATGTCTTGAACGCCATTTGTTTTATCAATGAAAACATAATTCTCACATAATTTCTGCTAAGTGGTAAACCCTCTGGAATAGGAATTGAATGTGTTTGTGGTAGCTGTACTTGGAGTGTGGATTTCTGATTCAGGTTTTTAAATTTCTAACTAACTATCCCTTCCTCATTAGGATCTTTCAAATGCTAACACACTTCATCTACAATTGTAGATTCAAACTACTTCTGTTACACTATCTGTACTGAAGTAATTTAAAGTGCAAACAACATAATAATTGATTCACATCGCAGAAATAGACACAAATTCGTCCCTTCTGTGTTAGTTATCTACTGCTACATAACAATATTATCACAAACATAGCTTCAAACAATACCCATTTATTACCTCACGGAATCTGGAGTCAGGAATCCTGGCTTGCTTCGCTAAGTCATCTGATTAGATGCTCATAAGGCTGAGTCAAAATGTTGGCTGGGGTTTTGGTTTCATCTGAGGCTCGAATGGGAAACGATCTACTTCCAAGCTCATTCAGGTTGTTGGCAGAATTCATTTCCTTGCAGTTGCAGAACTGAGTGCTTCAGTTTCTTACTGCTATTGTCTGAAAACCAGCCTTAGGTCCTAGAGACCACCAGAAGTTCTCAGCCAGAAGGGGCTTCCCAACATGGCTGCAGCAAGACAGTGCTACACTTTTATCTAATGTAGTCATACACATAATCACATACATTCTGCCACTTTTGCCATAATCTATAGTTTGGAAGCAAGTCATAGGTTCCACCAATGCTTAAGGGGAGGGATTATGCAAGGGCCTGAATACCAAGAGTGGGGATCATGGGGTTATTTTAAGAGTCCATCTGCCCCTCTTGAACCTGAATTAGCCATGGGACCAGAATAGTTGTAAGATGACATCAAGAACACCACATATGAATAAAGCAAAAAGTCATTGAGAAGACAAGAAAAGAAGGAAAAGATCAAAATGGATGTCAGAAGAGACACAGAAACTTGCTCTCCAAGGTAGAGAAGCTAAGGCAAATGGAAGAAATGAGGAGGTAAAAGAGCTGAACAGAAAATTTCAAAGATCAGCTCGAGAAGATAAAACCAAATATTACAACAAAATATGCAAAGGTCTGGAATCAGAAAACCAAAAAGGAAGAACACGCTCAGCATTTCTCAATCTGGGGGAACTGAAGAAAAAATTCAAGCCTCGACTTTCATCATTGAAAGATTCTCTGGGCAAATTATTGAATGATGCAGAAAGCATCAAGAAAAGATGGAAGGATTACACAGAGTCACTGTACCTAAAGGAAATGGTTAATGTTCAACCATTTCAAGAGGTAGCATATGGTTAAGAGCCAATGATACTGAAGGAGGAAGTCCAGGGTGCATTGAAGGAACTGGCAATGAACAAGGCACCAGGAATTGATGGAATAAAAATTGAAAACTTTCAAGAAAATGAGGTGGCATAGGAGGCATTCACTCATCTCTGTCAAGAAATTTGGAAGACAACTATCTGGCCGACTGAATGGAAGAGATCCCTGTTTGTGTCCATTCCAAAGAGAGGTGACCCAATGAAATGTGGAAATCATCGGACAATCTCTTTGTTATCCCATGCGAGTAAAGTTTTACTAAAGATAATACCGAAATGGCTGTAAGCATACATTTATAGAGAACTTCCAGAGGTTCAAGCCAGATTCAGAAGAGCCCATGGAACAAGGGATATCATTACTGATGTCTGATGGATCTTGGTTGAAAGCAGAGACTATCAGAAAGATGTTGACCTGTGCTTTATTGACTATGCAAAGACTTTCAATTGTGTGGATCATGACAAGCTATGGACAACATTTCGAAGTATGAGTATTCCGGAACACTGAATTGTGCTGGACCAATGAGGCAGTTGTACCTGGACCAAGAAGCAGTTGTTCGAACAGAACATGGGAACACTGAATGGTTTAAAATTAAGAAAGGTGTGCGACAAGGTTGTATTCTTTCACCATACTTATTCAGCCTGTATGCTGAGCAAATAATCAGAGAAGCTGGGTTATATGAAGAAAAACGTGGCATCAGGATTGGAGGAAGACTCATTAACAACCTGCGATATGCAGATGATACAACCTTGCTTTCTGAAAGTGAAGTGAACCTAAAACATTTACTGATGAAGATCAAAGCGCACAGCCTTTAATATGGATTATATTTCAATGTAATGAAAACAAAAATCCTCACCACTGGACCAATAAACAACATTTTTATCACAGGAGAAAAGATTTAAGTTGTCAAGGTCTTCATCCTTCTTGGATCAACTATCAACACTCACAGAAGCAGCAGTCAAGAAATCAAACGATGTATTGCATTAGGCAAATCTGTTGCACAAGACCTTTTTAAAGCGTTGAATAGCAAAGACGTCAGCTTGAGGAATAAGGTGTGCCTGACCCAAGCCATGGTATTTTCAATAACCTCATATGCATGTGAAAGCTGGACAATGAATAAGGAAGACCATAGAAGAATTGATGCTTTTGAGTTATGGTCTTGGAGGAGCATATTGAAAGTACCATGGGCTGCCAAAAAGAACCAATAGATCCGTTTTGGAAGAGTGCAGCCGGAGTGCTCCTTGGAGGCCAAGATGGCCAAATTTTGTCTCTCATACTTCGGACATATTGTCAGGAGGGACCAGTCGCTGGAGAAGTATATCATGTTTGATAAGGTGGAGGGTCAGAGAAAAAGAGAAGACCCCCAACGAGATGGATTGGTCTGTGAAGGCATCGATGGACTCAAGCGTGGCAACAGTACTGAGGTTGGCCCAAGATCAGGCAGTGTTTCGGTCTGCTGTGCAGAGGGTCGTCATGAGTAGGTGCTAAATGATGGCACCTAACAACAAGACTACTAGAAGCAGCCTTGGTGATGCAGTATGTTGAGCACCATCTTTCTCCTCATGAGAAGGATTATATGAAAAAGAATTTGGCATCAGGTTTAAAGGAAGACTCATTAACAACCTACAATATGAAAGACAAAGTCTTGTCATCCTGACTTCTTAGGAGCATTCTTGCTGAACATCTTCCAACACAGATTTGTTTGTTTTTCTAGCAGCCCATGATACTTCCAATATTCTCCTCCAAAACCATAACACAAATGCATCAATTCTTCTACAGTCTTCCTTATTCACTGTCCAGCTTTTGCATGCATATGAGGTTATTGAAAACACCATGGCTTGGGTCAGGCGCACCTTAGTCCTCAAGCTGATGTCTTTGCTCTTCAACACTTTAAAAAGGTCTTGTGCAGTAGATTTGCCTATGTAATACGCCGTTTGATTTCTTGACTGCTGCTTCCATGAATGTTGATAGTTGACAACTTCAATCTTTTCTCTGTTAATGAGAATGTTGTTTATTGGTCCAGTGGTGAGGATTTTTGTTTTCTTTTCATTGAGATGTAATCCATACTGAAGGCTGTGCTCTTTGATCTTCATCAGTAAATGTTTTAAGCCCTCTTCACTTTCAGCAAGCAAGGTTGTATCATCTGCATATCGCAGGTTGTTAATGAGTCTTCCTCCAATCCTGATGCCACGTTTTTCTTCATAGAACCCAGCTTCTCAGATTATTTGCTCAGCATACAGGCTGAATAAGTATTATTTTGAAAGAATACAACCTTGTCGCACACTTTTCTTAATTTTAAACCATGCAGTGTTCCCATGTTCTGTTCGAACAACTGCTTCTTGGTCCAGGTCCAGGTTCCTCATGAGCACAATTAAGTATTCCAGAATACTCATACTTCGCAATGTTGTCCATAGCTTGTCATGATCCACATAATCGAAAACCTTTGCATAGTCAATTAAGCACAGGTCAACACCTTTCTTATATTCTCTGCTTTCAGCCAAGATCCATCGGACATCAGTAATGATATCCCTTGTTCCATGGCCTCTTCTGAATCTGGCTTGAACCTCTGGAAGTTCTCTGTCAGTGCATGGTTGCAGCCGTTTCTGTATTACCTTTAGTAAAACTTTACTCGCATCAAAGGTATTGTCCGATGATTTTCGCATTTCATTGGGTCACCTCTCTTTGGAATGGGCACAATTAGGGATCTCTTCAAATCAGTCAGCCACATAGTTGTCTTCCAAATTTCTTGGCAGAGATGAGTGAGTGCCTCCTGTGCAGCCTCACTTTCTTGAAAGATTTCAATTTGTATTCCATTAATTCCTGGTGCCTTGCTCATTGCCAATTCCTTCAATGCACCTTGGACTTCCTCCTTCAATATCATTGGCTCTTGATCACATCCTACCTCTTGAATCAGTTGAACATGAAACATTTCTTTTTGGTACAGTGACTCTGTGTAATCCTTCCATCTTCTCTTGATGCTTTCTGCATCATTCAATAATTTGCCCAGAGACTCTTTCAATAACGAAAGTCGAGGCTTGAATTTGAGATAGCATTTCACACCCACTAGGATAGCTATTATCAGAAAAACAGAAAAGAAGTGTTAGAGAGGATGTGGAGAAATTAGGACACACATTACTGATGGGAATGTGACAAACTGTGGAAACCAGTTTGATAGTCCCTCAAAAATTAAAAAAAAAATAGAGTTACCAGGTAACCCAGTAATTCCACTCCTAGATACAAACCCAAAATATTCAAAAGCAGGGGCTCAAATAGATACATGTACACTACTACTTATTGAAGCATTATTCACAATAGCCAAACGGTAGAAGCAACCAGCATCCAACAGATGAATAAACAAGATGTGGTGTTGACATACAAGAAGTTATGATACATGCTATGTCATGGATAGACCTCAGAAACATTATGCTAAGTGAAATGTATCATGCACAAAATGAAAAAGATTATGAACCCATTTATATGAAATATCTATAATAGATGAATACATAGAGACAAAAAGTAGATTTGTGGTAACCATGGGCTTGGGGGAGTGGTGGACAGGAAGTTCTTTGCTAAAGAGGTACTGAGTTTCTATCTGGGGTGATGAAAAACTTTTGGAAATAATGTGATGGTTGCACAAGATGCCAAATGTAATTAGTGATAACTGAATTATATATACACTTAAAAATGGCTAAGAGAAGGTTTGTTGTTGTCAAGTGCTGTTGTGTCAATTCTGACTTACTTAAACCCTGTATAGGGTTTCCAACCTTGTAGTTAACAGTCCAGTGCTTATCCTACATTATCATACCAGGATTCCTGCCCTGGAGAATGAATGTCATTCATTGCTTTAACAGAGAACACATGCCAGAAGGTAGACACATGTTAACTTGGGTGAGGGGGAAGGCAATATACAACAAGAGGGAAGTTGGCAGGGGAAAGATAAAGGTAAGGTAGGACACAGAGAGGGGTGCAAGAGTTAAAAGCAATGTCTTTGTTATTGTTATGTGCCCTTGAGTGGTTTCAAACCATTGTGACCCTGTCTAGGGTTTCTGAGGAGCAACTGGTAAGCTTGAATCACCGGCCCTGCATTTCAAATCAACTTTGTAGTCTAGCACATTAACCCACAGCATCACACTGAGGTAAATAAATATTGACTGGTGGCACATGGAGGGGATTGTAATTATTGAAATGAGGCAAAGTGTATGATTTGTTGAATGTACAACTGATGATCGAAACCTTCACTCAATTCACAATAAAAAATTTAAAATAAATATACAAATATTTCTATAGTCCTTGGTTGATACAAACTGTCAAGGAAAGAAAAAGAAAACCATGCCTCAGCCAGTCACAGTCTTCAACTGCTGACACCTCATGACCAATCACACTTCAACACTCCTAACAATGATGTCTGGGCCCAATCAGGACAGGTTATTGGTTTCTGTTAACTCACATGGGCCATAACTCACCAACCCATCACAGGAGCCATTAAAAAGAAAAAGAAAAGGCTAAAAAAAAAAAAAAATTAAAACAAATTAGGTCTAAATACCATGGTAATAGAAACTCATTCAAGGGAGGTAGGTGCTCCTTTTGTGGCATCTGACTGTAAGTTCAGAGACATCTGAATTACAGCATCATGAATATGATCTACTGGGACTGAGCTCGAATCAAACTCATCTCCATATTAGTGACCTAATGTTGTATAACAAATCACCCCAAACTTAATGGCTGTCAGATTTTAATTGTGTCCCCCCCAAATATGTGTCAACTTGGCTGGGTCATGGTTCGCAGAGATTTGGCAGTTATGTAATGGTATAATCATCCCCCAACATATATGACCCGATGTGATCAGTCAATCAATTGTAACGGGATTAGGGAAGGATGCTGTCATCATTATCTAGTGCTGCTATAGTAAACTATCACACATGGGTAGCTTTAACAGACAGAAAAGTATTCTCTTACACTTTAGGAAGCTAGAAGTATGAATTCAGTGTGCCAGCTGTAAGCCCAGCATTCCTTGGAGATCTCCATGTGTGTTGGTATCAGCCTTTCTCTGGATCTAGGAGCTTCAATGTGCAGGCCTCAAGTCCAAAGGATGCACTCCACTCCTGGCTCATCTTTCTTGATGATTGTAGCTCACTCTGAGCTCACTTGCTTGTTTAATCTTTTTTATATCTCAAAAGAGATGGACTCAAAATACAATGTAATCCTGTAGACTGCATCTTGCCTCATTAACATCATAGAAGTGAAGGCTTGCAGCACACAGGAGAATTACATCAGACCAAGGCTGATCACATCAGGTCAAACCATGGGGGAATGACTGCATCAAATTAGATATAATTAAAGAGGTGATTATTACATTTTAACTGCTAAACCACTAAGAACCCCTGGCTCAGTCAAGCTGACACAAAACTTTAACTATCACAGATGCAACACACTTATTTAGGTCACAGTTTCCTCAGGGTGTGGCCTGTATCACCTTTTATCTTTCAAGAGACAAACAGTGAAAGAAGTGAGCAGAGAAGGAAGTACCTGAGTACCATCAAGAAAGAAAGCCTGGAATGGAGCATGTTCTTTGGACCCAGAGTCCCTGCACTGAGAACCTCCTAGACCCAGGGGAAAACTGATGTCAGACACATGGAGATCTCTAAGGAAGAATGGCTTCACAGATGTTGAAAGGTAACAAGAGCCTATCCCAGAACAGACAGAGAGAGAAAACCTTCCCCTAGAATTGGTGCCCTGCATTTGGACTTCTAGTCCCCTAAACTATAATAAAATACATTTCTGTTTGTTAAAGAAGTCACCCACTTGTGGTATTTCTGTTATAGCAGCATTAGATAACTAAGACAGTGACTTAAAACCACAATGACAATTTATTATATCACAAGATTCTATGGGTCTGGAATTCAGACAAGATGTATCTGCTCCACAATGCTCAAAGCTTAAGCTGGAAGACTTGACAATGTGGGGCTGGAAGATACACATCTTTGGTCGTTCACTCTCATGACTGGCAAGTTGGTACTAGCTATTGGTTGAGGGTCTGGGTTTTCCCCTATGTGGGCCTCTCCTTTTAATATGGTGGCAAAAAATCCAAGAGAGCAAGATGAAAACCGCAATGCCTTTTAAATCAGCCTCAAAAGTCACAGACTACTACAACAGTAGGTGTCTATTGATCACACAGGACCAACCCTAATACAGTGTAGGAGGGGATTACACAGAGGTAAGGGTACCAGGAAGCGTGACTCATTGAGACCATCTTGAGACTGATAACCCCCGCCCCCAGTCATCTCTATATGTGGATTACATTAATGTTAAGTGCTGTCCAATCGGGTTCTGACCCATAGCGACCCTGTGTAGGGTTTCCAAGGAGCAGCCGGTGAACTTGATCCACAGACCTCCCGGTTCAAGTGGACTTTGCAGTCCAGTGCATTAGCCAACAGCGCCACACCAGATGCACAATAATTATAAGGTGATTATTGCATCTTAACTACTAAACCACAAAGAACCCCTGGCCCAGTCAGACATATCATGACTTTTGAGAAGAGTACTAAAAATACCATAAGACATGATCTAAAAAGATTCAGAATGTGTCTTCTCGTCTCTTATTCATTCCCTATGGATCTAATCTCCTCCTTAGAATATTAACAACCCTTATCTCTGCCATTGCTACCAATTACTGAGCATCTAACTATGTGCAGGCACTTTTAGGTATTTTACAAACATTATCTTTTAATCTGGTCAATATTTGGAAAAGAAAGTATGTTTAGCCCCATTTTACAGATGAAGAAAAACCCACTGTTGTTGACTCAGTTGAGACCCTATAGAGTAGACCTGCCCTATATGGAGTTTCTGAGGCTGGTGGGTTTGAGCTGCCAACTTTGTGGTTAGCAGCCCAATGCATAACCTGCTATGCACCAGGTCTCCTCAAATGAAGAAACTAAGATTCAGAAAGGTTTAACAACTTCATAGTTAACAGTGGTTAACCCATGTGATGTAAAGAATTTAACCTTACCTAAAATAATGTGGTCTTGTCCTTGTTTCCGGAGAAATAATTCTAAGCCCTTGGAATTTCCTGAGTAATTAAGGTACCTTTGTTAGCTAAACCTTACCTGAGGATTTTTCTTAATGAATGAAGACTGGCCAGATCAGAAAGACCACATAGTGACTGATATCAACTGACTTCAAGAGACATGATTTAACCTATCATGCTTATGAAATAATTATGTAGTCATCACTGAGACCAATAAAAGCTCTGAACATGAAGACCCCACTTCCTGCTTGGTAAAGGGAAGGTTATGGGCCCTCTTTGGATTATGGAATCAGAGTTGGAAACCCTCCCAGACCCCATCTTTACCTTATAATGCTCCTGATTTTGTATCCTTTTGCTATAATAAACATGTAATCCTAACTATTGTACTTTCTGTGAGTTCTTCTAATAAATGATTAAACCCCAAAGAATAGTGGAAGCTAGAAGGTGAAAGTGTGGAAACCCAGGGGAGTTTCTGAGCTTGAGGCTGGCATCCTGAAACAGGTAGTGGAATGACCTAAAATTTGCAGCCACCGGGTCAGAAACATGGGAGTTGTGGCCCTTTGAAGGGCTCTTCGACATGCGAACTCTGACTTCGTTCTGGAGAGTTAGTGTCAGAAAGAGGTAGTATTGGGTACCATAGAGATGTCTGAGACGTGGGGACATTGGGATTTGATTAATTTTTACATTTGGGAGATTGGATTCCTTCCTGATGATTATTACCCAGGAGCCACTTTACAGATGAAAGTGACATTTGAAAAAGTTAGACAACTTCACAGGCAATCCCAGAATTCTAATACGCAGCTCTCTGGGCCTTTGTTTTCTACAGCCTCCCTGTCCTCCACAAGCTCAACTTGATTTTTCCTTGGACACTTTCAACTTGTAGTACTAGTTTTGCTCTTGTCCTAAATTTCACGCTTCACGAAATCCTGCCTTTTTCACTTATACATAATTGATGTACTTTCGTAATTTTATTGGTGTTGATGATTATTGTTGTTAGGTGCCATCGAGCTGATATCAACTCATAGCAACCCTATACACAACAGAAAGAAACACTGCCCGGTCCTGGGCCAACCTCACAATCGTTGCTACTCCTGAGCCAATCACTGCTGCCACTGTGCTGATGCATCTCATTGGTGGTCTTCCTTTTTTTCTCTGATTCTCCACTTTACCAAACATGATATCCCTCTCCAGGAATTGGTCCCTTCTGACAATATGTCCAAAGTATGAGGACGAAGTTTAGCCATTCTGGCTTCCAAGGAGCCCTCTGGCTATACTTCTTCCATGGTACTTTTAAAATTCTCCTCTAGCTCCATAGCCCAAATGCATGAATTCTTCTACGATCTTCCTTATTCACTGTCCAGCTTTCGCATGCATATGAGGTTATTGAAAATACCATGGCTTGGGTCAGGTGCACCTTAGTCCTCAAGCTGACATCTTTGCTCTTCAATACTTTAAAAAGGTCTTGTGCAGCAGATTTGCCTAAGGCAATAATTTGTTTGATTTCTTAACTGCTGCTTCCATGAGTGTTTATGGTTGATCCAAGCAAAATGAAGTCTTTGACAACTTCAATATTTTCTCCATTGATAAGAATGTTCTTTATTGGTCCAGTGGTGAGGATTTTTGTTTCCTTTACATTGGAATGCAATCCATACCAAAGGCTTTGATCTTCATCAGTAAGTATTTTAAGTCTTCTTCATTGACTTGATGATATCGCCTCTAAAATTAGGTGAGGGGAGAGGGTAGAAGCAAAGACAAAAGGAGAATTAGGGTGTCCTACTCTTCAAAGATTTTGTTCTTAATAAATTTGGGAGAAAACAATCTATGAAAAATATCTGAATAGGAAAATAATAGTCCAGTGCAATGATTCTTTAATATTTATCAGAATCACTGCAGAAATGGTGTGGAGACCATGTCTGCCTTCCTGTGGCTTCACAACAGAGAAGGAGAATCAAACTCGAAACCAGCCGGAGGCAGATGTCTATGAAGCAGTGGTCAGACATGCCTTCACCCTACAACCTTCTTTACCCTATTCTGACACCAAGCATTCCTCTCACAGTACTCTCTGCTTCACATCTGGGTTCGATAAGCCATCGTAATGGCCACACAGAACTCAAAACAATATCACAATTGTGGGGTTTCTTAGGGAAATGAACAGGGGTCAGAAGTAACTCAGGATGCAGTAGTTCTCCACTCAGGAATCCCTCTTCTCTTCTGTACTCCAGATACGCCTCACTCTCGTCTTCCTCCTCTCAGCCATGTGGTCCCTTGGCCTCTGCCTTGCGGAGGCAAGTGATACAAAGTTCCTTTAGCCAGTATGCAAATGCCCAAAGGGAACATTTTGCAAGACATTCTTCTGCCAGCAGACACTCAACTTTACTTGGTCCATGGGCCTAGAAGCCAGCAGTTGCTCTGTCTCGCCATGCTGTTGCCTCTGCCACTGCCTCTGCTGTCGCCACTTTTCTGGATAGAGATCTCATGCTCAGCTCACGCTCTTCTTTCGTGAGGGTTCTAGGATCATCTGTTCCTGCATCTGAGATGGCTTCCTTTAAACCGAGTGTGATGGGAAAATGAACAATCCCCATGTTAGAATCTTATACATCCTATTTGCATGGCCCCACCACATCATTTGGTGGGAATTAAGAAGCCATTGGATAGAAAAGTCATATCAAGGAAATTCAAGGTACCACAAGACATGGGTTGTTGGACTTCACTCTCAGAGTTTCTGGTTCAGTAGATAGCAAGTGGAATCCAAGAATCTGCATTCCAGGTTATCTTGACGTTGCTGTCCAAGCCTGCATTTTGAGTAGGAAAGTGCAAGTGGGGAATGCTTATCCTTAAATTACCTACAACTAATAGTAGCATTCAGGGATCCAGGTTTGTTTCTTTCTTTCGTGGTACTGGATCATTCTATACCACATCACAGTTCAATATAGCTCCCCGCGCTACAGCCATGGGGACTAGATTCCAAGCAAATGTTAAAAAAGGAAAGAAGGGTAAGAAGACTCCTTTTAAGGATTCTCCACAGAAATTGTATGCAAGACTTCCACTTACATTTCATTGGCCAGAACTTAGTTACATGGCCACACTTAGCTGCAAAGGAGGCTGGGAAACATAGTTCCCACCCCCTCCCACACACACCTAAGAGACTATGGGCCCAGTTAAAATTATATTGCCTATAAATAGGGAGGAGTTCTGGTGTGGCCCTGTGGGTTAATGCACTGGACTGCAAGGTCGGTTTGAACCACAAGGTCAGCAGTTCATGCTAACCAGTCGCTCCTTGGAAACCCTATATAAGGTTGCTGTGAGTCGGAACCAAGTCGCCGGTGCTTAGCAAGAACAACATAAATAGGGTGGGAGAACTATTGAGAGACAACTTATGGCTTCTGCCATGGGGACCTTCCAACTTGTTTGGAGTCAGAAACCATTCACTCCCTATGGAATGCCAGTGTAAACCTGGCCATGCTTTCCCTTGTGAGTCAGAGGTACTGTTCACCAGCTTAATAAATAGGACGAAGAATGGCGACTAAGTACCCATAGGTCTGGCCTTAGGTCACATGTTCTCCCTGCAAAAGCCATGCAGGAAGGATGAAAATGAAACTCCAAAGCTAGACACGAGCATTTTCATGTTTCTTCTCACTGGTCTGGTTAACTGACTCTACCATTTACTGGCCGAGGTTTCTGGTTCCTCTGGATGGCTTGCTTCCTGAAATCTGGTAAGGACCATATGTCAGCAACTTTGGAGGGAACATCCTCTTGGGGAAAGACCTGGAACTCCAACAATGCACATCATTACAATCATTCCGTTTTAGGGGAGATATAGCATAAGTATGCCGGGCTTTTTCTCACCCAGCAGCCCTGGGATCTAAGGTGGAGGACAGTCTTCATAGGCTCTGAAGCTGAAAAGAGGTGACCCTTAGACAGGGTCTAGCGGGGAAACAGAATGCAATCATTCTAAACCCAAATAGGCATTTTCATCAAATGCTTGACTCAATGGTTTTATGTGTAAATGGGCTGTTGGTAGAACTCAGCTGCAAAGAGAAATCATTGTTTCCCGATTAACCCTTCTAGCCACTGGGTGCCACTATTGATTTGTTCACTTAACCAAACTGCAAAAATGCTTTACGAAAGGGGGGGAAATTCTCAATATAGAGTATTTTGGTAAAGCAGGAAGTGAAAGTCTGACCAAAAAACCCCACCAGTCTGTGTAAATATATTCTCTTAGATGTTCATAGGTTATTTTTTTCCTGACTTCCTCTCACCAGAAAACGGCATATTTTTATTTCTCTGTAGTATCTTCTTGATCTTTCTCTCTTAATGTAATTCAGAGGAATACTCTAAGTACTGCTTCAAAAATGATAATATTATGTTTCCTACAGTCCTTTGTAGTTCTCAAAAAGAAGAGAGATATGCAAGTTCTATTGCTCCATGATGCTTGGAAATAATCTATATAGAATGTCATCACTGTCAACAACTAGCATTTACAAAGTACCTATGATGTACCTGGTGGTGTCCCTGGGGGGGGGGGGGCAGAAAGTGATCATGTCTGCCCGCTACTTGAAAGGTGGGAGATTCTAGTCTACCCCAGAGGTTCTTTGGAAGAAAGGTCTGGTGATCTA